>NW_027508799.1:23380000-23967500 GCF_051911475.1 Siphateles boraxobius | reverse complement strand
CCCCTACGCGGGTACGCCGGTGGTTCGGGTGGGTTCATTGGGACGCTATCTGGAAGCCTGGCTAGCGCTTCCGGGTCCGTCCCGATGGCTCATCCGCACCGTCCGGTTCGGCTATGCAATTCAGTTTGCATGCCGGCCTCCCAAGTTCAGGGGCGTCCACCGACCAGACACGGGTGAAGTGGAAAAGAAAGAGGAAAGAGATCGATGTCCTGCTGGCGAAGGACGCGATCGAGCCGGTCCCTCCTGCCGAGATGAGGTCTGGGTTTTACAGCCCCTACTTCATTGTACCCAAGAAAGGCGGTGGGTTACGGCCAATCCTGGACCTGCGTGTTTTGAATCGGGCCCTGCACAAACTCCCGTTCAAAATGCTTACGCAGAAGCGCATTTTCGAGTGCATCCGTCCCCAGGATTGGTTTGCAGCGATCGACCTGAAGGACGCGTACTTTCAGGTCTCGATTCTCCCTCGACACAGACCGTTTCTTCGGTTTGCTTTCGACAGTCGAGCGTATCAGTACAAGGTCCTACCCTTCGGGCTGGCCCTGTCGCCTCGTGTCTTCACGGAGGCGGCCATTGTTCCCATGAGAGAACAAGGCGTTCCCATTCTCAACTATCTCGACGACTGGCTCATTCTAGCTCACTCGCGAGATGTGTTGTGCGATCACAGGGACATGGTGCTCCGGCACCTCAGCCGGTTGGGGCTTTAGGTCAACTGGGACAAGAGCAAACTCTGCCCCGTGCAGAGGATCTCTTATCTCAGTATGGAGCTGGACTCGGTCGCCCAGACTGCATGCCTCACAGAGGAACGCGTCCAGTCAGTGCTCACCTGCCTCAGGTCCTTTCGAGGCAGGACAGCGGTTCCACTGAAACAATTTCAGAGGCTCCTGGGGCATATGGCAGCCGCAGCCGCAGTTACGCCGCTCGGCCTGTTACATATGAGACCGCTTCAGCGCTGGCTTCACGATCGAGTCCCGAGGTGGGCGTGGCACAGCGGCACGTTCCGGGTCAAAGTGACCCCGCATTGTCACCAAACCTTCTCCCCGTGGTCAGATCCTGCGTTTCTACGGGCCGGAGTTTCCCTAGTCCAGGTTTCCAGGCATGCTGTGGTTTTCACGGATGCCTCTGCCACCGGGTGGGGGGCCACGTACAAAGGGCATGCAGTTTCAGGTCTGTGGACGGGGCCTCAACTGCATTGGCACGTCAACTGCCTAGAGTTGCAAGCAGTACGTCTAGCCCTGCGTCGCCTCAAGGGGTTTCTCAGACACAGGCACGTACTGGTCCGTACGGACAGCACTGCGACCGTTGCGTATATCAACCATCAAGGTGGTCTACGCTCCCGTCGCATGTCGCGACTCGCCTCCCACCTCCGCCTATGGAGTCAGAAGCATCTGAGGTCGCTTCGTGCCGTTCACATTCCAGGGGAGCTCAACCGTGTGGCAGACAAGCTCTCGCGATGGCCTCTCCTACCAGGAGAATGGCGACTCCATCCCTAGGCGGTCCAGCTGATTTGGAGTGTCTTCGGAGCCGCACAAGTAGATCTGTTTGCGTCTCCAGACACGACCCGTTGCCAGTGGTTTTACTCCCTGACCGAGGGAACCCTCGGCACGGACGCCCTGGCTCACAGCTCGCCCCGGGACCTGGGCAAGTATGCGTTTCCCCCAGTGAGCCTTCTTGCACAGACTCTGTGCAAGGTCAGGGAGGACGAGGAGCAGGTCCTTCTAGTGGCGCCGTATTGGCCCACCAGGACTTGGTTCACGGAACTCATGCTCCTCGCGACAGCCCCTCCTTGGCCGATTCCTCTGAGGAAGGACCTTCTGTCTCAGAGACGGGGCACTCTATGGCACCCGCGTCCAGACCTCTGAAAACTCCATGTCTGGTCCCTGGACGGGACGCGGAGGTTCTAGGTGGTCTACCACAGGCAGTGGTAGACACCATCACTTCCGCTAGAGCCCTCTCTACGAGGCGCCTCTATGCGTTGAAGTGGAACCTGTTCGTCGATTGGTGTTCCTACCGTCAGGAGGACCCCCGGACTTGCCCGATCAGTGTCGTGCTTTCCTTCCTGCAGGATGGGTTGGAGCAGAGGCTGTCCCCCTCCACCCTCAAAGTGTATGTCGCCGCAATAGCCGCGAATCACGATGCAGTGGAAGGTAAGTCCCTGGGGAAGCACGACCTGGTCATCAGATTCCTTAAGGGTGCCAGGAGGTTAAATCCACCTCGTGTTTTGCACTCTGTACCCTCGTGGGACCTAGCTCTGGTACTTAGAGCTCTTCAAAGTCCCCCCTTTGAGCCTTTGCTGACAGTAGAGCTTAATATCCTGTCCATTAAGACAGCGCTTCTGTTAGCATTGGCCTCCTTCAAGAGGTTCGGGGATCTCTAGGCTTTTTCGGTCAACGAATCGTGCCTAGAGTTCGGGCCGGGCCTTTCTCACGTTGTTATGAGACCCCGGCACGGATATGTGCCCAAGGTTCCTACCACTCCCTTCGTGGACCAGGTAGTGAACCTGCAAGCGCTGGCCCAGGAGGAGGCAGACTCAGCCCTGGCTTTTCTCAGTCCCGTCCGCGCCCTGCGGGTTTATATTGACAGAACGCAAAGCTTCAGAACTTCAGATCAGCTCTTTGTCTGTTACGGAGGCCAGCAGAAGGGGAAGGCCGTCTCCAAGCAGAGGTTAGCCCACTGGTTAGTGGATGCTACCACCCGAGCATATGAGTCTCTGGGTGAGCCTTGTCCTCCCAGGTTGCGCGCTCACTCCACTAGAGGTGTTGCCGCTTCCTGGGCTTTGGCTCAAGACGCCTCGCTGACAGACATCTGTAGAGCTGCGGGCTGGGCGACACCGAACACGTTCGCTAGGTTCTATAGCCTTCGTGTGGAACCTGTTTCCTCCCGAGTTCTGGCTACAGCCAGTCTGCTACCTGCACCAGGTCTGCTACCTCTAGTAAGGAGTTGCTAGTAGACTGGGTGCTCCAGTGGTTTCTATTGTGACCCATGATGCCACGTGCAGTTCAGCCGTGTCTTCCCCTTGACGGACTCGTTCGTCCTTGGATTGGGACTACCTCAGGGACTGCCATATGTTTCACTATTCCTTCGGGCTAGTACATATGTGTATTCCTGGCCTTCCTCAGTCAGGCTGAGGCTTCCGAAGCATTCCCTCCTCTCTTGAGGGAACGCTTTCCCAGTGTTATCCAATATCCACTGTGCGGGTCTTGCGGAACAGCAGTGTGTTTCCCGTGCGAGCTCCCGCAACTTATTTCAAGAAACTGCTGCAGGGTAGCTTTGCCGGGCGCTGGAAGGGGCCAGCACCATGGCAGTTTTATTAGGGATCCCAATTCGTCAGGGAACTCCCCCGACGACACGTCGGAGTTCCCAGGACGAAAGAGAACGTCTCGGTTATGTATGTAACCCTCGTTCCCTGAGTAAAGGGAACGGAGACGCGTCGTCCCTTCGCCATGTTGCTGTACCTTCGCGGAGGACTGGACACTGTTCGGCTCCTCAGCGAAAAGCATTGCACAATGTTTATTTCCGCCTTTTATACCCGCGCTGGTAGGCGGGTTGTGGAATGCAAATCTTGCATGCCAATGTCAATTGGCTCGTTTTTTAATTCTCTCGAAGGCAATTGGCTCCCTAGCGTGATCCCAATTCGTCAGGGAACTCCCCCGACGACACGTCTCAGGGAACGAGGGTTATATACGTAACCGAGACGTTTTAAATCAGCAGCTCCATAACGTCTCGGTAACTGACGTAACCTCGGTTCCCTGAGAATAGGGAACCGGTATTGCTAAGTTAGCTTACGCTATGGGAAAACTCCTTTTCTCGACAATATTGAAAAACATTTTTTAAAACGTAGTGCAGCTCCACAACAGACATACAGCTGAGCACCTTAGCTCGCTCATTGGCTTGTGCTGCGGCAACTGCAAGAACCTATGGCGAGTTGGCTAGGATGTGCAAAACAATCAGGACACTTTGCGTGCCTGCGAGTGTCAGAGCCCGCCATGGGCATGTCTTACAGCTATATAAGGCCCCATTTCGCCATAGAATTCAGGTTAAATTGACTGAAGTGATCCCCTGATCAAAGCACAGTAGCACGGCTAGTTACGCAATACTCGTTCCCTACTCTCAGGGAACCGAGGTTACATTAGTAACCGAGACGTTCCCTTTCGAGAGGTCTCTCATATTGCGTTAGTTAGCTTATGCTATGGGAACCCCTTTCAAAACGCTGTGCGTGCTTTAAAACTTCGACCCATACTATAGCCTAGGGCCAAGCGCCCGAGGCTCATACAAGAGTAAAGTTATGAGTCCTAATATGGCCAGATCAGTAATGAGCCCTATATAGGAATTTAATAGGAATGGGCCTTATAAGGGGCCATTCTCCTTCTTATATCCTTCTGGTATATAGAACCGCAGTTCATGTTTACCCAGGACCAGACAGACGTCGAGCTTTATAATTGAGAAAATGTTCTTAATACTTTATTCATACAGAAAGAACCCTCGCTTGCAAAAGGGGAACTTCCATATTATAAAACCTCATAAATGTGGACGGTGAGGCCCAGCCTGCCGCCGCACAAATATCTTCAATTGGTATTCCACCCGGCGAGATAGCATCAACTATCCAGCTTGACAGTCTCTGCTTCGTGAACGCAAAACCTCGGGTGCAGCCTCCGAAGCATACAAAGAGCTGTTCTGACTGCCTGAAGGGGGCAGAACGCTCCAAATAGACTCTGAGAGCCCTCACAGGGCAGAGTAGGTTCACTTCTCTTTCACCTTCTGACGAAGGAAGAGCTGACAGCGAAATGACCTGCGCTCTGAACGGAGTCGAGAGCACTTTAGGAACATACCCGTGCCTTGGCTTAAAGACGACTCTGGAGTCGTTGGGCCAGAATTCAAGGCAGGAAGCGCTTGCAAATCACCCACTCACTTGACTGATGCCAGTGCTAGCAAGAGGACAGTTTTGAGTGAAAGCGTCTTCAAGTCAGCAGACTGAAGTGGTTTGAAAGGGGCCCCTTTCATGGCCTCCAGGACCGTGGAAAGGTCCCAAATAGGTATAAAAGGGGGTTGAAGTGGGTTCAGGCTTACTCCACATTAATAGGGGTCCAGGTTCTGTGCTGTGCACCAGCTGGAGAACACTGACCATTTTAAAGCATAAAGACGCCTGGTTGAAGGTGCTCTCGCTTCATTAATGGTATTTAGCACCTTATCTGGAAGGTTCCCGGATACCCATTGAGGGGGCATACATGGAGGGCCCACAAGTCGGGACGGGGATGCCGTGATGCACGCACTTTGATGCGTAACTGGCCAGATCGCCACACGTGAGCTGGTACACGGGGTTTCAACCAGCGCTGGAGGGGACGCATATACAGTAGACCCAACTGGAGTACTGATGATGCTGAGACCATGAGGCCTAACATCCTCTGAAATCTCATGAGAGGAGCACAAGCGCCTGCTCTGAATGATGCCGCTAGACGTCAGCCGCTCTCTCATCTGAATAGAATTTATGACTGTTCCCAGAAAATGTATACTCTGGCTGGGAGACAGTGCACTTTTCGAAGCATTGATCTTGAGACCTAGGCATTCTAGATGGCTGAGGAGCCAGGATCTGTGAGTTATTAACTGCGCCTCCGATTGGGCTATAACCAGCCAATCATCATGGTAGTTCAACACTCGCACACCCCGTTGTCTCAGGGGGGCGAGAGCTGTGTCCATGCACTTCGTAAACGTACAAGGTGCTAGGGATAACCCGAATGGTAGGACTGTGAACTGATAAGCCTGCCCCTCGAAGGCGAATCTCAAGAATGTCCTGTGATGGGGTGCTATCTGAATGTGAAAGTAAGCATCTTTCAGATCCACTGAGGAAAACCAATCCCCCGGGCGAAACTGCGCAAGGATTTGTTTGGTTGTCAGCATTCTGAACGGGCATGTCATAAGCGCTTTGTTCAAGTGTCTGAGATCTAAGATGGGCCTGAGGCCACCATCTCTCTTTGGAACAAGGAAATATCAACTGTAAAAGCCTGACTTGCTTAGTGATAAAGGGACTGGCTCTACAGCCCCTTTCACTAACAGTTTTGACTCTTCGGTGCGAAGGATGTGAGCGCGTTGCTTCTCACCGATGTCTTGACCACAGCTAGAAAGCGTGGGGGTCTGCGGGCAAACTGTAGCGAGTAGCCTCGTCTTATTATGTTCAACATAATAAGACGATTGAATCTGAATTTATAAGCCCCCATTTTGCTATATAAGCCCCCATTTTGCTGTAGAATTCAGATCTAAATTCTACAGGAAAATGGGGGCTTATATAGCTATAAGCCACGGCCATTCTGGTGGACTTTAATGTATAGAGAAAAGGAGTTTTCCCATTGCGTAAGCTACCTTACGCAATACGAGAGACTTCTCAAAAAGGAACTCTGTAACTCCTTAGCAACAAAGCAGGGTTTATTTCTTCTCTAAACGACACTATAATCAAGACCCCGGAAACTTTGCCTCTTAAATCAGAAACATGGTGTCTTCGGGAAAACCAAAATAATGGTGATCTGATTTGAATGTCAGAATATTTAAACAGAGGGCCATGCTGCATTGTGGAATTGAAAATCTACATCAAACCAAATATAACTATATAAATAATTATAAAGTTTTAATAATCATACTAAATGAATGAGAATAGGGAAGTCCAGAATACAACGATGACACCGCGGAACATTATCACTGGAATGACTTTCAGATTTTTTTTTACCAGCTGATGAATGATAAAAACATTGACAGCCAATCAGAATCCACCCAGGTTTAAAGAGCTTGGGCATTTAAAGCACCAGACGTCATATCTGTTCATGCGCTTAGAATAAACAGAAAAGTATCATCTGTTGGTATGGATTCTAATATAGTTATTGCTGTAGTTACCTTTATAGTTATTGATCTTAGTTTGAACAGGCCTTAAAGGTATAGTTCACCCAAAAATGAAAATGTTGATGGGCCCCATTGACTTCCATAGTACTTTTTTTCCATACTATAGAAGTCAAAGGGGCCCATCATCTGTATGGTTACCGACATTCTTCAAAATATCAGCAGAAGAAACAAATTCATACAGGTTTGGAACAATATATATATAAATATTTCACATGGATGTCCCTTAAAAATGTCCCACCCAAGCTTTTTAATAACAAACTCTGTGGATTGGATCATTAAGTACACACCTAGCTGTGTGAGATGATAAATATGGAGGCGTCTTGGCAAGTGAGTGTGGGTAAGTGTCTAGGACACGAGGCCTCAAGGACGTCTTCATTAAGCACATGACACATTGGGGATGCCAGCCTCGGTTCTCCAGGCCTCACCAGACCCCCTTAGTCTGTGAGTGAGAGAGAGGGGATCGCTCTCTTGTCATACGTAAATTACCTCCGGCAGAAAGTGCCTATACACAAGTAGGAGAAGAGTGGGCTTCTCTCCCGCAAGTCGAACAGCAATTTACTCATCTGCCTCTCTTTCATTTTCTACCTCTCTTCCTGTTTCTGTCACCCAATCTATTTCCATCTCTTCTTCTCCATCTCTCGCACCAAACAATCAGTTGTATTCGTTCACTTTTCATCATTCTGTTGCACTATAGCTTTTTCTGTAGTTTATGGCTCTTTGGAAAATTCTACTTCTTCCAGATACTTCAAACACTATGAGTGTGTGTCTAACAATGAGCAGTTTTTCTTTGTTTTCTTCACACATCAAATGCTTCAGATTTCCTCTCAAGTTTTTCACAGACAGCGTTGTCTCCTTGTTAACCAAGTAACTAATCTTTGATAGAAGACATTATACGGGGCAAAACTGAATGCCTTGACAAATTTGCCTGCCCAAACTCTCCCTACCCACTTTTTCAGCAGTCTTGATAGTATTTTTCCTATAAGGGATTTTAGTCTTCATTAAAGAGTTATAAGCTATAGAGAGAAAATACTGACTATACGTCATTCAAAGTGCTTTATTGGAGTGGGCGTGTACTAAAGTTTTCTTTTGCACAACATTAGTGCTTGCTCACTTTTTCAGCGGCATTTCTTTGCAGAATTATAGGTAATTTCACCAGGAATTCTACTGTTAAACATGATTATTTAAAAAAATAAGTTGAAAAATCAATTCACCTAAATATATTTTTACTTCCAGAACCTGACTACTGCACAACATTGGTTGAGTTAATTAAGCTGTGATAAGAATTATTTTAGCATTGATTTACAGAATCATCAGACCCAGCCTGCCAAGCATGTTGTTTGAATGAATATCTCTGGCATTAAATTACTGTGATGTATTGGGTGAGCAGATGTTTGCTATGTAGCACACCTCATTAGTTTCCTCTGCCCTTCTTTCCACTTCATAGCCAGGCTAGGAGAGGCAGAGCAAGTAGCCTGGAGCCTTGGGCATCTTGGGTTGCCATGTCTTCCAATGTTACATCAGTTGTACTTCGTCCTATTTTGCACTTCTTTCTGTATAGGCCAATTAAGAGCATCAAGACATTTTCAACTTCTACAGCATCTGCTTGACTCAAAATAGATTGATTGAAAGAAAAAAACACAGCAATTTCAGAAATGCTACAATGCTAATCACACCATGTTGTTCATTTGTTAGGGTTTGGGTTAGCACTTTCAAAACTCCTTCCAAAAATAGCAAACTGAAACCCCCACCCCCCACCACCCGACTGACGCTGTTGCAAGAGAACTGAACTGAGTTGGATGATGACATAACTGTTTTCTGCAGAACTGCTTTATAGATGACATGAACAAATTTAATAATTAATGATCTTTACAAAAGAACTGAATCAACAATGAACTGAGTTCAGAACAACAGCCGAATAAAATGCATAATTTTCCTGATATCAATGTGATGCTGCTTTGAAACAATCTATATTGTATAAAGTGCCATATAAATAATGTTAACTTGACTGAAAGCAAAATGTATGCTAGGATGAGTCACACGGTTTTCTGCTATGCCCCAAGGCACCTGAGGCCAAATTCAGAGCCATGTTAAACCCAATTTTGAACAAAGATTTTAAGTCCATTTTCCACTTTGACAGAGGTTTTCAGCCAAGATTGCCCGAAGCTGAAAAAGTATTTGGGTTCAGTTCGCTATTTTTGGAAGGAGTTTTGAAAGCTGTGGTCAAGAACGCCTTGAAAGTAAGAGAACCATGGCATGCTCCTTATTAAACAGAGGAACTTTTTTTTTAATAAATGGAGAAAAATAATGATAAAACCATTTCAGTATTGATTGCGAGAAAATAATATCAGTTTTTACAACCAACATTTTTGTCCCTGATATTTATCAAGTTACAAAGGAGACAACAGTGTCAGTTAAGTTTGAGATATAAAAAAATATGAGAAATATTTAAAAATCAAAGTATAAATCAACTGTGTGTATTTAGGATACATACAATGCTAGCTATGAAAAAATATGTTTATAATGTCACTGTAGCGGATTTCGTCTCACGCCACAAAGAAACTCCCACGACACCACTGGCTTCGGTGGACCACGTCTGCAGTTTATTGACAGAGGACAGACAATCAACACACACTCCTTCAAAGTTCACTCTTTTCCAGCTGACTCTCTCCAGTCACAGGCTGTTCTGAGAGCAGTTTTTACAATAAAGTCTTGTATTACAACAATTAATTTCTTTCTGCGTCTCATTTATGACAATTCACATTCACACAAATCAAATTAAAGCAATTAAATTCCATCAAAAGTACATGTTTTTACATTAATATTATAGCAAAAGCCTATGTCTCAATTTGTCAGATCGTATAGTGGTTTTTTTCCTTGTTGTTGTTAAACATACCTGCAGTTTATTGACAGAGGACAGACAATCAACACACACTCCTTCAAAGTTCACTCTTTTCCAGCTGAAGGATGTATGAGAAAAGAAACGTTAAGTACCGTCCTCCCTAACAACAACTGCAATTCATTTAATACACAGATCACACATGGCTATAAACATACATTTTATATACTAAACAACATTTCCACAGACTCAATCCACCAAAATGATATGTGGAGAAAATTATTAACAGGGAAAAACCTCTATTTGCACTCTAATTTGGCGCGCAGGCGGCAACATAAAACAAACACGTGCGTTTATAAAACTCTGAAAATACATTGAACTGTAGGCAGAAAAATGCATACATAAACTCATTCCCGTTTTATGACACTTCTATAATAAATGTCAACTTAAAACTTCACTTAATATAGCATATTTCCGCTCTTAAATGCAGAGCACGGTAGGGACATACCTGACTCTCTCCAGTCACAGGCTGTTCTGAGAGAGAGCAGGCGCGTGCGCGACCGGTCCATTACCGATGACGTCATTCACAGAACAAACTCAAAATATTAATTATAACCAAAAATACATATTTTCCCTGTCTTGCAGAACAAAATAAAGATTATATTGATGATGTAAGTAATTATTTTGAATTCTATTTAACCAATTTAATTATTGAACAAATAAAAGTTTGCTGGAACAGTTGCGGGAAAACTCCAAACACTACACTCTCCCCTCCTAAATTTCAGCAAACTTTAAGGCTGTAGGAGAGACATTTTCCTTTGAAGCGGGATACCCAGACAATAGTCATTCAAATGAATAGCAAAACATTTTGCTCGGGAGAAATATGCCCTTATACATATTACCATATATTCCCACAAAAAGTACTTCTCAAACCTATTTAAAGCTCACTCAGTTCTGTTTTCTGATCGGTTCTCAAGGTCAGCTTAATATTTGACTTCAAGGATCAATTCAACACTCTACCAAATTTGACAGAATTTTGAGCAACTTTGCAAGAGGATCTCTCTGCCCCGACTCAGTCAATATCATACTCATACACTCAAGCAGGCGCCTGACAGGTTTCACTAGCCGTCCTGCCCTGGTTCTCACTGTTCCTTCATTTGGTTTCAAGGCAGTATCTGCTAAAGTCACTGTTCTTGGGGACTTTCTCTGTGCGTGTCCACTTTTGCAACTTGAGGCTGGATGCTTGAAGCTTCCGACTGATCTGCTCATTGAACTGGCATCATTTGACATGACAATTGATTCAGCTGGAACACTCTGGTTGCTCACAGATTCTTGGAGCCCTTCCCCATTCCTGCAGCACAATTGATCTGGTTCGAATTCATGTACACCATTGTCATCATCAGACTGCTCACTGTCAGAGTTCATATCCCTTGCTTCATGTTCATCACTAGAACTTTCAGTGTGTTCACATACACTTCTGGTAGAAAGATTCTTCTCTCTTGTTTGACTTTCACAGACTGATTTTTCCAACTCTGTGACACGTTCTTTGGTCTTCTTCATGGCACATTTTCCAGTGCTCTGAGGTGCTTTGGGGCCTACACCTTGAAAAATCCATGCAGCTGTTCTACTGATCCTCGATTCTCTTTCCATGCTGAGCAAAGATCTTTGGTCTTCTGTTTGATATCTTTCGTCTTCCGACACTGTTGATAAGACTGTCGATTCGATGTCCGGCTCTTCCAATGGAAGGAAATTGACTGGGAGGAGGAAGTTACGATGGACAACCTTGCTGTTCTTTGTTGTAGGATTCTCAACTCTGTAGATGGGCATTGATGGATCTTTCCATATCACTACATGAACTGCTGAGTCCCACACGTCCGCCAACTTCCCTTTTCCTCTTTCCTTTTTATTTACTAAGAGAACACGGTCTCCAACCTCCAGAGGAGCGCCCTTAGATCTTTTGTTATACCCTTTTGCCTGTTTTCTCTGTGCATCAGTAGTGTTGCTTTTAGCAATATGCACAGCTTCTCTGAGATCTTTCTGAAGAGATTTCACATACTCATCATAAGTCTGAACATCCTCATTTCTGAGGGCACTTCCAAACATGACATCTACAGGTAACCTTGGAATCCTTCCAAACATTAAGTAGAAAGGCGCAAACCCTGTTGTTTCGTGGGTAGTACAATTATAGGAAAACGTGAGTGTCTGAATGATTTGTGGCCACTTCTCCTTTGCTCGAGGAGGCAAAGAGCGGATCATGCTACCAAGAGTGCGATTAAATCTCTCAGTCTGACCATTGCCCATAGGATGGTATGGTGTGGTATGTGACTTTTCAACACCAGACACCAGCAACAACTCAGCGATCAATTTGCTCTCAAAATTTGCACCTTTGTCAGAATGTATTCTCTGTGGAAAGCCATACACACAGAAAAAGTTGTTCCACAATTTCTGAGCAACTACTTTGGCTGTCTGGTTGGGACAGGGGAACGCATGGGCTAGTTTTGTGAAATGGTCTGTTATGACCAGAACATCAATACTCTCTCCATGTGTTCCTTCTGCAGACCAGAAATCTATACACACAAGCTCAAGTGGTGCATTCGTTCTGATAGACTCTAGTGGCGCTCTAGCCTCAGGTTCCCGCGTCTTTCCGACAACACATCGTTTACAGTGCGAGACATACTTCTTAACATCTGTGTCCATTCCAGACCAAAAAAACCTCTGGCGTACAAGATGAAGGGTTCTGCTTTGTCCTTGATGGCCTGCATCGTCATGAGTTCCTCTGAGAGCAACAATTCTCAGTGACAGTGGAAGTACAAGCTGATACCTGACTTTACCGACCCGATCTTTGGACCTGCGGTACAGTACTCCATCTTTAACTTCAAGCTTTTCCCAGTGTTTCAGAAGTCTCATTACTGGAGCAGTTTCATTGTCTCTCTCTCTGCGTGATGGTCTCCTTTTTCTTTCGATAAAGAACGCGACACGGGACACCGTGGGATCTGCTCTCTGCTTCATCCGTATATCCTCCATAGAGAAAACTGGAAGAGAGCTGACACCTCCAAGGACAAAATTATTATTCTGGGCTAGATGAACACTATGAACTGAACTGCTGGCTTCCCAGTTGAGACAGGACTCAAAGACAGCTCTCACCCCTTCACTACTAACCACCTTCAGTTTTTCACCATGGGAATCCATGCTGCTTTCACCCATTTGATGGTGCACATTCACTGATAACCGGAAAGTTTCCTGTATGGTCTCAGAACTCACATGTTTAGATTTAATCTCAAGCGCATCACAGACCTCTAATGTTCTGGCAAAAGGTCGGCGGCTCAAAAGATC
The DNA here is from genome assembly GCF_051911475.1 of Siphateles boraxobius. Classification (NCBI taxonomy): domain Eukaryota; kingdom Metazoa; phylum Chordata; class Actinopteri; order Cypriniformes; family Leuciscidae; genus Siphateles; species Siphateles boraxobius. The sequence continues at coordinate 23,954,449 of NW_027508799.1, read as the reverse complement.
AGCAGGGATGTTCTTGGTACCGGGTATATATCTCAGGTCAAAATCAAAAGGGGCAAGCTTAGATACCCATCTCTGCTCGCAGGCATCTAGTTTTGGCTTTGACATAATGTACGTCAGGGGATTGTTATCAGTCAGCACTGTAAATTGAGTCCCCTTCAACCAATGGGCGAATTTATCACAAACTGCCCATTTCAGTGCATAGAACTCTAACCTATGAGCAGGGTAATGGGACTGGGCTTTTGACAGGGTCTTGCTTGCAAAAGCGACTGGTCTAGGTTTTGTCTCACCTTCTGGAATCTGACTCAAGACTGCACCAAAACCATCCATAGATGCATCGGTAGACAAAAGAAAAGGTCTGTGGAAGTCTGGGTGGGCAAGAACAACGGTATGAGAAAGTGCACGTTTTATATTTTCTACAGCTGTGTCACACTCTGCAGTCCAGTCTTCAGGTCTTAAACGCCTAGGTTTGGAAACGAAGGGCTTCTTTTGTCCATGTCTCCTCCCGATTTTCTGCCCGGCAGTCAGTTTAAACAATGGTTTCGCTAAAGTCGAGAGGCCTTCAATGAAATGGGAATAATAATTTGCCATCCCAAGAAAAGACTTTACTTTGGTTGGTGAAGGAGTCTTTCCGTCTGTTTCCATCAGATCAGTGGATTTAATGTCACTGATTGCAGACACTTTTGCTGGATCGGCTGCTATGCCACTCTCAGTTACAATATGACCCAAAAACCTGACAGTTTTTCTCAAGAAATAGCACTTCTTTTGTGCCAGTTTCAGGTTATGCTCTCTAAGCCGGGAAAACACCATCTCAAGGCGATCAAGCGCTTCCTTCTCAGTTTTACCGAAGACGAGTAGATCATCTAAGTAGCAAAGAAGCGAAAGGAAGTTCTGGTCTCCAAAGATAGATGTCATCATGCGCGAGAACGTTGCTGGGCTGTTACATAAACCTTGAGCCATACGGTTATATTCATAGAGCCCTACTGGAGTTGTGCATGCTGTATATTTCCGATCATCCTCATGGATTGGAATGTTATAGAAGCCCGATGTTAGATCCATGGTGCTAAAATAACTATTTCCTCCTAATGATGCGAGGGCATCAGCTTGATGGGGCAAAGGATATGCATCCTTCTCTGTCCTTTGGTTGAGCCACCTAAAGTCTGTACATATCCTTAACTCCCCAGATGGTTTCCAAACTAAGACTAAGGGTGACGCCCATTCACTGTTTGATTTTTGAATGATACCGCGCTCCTCCATCTCATCCAATGTTTGTCTCAATTTTTGATAATGGGTGGGTGGAACCCTTCTGTAAGGCAGTCGAAAAGGCTTCTCATCTTTGAGTCGTATCCGATGAACAGTGTTCTTTACTTCACCACAATCTAGCTTGTCACGAGAGAAGGTACTTTCATACTGTACTATGAGGTCAGTCAGCTCTCCTTTCCAGTAATCACTTACTTCACAAGACTCAATGTCAATTTCTGTCAGCCCCAATTCTCTCAGCTTGACTTTATAGTCAGACTGCAGTTTGCTTTTCTCATTAAGCTCCTTAACTTGAACAACATTCTGCTGAACCCCTTCCTGCTGGTATTCTGTACTTTTTCCTGCGAGATCTAGTTCCTCTAGCGCGAGGCATGGGTGCACGTTAGCTATTTTAGTATTGCGGCGCAAAACAATGGGGCGGTCAATCATATTGATCACTCTCATAGGAATCCACTTATCACCCCAGAGTGGGCAAACACTGCGAGCTACCATAACATTTCTTGGTGCAGAACGGGAAGTGGAGGGTTCGAGCATTACAGTGCTTCCAACAGACAAGGGAACTTCTTCCTTTAATCTTCCCCAAACCAAATGTTCTTGTTGTGGCTCTAGTGTGAGACATTGTCTCAATACTACTGTGCCAACTCTCTGTGGTATCTTATCTCCATGCCAGCGGTCAACATTAGAAAGCACATTCAGCAAGGGTTCTTGAGCATTATCTTGAACTGGCTGAGATAAGCTTTTCCAGTACCACTCCGTTTTCCTCATCTGCCGAGTCACATGCCTGATGACATTCGATCCAACGATCATTTCATCTTTTTGACCTGGGACAACTAGAAAGTTGATTGTCATCTTGCATTCAAGCATATCCACACTCAACTCATATGTACACTTTGGTTTTGTTTCATTCCCTCCACAGCCAGTAAGTACTTTTTTTGTGGGTTTACTCGAATCTGTGCAGATCAAGTTCCAATCTTTAAGTGTCTGTTCAGCTGCTTCACTCAATGTACAGGTAACGGATCCACTATCGACGAGGGCTAATAGTTTCACTTTCCCCTCAACCGATACTGGAGCATAGAACAGATCATCTTCATCATTAATTTTCTGGTAGGTAGCTTTTGGAGCCTCACAGAGATTCTTTTGCTTAACTGCAGTTACTTCACTTGCACTGTTTTGACTTAAGTGGTCACTAGTAGTTACATGAACAGCTAATGGGTTTTCTGGGGTCTTTGCTTGTCTAACACCCACACTGTCCCCCCCACAGTGCAGGTTTTCTAGTTTAAATCGTGCTCAGGTCTAGTGGCTATGCTGGCTGTGACTTGTTTTACTTGTCTTTTGTCAGGGCATTCAAAACCCCTGTGCCCGGTCTTGAAACACCTAAAACACAGTCCCTCCTTAAAACAGTGAGTCTTTGTAGTATGATCTTGAGCCCTACATATTTTGCAGGGGACTGCAGAGCTTTCAGGCACGGCCTTGACCTGTTCAGTTTTCTGTTCTTGCCCCTTCTGTTTGACAAGGAACTGCTCTAGAAGAGAAACCACTCGCCCGAGGAGAACAGAATCTGTACCACTTGCCTGATTAACAGTAGTGGACTGCCGCTGGGTCATGCACCAGGCATTAGATGAGGTTTCGTCAACCCTTCTCTCCCTATCTACTCTTGTAGACTGTTTGTCTCTGTGGTGGCTGTCAATTAATGCTTGAATTTCATGTGCATTCCAACCTTCTAATGGTTTACTCCGAAGGGCGGTGTACAGACCAGGCTCAGGGCAATGCCTTACAAACATCATTGTCACTTCGTGACTAGGGTCTTCAACTCTTTTCCCTTGTCTTTTTAGGCATTCATCAGCTAGGTCAACAGCCTTATTTAGTCTGATCCAGTAATCCAAGCCACTCTCTGACTGCTTTGGCAAGGTCTCATAAAAGTCTCTTAAAGGTGTTGTGGAGGAAATTGCATCTCCAAAATGCTGCCTCAGAATTGAAAATATGACATGTGGGTCTCTAGCCACATCAAGCAGGGGATTGTTGCGAATACATGTCCTCACGACATCTTTGGCATGGCCCATTAGCTTGTCGAGAATCTCTTGGCCCTGTTCAGATTCACTGAAGCCCTTCTTGTTCAAGTAAGCTTGCATCAGTTCTTGCCATTCACTAATGGTGCATCGATCTGTCTTATCACCTCTAAAGGTTGGTGGTTCTTTGATATCTTGATGCCTAACGATTAGGTTAAAATTTGACAAATCAGGAATTTGAGGTGAAGGCTGTTTGGCATCAACATAGTCTCTCTGAGCATTTGGTCCTGCAGATCTCAGGTTTGCAGAAATTTGGTTCCCTATTTCACTACCCAGTTGCTTCATCAAATCTGCCATTGTTTGCCACTGATTTACTTGTTCGCCCACTGGGGAGTTGTATAGTCTTTCTCCATGAGGCACTGTTGTGTCACTACTCATGCCTTGCATAGTTGGGCTACTAGTGGAGGGACGTACTGGAGTGGCTAGACGTACTGGACTAGCTACTCTGTTTTGTTCTAACATACTATTTAACTGGGCCCCCCTCCCCATTCCAGTAGAGAACCTCTGTGAGCTTAAAACACTACTCCTTACACAGATAGGTGTCACGTTTGCATGATTAACATCTGCATCTGACATGTGTTCTGGTGTTTTGTTGTGTGTAAATCCGTAACTGTCCATGTTTAAGTCACACTGCTTATCTACCACAAAAGTTCTGTTGACTGGTGATGTCGATGACTTTTCCCGGTGATCTGCGATGGCTGATCCCTTGATCCGGGTCTGCTGCGGCACCAATTTGTAGCGGATTTCGTCTCACGCCACAAAGAAACTCCCACGACACCACTGGCTTCGGTGGACCACGTCTGCAGTTTATTGACAGAGGACAGACAATCAACACACACTCCTTCAAAGTTCACTCTTTTCCAGCTGACTCTCTCCAGTCACAGGCTGTTCTGAGAGCAGTTTTTACAATAAAGTCTTGTATTACAACAATTAATTTCTTTCTGCGTCTCATTTATGACAATTCACATTCACACAAATCAAATTAAAGCAATTAAATTCCATCAAAAGTACATGTTTTTACATTAATATTATAGCAAAAGCCTATGTCTCAATTTGTCAGATCGTATAGTGGTTTTTTTCCTTGTTGTTGTTAAACATACCTGCAGTTTATTGACAGAGGACAGACAATCAACACACACTCCTTCAAAGTTCACTCTTTTCCAGCTGAAGGATGTATGAGAAAAGAAACGTTAAGTACCGTCCTCCCTAACAACAACTGCAATTCATTTAATACACAGATCACACATGGCTATAAACATACATTTTATATACTAAACAACATTTCCACAGACTCAATCCACCAAAATGATATGTGGAGAAAATTATTAACAGGGAAAAACCTCTATTTGCACTCTAATTTGGCGCGCAGGCGGCAACATAAAACAAACACGTGCGTTTATAAAACTCTGAAAATACATTGAACTGTAGGCAGAAAAATGCATACATAAACTCATTCCCGTTTTATGACACTTCTATAATAAATGTCAACTTAAAACTTCACTTAATATAGCATATTTCCGCTCTTAAATGCAGAGCACGGTAGGGACATACCTGACTCTCTCCAGTCACAGGCTGTTCTGAGAGAGAGCAGGCGCGTGCGCGACCGGTCCATTACCGATGACGTCATTCACAGAACAAACTCAAAATATTAATTATAACCAAAAATACATATTTTCCCTGTCTTGCAGAACAAAATAAAGATTATATTGATGATGTAAGTAATTATTTTGAATTCTATTTAACCAATTTAATTATTGAACAAATAAAAGTTTGCTGGAACAGTTGCGGGAAAACTCCAAACACTACAACTTCCACAACAGAATATTGAACACAATGCATAAAAGTTGTGGTGGTTATGACATTATAAACAAATATTTTACATTTATCATGACAAATCTGCACATTTACTGTTGGACATTATCACAAATTACATGAAATGTGTGTACAAATGTGCATCTTCGAAAACTCTACACACCAATACAATTTTTTCTTTAATTTTTTTTCCACACCATGCAACCCATAGTAAAATGCAGGTCACGTTTTCAAAGGATGCAGTGGAAACTTTGTGAAACTTAAGTGGTCTGAGCTTAAATAGGGTGGTTTTGTTTTGGGTGGCTTAAGCCAGGAACACTGACATATGTGAGGGGGGAGACAGAACACTTCTAGACAATGAGGTGTTTCTGTTTAGTGTCTGTGTGTGTGTGTGTGTGTGTGTGTGTGTGTGTGTGTGTGTGTGTGTGTGTGTGTGTGTGTGTGTGTGTGTGTGTGTGTGTGTGTGTGTGTGTGTGTGTGTGTGTGTGTGTGTGTGTGTGTGTGTGTGTGTGTGTGTGTGTGTGTGAGAGAGCTCTGCTTGCACACCTGCCGCCCCTCTGTCTGGCAGTCACCTCCACCCGCACGGCACACACAATCTCACACACACACACACACATACACACACTGACAAAGGTAGACAGATGGGCTGATGAGAGAGAGCGGGAGAGAGGGAAAGGGAGAGGGTAGAAAACAGACATGTTTGTTGTTTCCTCTGGCCTTGGGCCTCACACTGTGCACACACAGTCTATGGAACAAAACCAGACACAAATTTGTCCAGTTTATCACACAGACGGTTCATATGAAAGCTTCATACCAGTTCCTGATGACAGAGCACTGAACAAAACCCACAATGTGTTTACCATTCAGCCAACAGCACAGTACTCACACATGACTACGAAAACTAAAGTCAGTATGACTTTGGGACAAATGTATTTATTTCTCATAAACATATATAAACACACGTTGGGTATTCAAGTTTTATGGGGACTTTCTATATATATATATATATATATATATATATATATATATATATATATAATAAAATTGTCCTTGTCTTTCTATATATGTAAAAGGTTTCAGTTTTTGATAATATACGTGTCAGATAATACAATAATACATCTAGGAACTGCATATAAAGAATGATGTGGCTGATGTGTATGTAAACTACTCCCTTTCATTTTCTTCTTGCATGCTGCTGCCACACTAATTTAGTTTGAGAATAATTACTCTGCCATCACCTGCCTTTATCCTCTCTAATTGCATTTTGTAATCACCACACGACCATACAAGAGACTAAATTTGGCATTTGCACATTAAAATCCACAGCATAAACGCATTAGAAATTAATTTCAGGTAATCACCATACCCTTGCCCCTGCCTACTGTCCCCTGTTGCTTTTTAAAATTATTCATCAAAACTCTTTTGTTTATCTATTTTTTTACCTCTTGATTTAATTTTTCTTGTAGCACGACTGACCCCTCCTCCCCCGGGGTGGTTCATCAACAGCGCTGAAATCACATGAAAGACAAGGAACAGGTTTGGCAAATTGAAAACACTTAACGACAGTTTAATTTTTCCCTCTATTTAATGAGTAACATTTTAATTGCAGAATCATCTCTGCGCTCAAGCGGAGAGGATAAACGGGGCTATTGTATGAGCCTGTGATGTCTAAATGCCACAGCATTGCTGCTTTGCTTCCTTTGACACGCGCATAATTAGTTTTCTGAGCCACAGTTGGATTGGGAGCACTTCTTTTAACATGGCAGTGCCATCTGTTCAGATGCCAGGCGTACTATACCTCTCTTCCCCAGCTTAGGCTTTGTGAAGGAGAAAGGAAGAGGTATGGCATTTTCCACAACTACAGTATGCTGTGGTTACGTGTGAATTTTAAATTTTTATAGCATTAGAAGCACAAATCTTTAGCTGTTTGAACTATTAGACGACTTACGGTTTACACAACAACAATGTACTAAAAACAGAAAAGTTTTTTCTTTGCATTTTTTAAGTTTTGCATGGTCCAGATGAAAATGTTGTCAAAACATTTTTTTTGTACTATTCATGCCAGGGCAGTAGAAGAAGAAGAAGAAGAAGAAGAAGAAGAAGAAGTTTTATTTATATAGCGCCTTTCCATAGCTCAAGGTCGCTCTACATTGTAAAGTTGGCAATGTCACTTTGTAAGGAAACACAACGCGCCCATAGACTCAACATGTAATATGCATGCGCATGACATCACCGTTTTCACAAATTTGCGTTTTTGTAGTTTACATGGAGACGTTGCACTTTGAAACCTGTTTTTAAAAGTGTGTATTTTCAGGCACCCAAAAAACCGTTGTCATGTAAATGAAGTGTTAGTGTAGTGTTCAAATCGTGTTTACATCATATCGTGTCGTTTAAAAAAATAAATAAAACGTGCCCCCTTAAATTAGCTATTATCTTACAAAACTTAGCTTGACAAGTACCTAACTAGTTTAAAGTCGGCATGAAACAGAAGTTGCAATAGTCTTTTCTTCCCTATTGTGATGTGAAACGGCTCCTCAAACAAGAAGAAACGTAAGGTGAGACTTGATTTTGTCCATCTGGAATTGATTGGATGGTTATGGTTTGCCATTGCTATTGCACATGAATTTAAAAAATGATTAAAATAATGAAGTGCACGGACAAATCATTTATAATAAATAGTGCAATATTCCATAAAATCAAATTTGATTTCATATTTCAAATACTATATCCGTCTGAATTTTGGCCTCTACCCTAAGGTAAGAATTCTTGACCTTACTGACTATATTCAACAATTAAAATACTATTTATGTAAAAAAAAAAAATAGAAAACTATTATATTATATTATATTATATTAAACAATAAAAAAATAAAATAAATAAACATACATAAAAATGTAGCAAATTAGAGCAGCGATCTCTGACCACAGTAAATGGCAAATGGAAAATAAGTCATTTTCTTCATCCAATTTCTTGCAATATAATTGCACAGAACAATTTTGTGAATGCATAAGCTATCAAAGCTATCAAACTAATCTAAGAGACACAAATGCCGCTGTCATAATTTATTAGTGTATAGCGTGACAAACATTTTAATCTTATGCCAGATTATGTGAAACATGAAACTAACTGTGATGTTTTAGGCTGTTATGTAATGGATCATGGATAGCTGGTCTGCCTGTGTGGCTTGCAAAGATGATGAATTGTAATTGAACAGGGAAGGATCTGACTGCCACTGAAACGCCACACAACACATGGGTAGTTGGTGTGAAAAGCTTTTTACATGCTTAGTGAGTCATAAATAGATGCCATATATTGGTATTCAGTATATTAACTCCATAAAATGAGCTAAACTGTTATATATTATAATATATAACATAGCAATAAAATGTTGATATACTGAATAACAATATAATACAATGTGTGTATATAGACATAAATAGATGCCATATATTGGTATTCAGTATATTAACTCCATAAAATGAGCTAAACTGTTATATATTATAATATATAACATAGCAATAAAATTTTGATATACTGAATAACAATATAATACAATGTGTGTATATAGACAAACTAGTCCAGTACACGCACCATATCCATGATCCACATGATTGAATGTGTATATAGACAGTCACACCATAGAAAAATAAATGCATCATACAGATTATACACTATAAACCAGGATGTGACGACGACGGTCACATAGAAGATATAAACGGTGGGCAGTCAGTGGCAGTCACGAGGATGGTGGTTGGCCTGCCATTGGCTCACTGGGGGGTTTACAATAATAAAACATGGAGCCCAATAATAATATATAGAGCAGCTCCCAGATGCACAGGCTGTTTGGAAAGTAGAACGAGCGATGAGTGGCTACAACATTAACTCGGTGAGGCTGAACGCTGTTGGCAACCATGTCCTACCATTATAGACAAGCGCTGTATAATGAGTGAGATAGACTATTGAGCTTCAGCTACCGCTAAGTGCGGTGCACGAAAAATGCAGGATTGGTTTTTTGATGGCATTACTTTTCAGTACAGCCTACAAATAAAAAGCATTTGCGCATGTGTAAATGTATGTTTGCTTTTGTGGACACACAAACCAGTTCATAAGACCTACTACTCTCTATCAATACAGCCCAATTGAAGCAACTCTTAACATTAATGTATTCATCTCATTTGAATATGGTAATATGCAGGGTGATTAGAGCATAAAAATGAAAGGTAAGCTCTTTCCTGCTAATAAGTGAAACCTTTAGAAGGAGCTTTCTCTGACAGCAGTGAGCACATTTAAAATGTACAGGAAGTATGGGAGTGAGAGATTGTCAAAAGTACATTTCTGAATGCATTAGAAGAGAGTGATTGTGGTCGTGTTATTTCAGAGGTGTGTTCTCACTGTTTATACTTAATGACTGGCCACGACTCCGGTTCATTGACTCATTCATTGTGTACATGCAACAAAAGCAAGACTACGCAAGTCGTGGGTACTGGAAAATGGAAAAAAGAAACAGATATCTTTCAAAAAGGTTTTTTTTTTTTTTTACAAAAATATTGCCACCAAGTGTGCAAAACGTAAACTAAAATGTAATCTATAATCTATTAAGCACAAAACAAGAGATGAAGCACAAATATTGGATATATTGGATGAAATAATTTAAATGTAACTATATGGAACATTGATGTAATCAACTATTTAAGATTAGAGGGGTATTAGGTCTAAAAGTTTAAGAATATCGAATCATTGTAGTAAAAAAAGTATTGTTTATTATTACATTTTAAATTACTAAAAACATGATATTTAGATATGTCCAACTTTTTTTCACACAACCACATTACCACATAATTTTTCTTATAATCTAATAGTCTAAATATGTAAACACCATTATAATATGGTGATCGATGGATTTTAAAAAAATAATAATTAATATAATTTGTATTTATATTTATAATATTAATTTTATGAATATTTGTTTAAAATAATTCATTAAAATCTCACTAATCACTGATTTATTTACACTAATTTTGGTAGCATGGTTATTTTTATATTATAAACCTCAAAGAAAACATTATATTATAGGATATTATATGCACTGTAAAAAAACATTTTCATGATTAGTTATCACAATTGTTTTTATCAAATCAACTTGGATAAGATAGATAAGATACTTTATTCATCCATTAAGGAAATTCATGCGCTTCAGTAACATGATATTTTGAGTTCCCTATCGGTCAGTCACTACTATGTAGGTCATGACTGACCAATAGGAATCTCGCTAGCCAATTTACTTCGAGTGAAACTAAACAAGCCAATACACATTGGCGTGCAATCATTTGCATCAGCTGCGCAGCCTTGCAGCGTGGGTATATAAAGAGCAGCTGCTGCGATTGAACTTCAGCTTTTTGCTTCGGAGCAAAGCACTTCGTATGTTGACTACACAGAGTGAATCTGCAAGCCTCTTCTGGATCTCTCCACTTTGGTACGTGCATGACAGCACAGCAGCGCGAGCAGTCTTATCTTCCTTCTTCTCTTTTTTTTTTTTTTTTTTTTCTGCAAAGGGGCGGAGTCCCCGTGCATCTGCCTTCGGGCAGTAACACGGGAGACCTGAGGATCACGGTGAGCGCGCTTCCTTCGCGGAACCAACCCCCAAGGAACCCTCATCCCTCTGACGTTCCGCAGCGATTTGAGTTACCAACCGAACGTGCTGGACCATCCTCGAGATGTGTACCAGTCGTTTCCTTTGGTGCTCCCCGCAACGACCAGATGTCGATCGCTGCATCGGAGGGTGGGTCAGACATCTCCGCGGACGACGGCTTGGAGCCGCTGCCTCCTCTGGGTGTGCCAGCGGTGCCCGAGTCGGACCCAGAGAAGATGGCCATGCTTTCCTGGACCGCCAACAGGATCGGGGCTCTAGTGGAACCCTCCACCGTGACCCGAGCCCTCGAGGCTGGATGATTGGTATCTCGGGGTGACGCGCACTGGTTCTCAGCAACCCACCTCTTTCTTTCGTCCCTTTCTTCCCGGAAGTGCACGAGGAGCTCACAAGGTAGTGGATGGCACCTTTTACTGCCAGAAACCGTCTTGGTGGCTCCTCCTCCCTCACCACCCTTGATGGCGGGGCAGATAAGGGATACAGGCATATCCCGCCAGTGGAGCCTCGCGCTTCGTGCAACGCAGGTCACCGCGTGGTCAGTGAGTCATGCGATGTCCACCTTGGTGGTCCAGGAACGCCATCACTTGCTGTGTCTGGTTGACACGAGGGAGACCGACAAGCTCCAATTTCTTAATTCCCCCATGTCCCAGACCGGCCTCTTCGGCGACGCGGTCGAGGACTTCGCCCAGCAGATCTCGGCTGTACAAAAGCAGACAGAGGCTATCAAACACATTCTGCTGCGGCGGTTAGCTGCTGCCTCTACTCGACCGCCCGCGGCTCCTCAGTCTGCTCGTCGCCGGCGGCATCCTCCTGTTTCTGCCCCTGCTCCCGCAACTCAGCAGCAGCCTCCACCTAAATGGTGCCAAGAAGGGTGGCAAAGCCAGAGGTAAGTGGCCCCAGGACGGGCAACCCGGAGATGGATGGAACTGCTCTCCAGGAAACGGTGACCTCACCGCTCCCTTCCCGGAAGAGGGCCGGGTGTAAACATTTTTCTGTTCCGCCGCTGGCCTCAAAACCAGCGGTACTCAAATTCTCAGTAATAGAGTGGTTACCTTCATCTCTGGGTCTGAAGAGGGCCCGGAAAGCAGTGGGAGGAGAGAATCTTCACCACTCTCATCTGCCTCTTCTATCGCCAGCGAGCAGCAGTGTGCGGTCTGAGAACGCCACCGAGCTGCCTCCTGCACCTCCTGCCCCGTGGAACCAGATAAGTGATGTACAGCACACTCAGACCCCGCTACGGGTCGTTTCACAGAGAGAGCCTCCCGAGCCGTGTCCCTGTGTTCCACCTCGCTGCCCCACTCCGGGTACGCCTACGGTCCCTTTGGTCCCGCTTGTACAGTCCCTGCGAGCCTGGTTAGCACTCCCCAGACCGTCTCGCTGGCTCATTCGGACCATCAGGCTCGGCTATGGTTACTTTCATGTCTCGATTCTTCCTCGCCACAGGCCGTTCCTGCGCTTTGCGTTCGAGGGTCGAGCACATCAGTAGAAAGTCCTACCCTTCGGGCTGTCCCTGTCCCCCCGTGTCTTCACGAAAGTCATGGAGGGGGCCCTTGTTCCCATGAGAGAACAGGGCGTTCGCATCCTCAACTATCTCCACGACTGGCTCATACTAGCACACTCTCAAGATCAGCTATGTAAACACAGGGACCTCATGCTCAGGTACCTCAGCCAGTTGGGTCTCAGATCAACTGGGAAAAGAGTAAACTCTTCCCTGTGCAGAGGATCTCTTTTCTCGGTATGGAGTTGGATTCAGTCGCACAGACAGCGCGCCTCACAGAGCAGCATGCTCAGTCGGTGCTGAGCTGCTTGAACACGTTCAAAGGCAGGAAGGTGGTCCCACTGAAATTCTTTTTAGAGGCTCCCGGGGCATATGGCAGCGGCAGCAGTGGTAACCCCGCTCGGCCTGCTTCATATGAGACCGCTTCAGGACTGGCTTCACGGCCGAGTCCCGAGATGGCCGTGGCATCACGGCACTCACTGGGTGGCAATCACACCGGCGTGCCGCCAGACCTTCAGCCCGTGGTCAGATCCCTCGTTCCTGCGGGCACGAGTCCCCTTGGAACAGGTATCCAGGCATGCTGTGGTATTCACAGATGCCTCTGGCACCGGCTAGGGTGCCACGTACAAAGGGCATACAGTGTCAGGGGTGTGGGCGGACCCCCAACTGCACTGGCACATCAATTGCCTCGAGTTGCTAGCAGTACATCTCGCTCTGAGCCGCTTGAAAAGGCCACTACAGGGCAAGGACGTGCTGGTCCGTACGGACAACACTGCAACCGTTGCGTACATCAACCTACAAGGTGGTCTACGCACTCGTCGCATGTTGCAACTCGCTGCCATCTCCTCCTCTGGAGTCAGAAGCATCTGAGGTTGCTTCGAGCCATGTCCCCGGCATGCTCAACCATGTGGCCGACGAGCTATCACGAGCTGTACTTCCGGGAGAATGGCGACTCCACCCCCAGGCGGTTCAGCTGATCTGGAGAGAGTTCGGGGAGGCTCAGGTAGATCTGTTTGCCTCCTCAGAGACCTCTCACTGCCAGCTGTTTTACTCCCTGACCGAGGGAACACTGGAACGCACTGGAACACAGCTGGCCCTGGGGTCTCCGCAAATATGCATTTTCCCCAGTGAGCCTACTTGCGCAGACACTGTGCAAAGTCAGGGAGGACGAGGAGCAGGTCCTTCTGGTGGCTCCATATTGGCCCATGGTTCTCAGAACTCATGCTCCTTGTGACTGTCCCTCCCTGGCCCATTCCTCTGAGGAAGGATCCTCTGACTCAGAGACAGGGCACCCTGTGGCACCCGCATCCAGACCTCTGGAAACTCCATGTCTGATCCCACAGAGGTTCTAGGTGACTTATCCCCAGAGGTACTTAACACCATCACTTCAGCACGGGCACCATCCACGAGACGTGTATACGCCATTAAGTGGAACCTGTTCGTCGAATGGTGTTCTTCTCTGTGCTTTCCTTATTGCAGCAAGGGTTGGAGTGAAGGCTGTCCCCCTCCACCCTCAAAGTACATGCTGCAACTATTTCAGCATATCACGACCAAATAGATCACAAAACAGTTGTAAAGCACGACCTGGTCGTCAGGTTTCTTAGGGGGGCGAGACGATTAAATCCTCCTCGACCATACCCTTTTGGGACCTTTCCCTGGTGCTTCGAGCACTTCAGGATGCTACCTTTGAGCCTTTGCAATCAGTAAACTTAAAGCTTCTTTCCATGAAGACTTTGCTACTGGTTGCACTGGCCTCTGCCAAGAGGGTAGGGGACCTGCAGGCATTTTCGGTCGACAAATCATGCCTAGAGTTCGGGCCGGGTGACAACCATGTAGTATTAAGACCCCGGCCTTGGCTTACCAAGCACAAGGCGTGCCCTACCCGCTCAGGTTGCATGCACACTCCACGAGAGGCGTTGCCCTGGGCGCTGGCACGTGGCTCCTCGCTAACAGATATCTGTAGAGCTGCGGGCTGGGTGACACCTAACACGTTCGCTAGATATTATAGACTACGTGTATAGCCGGACTCCTCCTGTGTTCTCACCCTAAATGGGTAGAAGCACCGAGAGGTCCAGCTCTGTCGGCTTGCTGCACCCTACTGTGCACCCTTATTGCTCCAGAGTAAAAACCTGTTGAGTCCTCCAAAACCCCTCGGCCTGGACATGGCGAAGCGTCCAGTGCCAGGCCTTTATCCACTGAATACTTGAGAACCGGATCTGGGCTGGGTTCCATATGTGTGACCCTACGTGGATCCCATATGTGTATATTCTCCACGGCTGCTCCTATCAGAAGCCTGTGTCTTTCCCTTGGGCTAAGTCACCCATTGTTTCATATGCAGTACAACCTTTGGGCTAGTCTATATGTAATTTCAACATAACTCTTTGAAGAAGTGGCTTCCGCAGCGTTCATCTTCCTAAACAGAAAGGGCACGCTTTCCCAGTGTTATCCAATATCTCACTGTATGGGCTATCACGGAACAACAGTGTCAGATACACTCTGTGTAAGTCTCATCCTATCGTCCTTCCAGGCAAGAAGGTGTAGAGGTTTGCACGGGGTGCTGGATGGGGTGCAGCGGCTGTGGCATTTTGGTAGGGATTCCTATTGGTCAGTCATGACCTACGTAGTAGTGTTTGACCGATAGGGAACGTCTCGGTTACATATGGTAACCCTCGTTCCCTGAGGGAGGGAACGGAGACATAGGCCCCGTTGACACATCTGCTCCCACCCGCCGGGGCGGCCAGATAATCAGGCTTGGCTCCTCAGCAAAAAATTGAAGTGCAATCGCAGCAGCTGCTCGTTATATACACGCGCTGTGAGGCCGCACAGCTGATGCAAATGATTGCACGCCAATGTGTATTGGCTTGTTTAGTTTCACTCAAAGTAGATTGGCCTCTCTAGCGAGATTCCTATTGGTCATTCATGACCTACGTCTCTGTTCCCTCCCTCAGGGAATGAGGGTTAACCTATGTAACCGAGACTTTTCTATTTATTAAACCAATCTCCTTCATTGTATTAACTCATATTAAATCATTTTTATTTGAAGGCAACTTATTTTTTTAACCATCTTTTTTTACAGTGTGATATAATATTAAATTATATTATAGCCTAATATAAACATGTTTACAATTAAAGCAGAGAAACTGACTTCATCCATCCACTATTTTTGGGAGATGTTTTAGAAATTGGCCAATGAAAACCCCATAAAGATTGTCCAATAATCTGAATACATGGTGGTTACAGTTCTGGGGCCGTATTCACAAAGCATTTTATCTTACCACTAGGAGTGCTCCTAAATCGCACTAAAATATTTTAGCTAGGAGTTTTCTCTTAAAAGTTATTCACAATGCCTTTCAGACCTACTCTTAGTAAAGAAAAATGACAACTCCTAAACTAAGAGTGAGTCTTCGTTGCTATGGATGACGTCATTACTCATGCACGAGCTTGACTGAAGTGACCACCTTGATTGGCTGATGATTGTAACGCGGGAATGATTCCAAACACCTCCCCTATGATGATGAGTGACAGGTGACAGGTCTGAGAATGCGTGCGCTACACAAGTAGTGCGAAGGACGGAAGATTATGAATAACTGAATAAATAGCCTAAATGAATAAAGAGTAAGGAAAAACAAATAGCCTGGTAGCCTAATGAAACATATGGATTGATGCAATATCTTTGCAACATTATTGAATTAATCTGTCACTATATGCCTCTGCCTACGTTTGCAAAGAGAAGAACATTTTAATTTGATTCACAATGAAATGTTACAATTAGTTTACATGCAGTGAGTAGTTTTGGTTGTTGTTGGTGGCGTTGTTGCATCCCTAGTTATGCCTACAATGCAAAATTGTTCCCTCGTGATTGGAAGCTCCTGTAGCCGCCGCATACGCATTTCAAAACATCGCAACGTGAAATGCCACAAAAAGCGGTTTGTGAATAGGTCTTAGTGAGTTAGGAGTCCTCTCGACTTCTTTTAAGCTGTCCCAGACTTAGGTGCTACTTTTAGGGCTAAAATGCTTCGTGAATTACTCTTAGTCAAAAAAATTAGGAGTCCTAAAGTTACGAGTGACACGCCCATTATTTTTAGGAGTTGCTCCTAAATTCGCCAGTTAGGAGCTACTTTTAGCCTTAAAATGTGTTGTGAATACGGCCCCTGATATGGATCTTTTCCCTAATGATACTATTCAGTACTGAATAAAGATATAAAATAACATGACACATATGCGACTGCCATCATGCCAGAAAATAAAGATACTTTCTATAAAAGCAGCTGCGTTAAGACACAGCCAATATGAGACCTCAAAAATCAGGCTGGATGACACATACAAGGGCATTCGTGGGGCATGATGTTCCCTCAACCATGAAGACGGGGAATCACATTTAATTTAAATCATTCAATTCAAAATTCAGTCTCTTCACCGGCAGCAAATGCCTGCATGCTTTTATCCTGGTGAATAACGCTGCATGATTTGAAAGCAAAATGCAACATTACTTGACCTCAAGCTTGACCTACTTATAATACACTGCAAGCAAACCAGGTTAATGCTGTGTGTCTGACAAAAAGAATGAGGCTGAAAGGGGGAGATATAGAGTTGTGCCTCAGCGAATGACAGGCAAAGCCACTCAGATACAAGGCTTATTAAAACCTGCACGACGACTATAATTAGATTAAGAAAATCCACTTCTTTGCAAAATGAATATAAGGAAGGTCAAAGGAATGCAATAAGAAGGGTTTGATAGTTAAGGCTGGTTAAAAAGTTTTACAGACCCAGTGACCCTTAATAAGCTAGAATTTATCTTTGACACTTAAAAGTGAAACATTAACTATCATTATTACATTATATAATGCTTATCAGATCATTAATGATCATGTTCATTTAAACAGGTGATAATGACCTTATTGGACTTTAGACAGTACATCAAATCGAAACAATCACAAGTGGCATCGCTCATCCCTATTTTGAATGTTTCTGAGATCACGTAATGACCAACTCGCCACTCATGATATCACTGCAGATGTAATCCTCTACAACCAATCAAGCCTCTCCTACGTGACCAATGGTGTGTTCAAAAGGTTTGGATAAAAGATAGTTCAGACTCAAGCCGTGTACATTTAAGCACTCAGGCAAGTACCAAAAGGCATTTGAGGACACATGCTGTTGCAATTTGTGTATTTGCAGAAACACGGACAGAAGACAGGATGCGTCTCAAGTAAAAACTTACTCAAGTTCACACAGTGGCCCCAAAATACATTTGGACACTTACACCACACTTTAAAAAGTATGAATGTCACTGAATTATATAGCAAAATATCATACAAAGTTTCTTTTAATTTATTTTAAAGAAATGTAGCACAAGCTCACTTTTAGCAAAACATTTTACAAGAATAAGTTTGTTAATAAAAAGTGTTTGGATGATGTCTGGAAGAAGAAAAAACAAAAAATACTACAAAACAGAACCTGTAAATTAGTTAACTATAAGTATATAACTGTATACACTGTAAATGTATATGTATACACACACATTATATACTCGGTATATATTTTTCACAGTAACTTTATACAATATATATAAACAATTCCCTAAATACAATATATATAAATTATAATTTACATTGAAAAACAGTAAAAGGACATTCCCAAAAGTCCCTGCTGCGTGACACATCACATACGATTATATTTTATATAAAAACTTTCAGAAATATAGATTAGGCTGTTTCATGTTATATTTTCTGTTATTTAGTTTATTGTTTATTGTATTATTTGAGTGTCATCTGTGTTACCCTGATGGTGTTTTGTGTGTATTCCAGTACCAGAACCATTCTCACAGTATGATTTTAGTGCATTTCTGGCAAAGACAACTGCCGTTTTTGTGCTCTAAATCTAACAGGGTTTTTTTTTTTTTTACAGTGAATTAATGTGGGTATTATGCGAGGACACCTATGTGAACTTGAAAGGAACTCACTCCATCTACTAAAAAGTACCATTTTTATTATTGAAGACAAACAAAAAAGGTTAGCCTGTCGTTGTAGTAATTATGAGGCTTGTTAACCACACTGTATGTATCCTAGGTCAGACAATGTGGTTGTTTCTCTCTTTCAGGAAAGGACAAAAACACCCCAAATTTCCCTTTTTTCATTCTCTTTCTCACCATTGGAGACACAACAGAATGTTGTTCCTGTAGTGTGACCATCTGTGGGCACAGCAGTGAGGATTGTGCCTTTGACTCCAAACACACACTTAGTGAGGCGGAGTCGACGTTGTGTTTTGCTCTCACAGGGACATCTCACACACCAGGGAGTCCAGGTGGACTCATCAGTCTCCTACTGCTACATAAGACAGATACGTAGACAAGGGTAGAGTGGAACAAGGTCGAAAGATTGATGGAGATAAATAAAAAGACAAAAGCAAAGGGAAAAGACAAAAATCAGGTAGCAGCATCAAATATGCTAATGCCCTGTCCACAGGGGACAAATGGAACATCTATAGATACCATACACATTCACTACACATGCAAATTTAAAGGGATATTTCACCAAAAAAGGAAAATGATGTCATCACTTTCGTGATGATCTAAATCACGTTGACTTTCTCTTCCATGGAACACAAAATGTATATCTCTGACAAACATCCTGGCTGTTTGTTTGTTTTACTTCTGTGCTATATTATAAGTCTTCTAAAACCCATGAGAGCCTAATGTGAGGAACAGACTGAAATCATTGTTTCAAAATATTTTTTTGTTGATAATCTAATGGCAGCATATGATTTGAGTGCTAAATTTTCACTGCAAAATGTTCCTCCTATAAATATGCAGGCCTAACATTGTCTCAGCCATACGTCATAGGCATACAGTCTCAGGCATATGTCATATGTACTCCTTTTTTGATACTTTTATAGGGCATTTTTTTGGAGCTTGTCCCCATTCACTTCCATCATATAACATTCTTCAGATGTTTTCTTTTTGTGTTCCAAAGAAGAAAGTCGTACAGGTTTGTAATGAGGTTGAGTGAATGGCCGTTTTAATTTTTAGACAAAAGTCATTCTCATTTTTTATACATTTATGGTGTTTTTATTTTCATTTTGGATCTTGACTGCTCCAGTCCCCATTCACTTCCCTTAGATGGAAAATGTTCTTCATATTTGTGATCAAAACAAAGAAAGTCATACAGGTTTGTAATGATATAGTGGTCATTTACTATTTAAGTTTTTAGGTAAACTATCCCTTTTAAAAAATATGCGTGTATAGTACTGCATTTACTGTCCTCACATTTTTTGTCGGCAGGCCAATTCAAGAGCGTTTGTTAAAATGCTTCCCAGAATGTTGTGTCGGCACTGATGTTATCAGAGCACAATGCAATGCCAAGTCCAACTCCTTCTATTTTCTGACTTGCCCCTAAAACGGCTGTTATTTCTTTCTTATTCAACAACATCTTCCTCCCCTCCCTTCAAGAATTATTGCAGTAACTTATTCTTTTGTAGGCCACAACTCCAGGTTACATTGGCTCAAACTATATAAACCATACACTGTAAAGTCATCAAGGCTTATCACCTTTATAGATGGAAAGCCAGTGTATATCAGCCTTTTATCCTTAAGTACAGAGTTGTACCTTGATGACTGTTTTAAAACAACACATTTGCAATGGGGGGAAGCTGGAGATAAATGGAGAAAGGAATCTGAGAGGCATATAGATATCTCTGCTTGCACTTAGGTTGAGCGCAGTCGTGACGTTCGCTCTGACATCTCTATAGTTGGACAAGCATTATGTCATCTTTCCACTATCAGATTATATTTCCGCCACCATTTCCATTGTTACTAAAGCCAGAGTTCACTGCAAGACCTTACAACAAACCTTTTAAAAACAAAAATAACCATTCAATGAATTTAGCCTTGCAAAGACTTTGAAAAAAACATTTTTTTTTATCAAATAAATTTGATACAATATTTAATAATATTGGGTAATAACAGTACAGGGGACATAACAGTATGGTGAGAAAAGCACAATGACGATTCAAAGACATATCATCATTAAACCTACAGCACTACAAGTGGTTTTAGAATGAAATTATTTTCATATCATTGACCATTGAGTATATAATTGAACTAAATGAATGTGTTAAATTGACAACACTGAATAATTCATAAAAGAACTGGGTGTCTGATGAGCCATGTACATGTGCACAAGTGCACGCATTCACACCACGTCTCTCTTATTTCTGTGGCTCTCAGCTGCCAGACAGAGTAACTCTACACTGAAAGTTGCCCCCTCTGCCTGCTTCCCTCTCCTTCCAAATGTCATATGTGAGACATCCTGCTCTCAGGGACAAAGAGGAGCATTCAGTTTCCAAGTGGGACTTAGCAACATCCAAACTTAGCTCACGGAGAAAGAGGGCATGAGGGGTACTACCATGCAATGACAGGGCAGATAGGAGATCCCCCCCCCCCCCCCCCATCCCCCCTCCCTGTAAAAATAGATGTACAATAAGTGTTTCAAAATATTTTTCTTTTCACCTTTGTGCTCCGTGGAGGTTGGAACATTCCACAACAATCATGCCACCCAGAAGGCTGGATGTTCAGGCAAGATTACACCCAAACAGCTTCTGTATCATATAATACAGCATAATGCATAATGATGAAGAAGGAATAATTCAGCCAGAAATTATAATTCTGTAATCATTTGATCGCCCCCATGCCACAAGGAAATATTATTTAATTTTAAATTAATATATAGATTTTATGGTGTCTCAAATGCTCTTTAAATCATCCCTTTAAATTAAGTTGTATTGAAATGGACCTAACATCTTTAAAGATGTAAATTGAATCTAAAGGGGCTTAATTCAGCTTTAAAAGGGCTAAACTAATCATTTAAAACATATATTAATATATCAAACAATAATATTAAATATAAATACAAATATAAATATAATATACATTATGAATACAAATCAAGCCCTTTTGAATGAAATGTTTCACTATAGGTCTTTAAGTTAACCCTAAATTAAAGAAATACAAAGAAGACACTGTGAGCAACGCTCCACTATAAACAATAAATATTATAGACAAACAATAAATAAATTGTAAAATAAATATATAATGTATCCATAATTTTCATTGCAAATTATAAAGCTGTAAGCTGGTGTCTATAGTTACGAAGTGATTAGAGCAATTGTGCATTTAACCCAGAATATCTCTTTAATGAATGTGCTTTCACTTTTCCAAAACCTTGTGTATAGTAAAATGGAGCTGAGAAACAGGGAAAGAAGGAAGATTTTGCTCAACATCTACTGTTCTTTGAAGACAACTCATTATTGTCCAGTGTTTATATTTATGTAGTACATACCTAGACTAAATGAATGTGTGTTTTGACCACAACATGGCAGCTCTGATGTTATCGCTCCAGCTCTAATGACTGCGCCAAATGATGGGTGGCGGAGGGAAAACTTTATTCTTCTCTTTTTTGCTATAATTCGGATATCCATGTTTCATAAAGATAGAGATGTGTGGCCTTTAGATATAAATACATTAAATGTGTGTTGATGGCAGTGATACAAGGAAGCCGTTTCCAGCAGGAAAAAAAAGGTATAATGACTTTTGATGGCTGGCTTTTTTCTCACAATTGTAAGTTTATATCTCACAATTTGGACCTTATTTCTTGCAATTGCGAGTTTATATCCTGTAATTCTAACTTTAAAAAAAAAACTTGCAATTATATTTTAGACTGTTAATTCTGTGGCGGAAACAAGCTTCCATAGGAAACAGATTATGAAACGTGTTGGAAAAGTAAAGAAAACTATAAAAAAAAAAAACACTCTTGGACATTTGTCCATGTGTACTTGCAGTATGAGGACACAGAACAGATCCAATGTGAGGTTTTCCCTATAACATGACCTGACATTTTTTCATCATGTTAAGTGTGTAATAACTTTGTTAGTGGAGCTGGTGAGCTAGAGAGGAATGATGAAATAGCCTCACTATTTAAATGCAGGGAACTCGATTGCACAGGAAATCATCTTCTGAAATTACATCCACAGACGTGAACACATCAATCTAATCGGTTTCAGACTGTTTTGGGGCTCCTGAGTACAGGATGACACAAGCCGAGTGTTTAAAGGGGGAACAACAGAGGTACACATGGCAGATGCTGATATTACCCTGCTGAGAGTGAAGGCAATGATACTATGGGTTAATCGCGTGTGTTTAAGAAGAGCAGAGCTGTGACTACAGAACATAGGTGACATAGGAAGTAGGTCTAATTTGATGTCATTAACTAAAGAACACACAGGCCAGCAGAAGAAGATCATCCAGGTAGATCAATCAGTGACTACATGACATTTTGAGTCAACAAGAAATTAAAATAATTTTAACATAATGATTATAATTTTATAATATAATAATAATAATAGTAATTATGTATAATATTTGTTTTTGTTTTAAATTTAAATATTTTTGAAAGATCACAAAAAATACTATAAAAACAGTGCTGTTGTGAAATACTATTATAATTTAAAATAACTGCTTTCTATTTAAATATATTTTAAAATGTTTTATTTTATCATTTATCAAAATCATTACTCCAGTCTTCAGCATCCCATGATCCTTCAGAAATCATTCTAATATGCTGATTTGGTGCTCAAGAAACATTGTTTTTATCAATGGTTAAAGGGATAGTTCACGCAAAAAAATGAAAATTACGTCATCATATGATGTGTCATCATATGATATGATATGAGATATGTCATCTCATCCTCAAGTTGTTACAGATCTGTATGAGTTTCTTCCTTCTGTTGAACACAAAAGAAGATATTTTAAAGAATGTCGTAACCAGACAGTTGACGGTAGCCACTGACTTCCATATTTTTGAGGATGTTGAACAACATGAGGATGAGTAAATGATGACAAAATTTTTGTGTAAGGTTGAACTATCCCTTTAATATCTTTGTGGAAACGTTTTTGTTTCAGGATTCTGTGATGAATAGAAAGTACAAAAGAACAGCATTTATTTGATACAGAAATCTTCTGCAACATTATAAATGCCTTTTCTTTCACCTTTATTCAATTTAATGCATCTTTGCAACAAAAAATAAGTATAACTTCTTCCTAAATAAATAAATAATGATTCTTACTGAGCCAAACTTTTGAACTGCAGTGATTGTTTTAGCAAACCCACATTTGGTCTTGCTCCATTTTACAATTTGCAGGTAAAATGGATTGCAAACAGCTACTACCAACCTACTTTATATTCAAATACCAGCTGTAGAGCCTCAAGTGAATGTGCATCTACGTGTGCTTGCATGTGTCCTACCCAATCATATACATTCAAATTAAGTGAACCTTAAATATGACCATCAGCGTGTCCAACGCCTGCGGTGCAATACTGCACCGATATAACCGTGTCTCAGGTGTTGAATTCAAGGAGAAACATCATGTGTGCATTCACACATTAGTTAGATAAGAGACCCCATCCAGATCACCATTTCTCTACTAATAAGACGTAGTCAAGGACATGATATGAGCATATAGCAGGATGAAAGATGCATCAAAGGGTGTCAGCAAAAGATGATGGGAGATCATTTATTTGAACAAATGAAGTTTTTTAAAGGGAGACTACCATCTATGTATCTGTCAGTATAGCTCTATTTATTCCAGTGACAATCTTAACAAACAGCAACAACAACAATTACACCTGCAGGAAGAATGATGACAAAGTCCTGATTTTGTCATTTGTCCTTAGAGGTGAGCTACACAAGGACAGAAAGGTAGACTAGTGACTTTAAGGAAAGATGAGTCATACTTTGAGCTCGATTTAGTGTCACCAGGAAATAGAACGGATCCTTGGAGGTGTAAAATGTTAGCGTAGGATCTTACATTCAGTAATGTAAAACACTCCTCCAGAAATGAACCATCATTTAAGAGCATGTCTAACAGCATGAGCATTGGCGAGTGTGTAACAATGAGCGTTTGTCTGTGTGAGTGACTTTGAGCTTACATGTATATTACTAAGTGTGCTTGAGAGTGTGACTCTGTAACTAGAGCCACACTGGTGTATTAAAGAGATTGTTGGAGCCAACCTGCACTGAGCCAGAGCGGACATGAAATATTCACAACACCACATGCACGCACACACACAAAGCTAAAACATGCCAAGGCAGATGGTGTGACATTCGAAGAGCACAATCCAGTGGCCTATCAATAGGATACAGAGAACATTTTGTTGAGAGGAGCGTGATGGGTAATAAACACTTTGCTCCCAGAGAGGGGCTGGGTTACAGCGCCACCTTGTGGTGCTTTGCCACGCCATATGTTTGGGCATGTGGTTACTGATTGTTGACCTCTAACACACATGGACAGATGGACGCAGCACCAGACCAAAACAGAGCCTGGGGAGACGAGATAGGTTTGTACCTTGGCTCCAAAGGCATCAAATGGATTTATATCATACAAGAGTGAGAATTTAAAACTCATCTAGTCAAGCCTTGCCTTTACTGCTGCTGTCTGCGTCCAGCCGGGATCAGAGAAAGAGAAGAGTATTGATTTTACCTTCAGTTAACAAAATGGTTTTCCCAAGCTGACTTAATACAAGGTCTAGCGTAAAAAAGTAGGGACGGTCTTGGGTGGAAAGCAGAAAATCGAGGAGCTTGACATGCCAAAACGCACTCAAAATTGCCCGCTGTCATACATGGTTTGCCTCAGAGTGCCTTTCATTCATTTGATACATTGTTCACTCACTCATCTTCACGTCTGAATTGGCCACGCTCTACAAACTCAGCAACAGAGCTCAGACAAGCGTTACTCTCATTTGCAGGTACTTCTGGACACATATAATCCTTGAAAAAAAAAGCGAAGAATTAATGTGCCTGTGAAAATTCTATAAATGTTTTAAAATATGTTTAAGGTAATAAATAAAAAATAATTAATTTTAGTAATCATTATGTCAATTATTTATTTGATTAATTTGATCTCACTGCAATCTCGCTGCATAAATAAGGAAAAAATGCTATTGTATTTCTGATGATCTCCAAATTGAGGACTATAAAATGTATGCAAAATATTGAAAAAAAGGGGAAAAAGGAAAAGTATTATAGAATAAACAACTTTTTTGATTGATTTGCACATTATTAAAACATAATTTTAAAGCAGCAAGAAATTCACTAAAATCAAAAAGGAAAAACAAAACCATGAATTAATTGATAGTGAAATTTGTTGTTGATCGCTTTTTTATCGATTTAATCTATTCATTTTGCAGCCCTGTTAAATTCGATAAATGTGCGCATCTCACTGCATCAACAAGGGGGTATATCTTATCCTGCTCAATGTTTCCTCCAAAAAATGTGCAAACTGAAGGGTATACAATTAAATTGTACGCTGAATATTGTATGTGGGGGGAAAAAAAATATTTGCAGCAGCTTTCCAAATGATCTAAACACAATATTAAAGCAGTAGGAAAGTCACAAAATTATCAATAAGGTCAAACCAAACCACACATTTATTGATAAAGATATTTGTTGTTGGGGATTTTTATCGATTTCATTGATTGTTGCTGCCCTAAGTGTATACCTAATACTGTGCAAGTTTAAGTGTCTTTGTGCCAGGCATCCTCCTGGATCTACACCGCAGGACTGCTGCAGGCAGCAGAATTGCTATAGTACCCGTAGTTGGATAAAACCTGAAGAGACACTGTATTCTCTCTACAGTATATGAGAAATGCAATGGCAACCTTTGTCATCCAGAAAGCCTTTCAAGCCAAAGTGAACACTGCCTGCAGCCTTCTAATGTAGTGTGTTTGTGTCCTTTGAGCAATGTAAGAGATGTGGGGAATGTGAAAGCACAACAAGTTGCATGTCACAAGATGGCCTAACCGGTCTGGACCAGCCCCATGACTGGATTACGTCATCATCCAGGGAGTTGTGTGTGTATATGTGTGTGTGTGTGAGAGAGAGAGAGAGAGAGAGAGAGAGAGAGAGAGAGAGAGAGAGAGAGAGAGAGAGAGAGAGAGAGAGAGAGAGAGAGAGAGAGAGAGAGAGAGAGAGAGTGTGTGTGTGTAGTATCAGTGAGAAAATCCCATTTTGATTTGAAATGCTCCATTGTATAATCCTTTGAGTCTGTGAGGAAGGGATGACAGATTGGAGGAATAGCGAATGACAGAGAGACCGTTGATGTGTCAATGAGAGAAAATCATACTTTCGTCTTAGAATCCGTTCAGTGAGTGTATTTACATGCACAATCTTACACCAATTATGCTTAATAATTATGCAGCAACATCTATCAGGATTCCCACACCTTTGGAATGTTGGATTTCCATGACTTTTTTTAAAGTATTTTTTTTTAGAGATTTTAAGAGACCTTTAAGAGATATAAACACATTTTTAGACCTTTAGACATGTCTAGAAAAAAAGTATGAAAGTATCACAATTTCCATGATTTTCCTGTTAAGATTTGCATATGTCTATCAGCACAGAGAACTTTATATTCACTATCAAATCCTCCATGTTTTTTCCATAATTAAATAGTTAAAAAAATATTTAAGATATTTAATATAAGACTGGAGGCTGTTTTAATGAATGGCAAAAGGTCATAAAAAGTAATTATTGCTGGATTTCAAAAAATTTCACCATCTTTACGGTCTGACGTCAGAAAAAAAAATCGTTCAAAATCTCATGCAAAAACATTGATCATTGTTTTTTGATAGTTGTCAGTGTTTTTTTTATGTACACGTAAAAACATTCAGTCAGTGATGAGACTTCAAATCAATAACTGCACTGATCAAAACATGGATTTAGACACGACCCCCTGGAAAGAACCTGGGAAGGTCTGCTGTGGTCTCTGATGTGCAGTCGGCAGGGGGCCAGGTAGGATTCTCATTAGAATAGCATTAGGGGGCAGGGTTGCAGATATAGTTTAATGAGAGTGATATTACTACTTTATCCCACCATCCCCCTCCCTTTCCTGGATATCTAACGTCTGCTGTTCCATTTCCATCTCTCCAGAAGAACCTGCATTTTCAGTCAGGCATTCCCTGGATGACTTTAAATGAGGCTACGAGGACTGTTAGCACTTCTCACCTTGGATGTTCTTTCATACTTTCATGCAACGTACAGGATGAGACACGATCCACAATCAAGGGGCTCACAGCGTTACACATACTCACATTTGAGTCAAGGGTGTGAAAGCACTCTCATAGAGAAAAGGCCAACCTTTTGACGCAAAGGAAAACAGGAGCAGAGGGATCAGACTGGATAGAAACAGCAGTACACAGGAAACAAATGCATGATGTTTCAAAAATTAGTGAAGTGAATTAGTTAAGTCAGTGATATTTTTGAGGACTGGGAATGAGACACTATGGTGATGTTCAGTCAATTAGTAGGCTTACTCGGACAGCAAATATGCAAAAAAAGAATTCTTAAAAGTCTATTTTTAAACACACATGCCATGTCCTTACAAATGTCATGTTGATTTCATGTGGTTTTGAAAAATTTCTATACCATTTATAAATGAAAAAGCTTCAATTTAAGGATTCTAAAATGCTGTACCATCAAGTAAAATCTAAATAAATATTTTCCTTAAACCTTCAGTACATGCAAGTACACCATCATAGGGGATGTTTACACAACATTGTTTTCAACTTAAAATGGGAAAAATTGTATGCATTTTGGCAGTTCATTTACACGACACCAGCATTTTGGAGGCTTGAAAACACAAATGGGTTTCAAAGTGCAAGTTTTTGAAAACGATACTATTATCGTCTGAATTTGTAGAAACGGTGACGTCATGTGCATGCGTATTACATGCTTGCTCAGATACGTATAGTGTTTCTTTACAAAGTGACATCGCCAACTTCTGGCCTGACATGCATAATACAGCGTTTTTAATAGTTTTTGTGGATCCTTAAGAATGGGATTGTTTTGACAACGCTGTTGTTTATACACAAAAAACGCAAAGGAAAAATTTGTTGTACATCATTGTCGTAGTACATGAGTATTTGAACATTTTTTTAGTTTGTAGTTTTTATTTTATAACTAAACAAACAAACAAATTAATTAATAATCATGGATATTTAAATTCATAAATATTGTTTTTGTAGGATCACAGCACATGTTTTAACCTCACCTTTTTTGAAAGATAATAAATAAGCAGATAACTCTAAAGTAGACAACTGCGGAAAAATAAAGCAATACGCCACACAAAGGCCAAGGGGTGTTCTTATGCATTTTCAATGGAAGCCATGGCTCAAAATTCTCCTCCAGGTTTTCCGGACTATAGAAGACAAAAACAAAATTAAAACATCTCTCAGGGTCCACCATGCGACAAGGACTCACAATGCATTAGTGCAATGGAAAGCACCGGTGTGGAAATGTGAGACCCCAGTGGCTCTAGTCTAAGATTTTCCTGCACGCAACAGGCGTATTGTATTTTTAGGGCAGATGGGACACCTGTTAGTTGAGGACATTAAGGGTAAAAGATGCCCCCTGGAGGCTGGAACGTGATGAAAAGGAAAACACTCTTTAGAGAGGAGCAGAACAAGAGCGAGAGAAATCTTCTTCAGAGTTTTTCAGTGCATAGAGTGTCCTTGATGCCACTCAATCGCCAGGCTAGTCATGAGAGTAAATGTGTAAATGTCCTCAGAGACACGGTGCTCTGCCGTCAGAGAGAGGTGGCTATTTCCAAACGCCAAAAATAACACATCCCTTGAGGTATGTATTGGTACGATTGATGTAAGAAAACATATAAATCTATTTCATTAACATACTGAGATGCCAAGCACAAAAACTGTCACAAGTCAAAATTGGCACCAGAAAACTCAAATGAAGCACATGGCACAGTCCAAAAAATTTGGGATTTATAAATCTGATTTAAAACTGGAAATAAAGTTTTAGTATTTACATATATTAAAAACAAAGAAATATTGTGGTGTAAAATTAATTTCTGGGATACTAATTGACAGGAAGTCAACATATCAGTCTGGATTTCAATTCTCTAACAAACTAAAGAAAAAAAAGCATCAAATGCTGCCAGTCTAGTTATATAATTTTGCAAAAGAAGAATTGAAACAAAATTGGAGTCTTGAAAAGCAATTCAAATCCTGGTTCCTCGTCCAATAGTTAAATGCCCACTTGACTGCACTGAACACACGCAGGGCCTGTTCAAATGAGAGCATGTGTTTGAATACACCTGCCACAAATGTACATATTTCTCTTTTTAAATTTTAAGAGGCACTCATAGCAGAGATAAAACTGACTGCCAAAGACTCACAGTCACCCTCACAGTACAAATAAAACAGAGGTGGTCACATACCAAAGAATATAAGACTATATGGCTCTAGGACCTTTGCGGTCATGAGATGATGATATTAATAATAATAATAATAATAATAATAATAATAATAATAATAATAATAATAATAAAATAGCACATTACATAAATAAAATGCAGCTCAAAGTGCACACATAAATAAATATGAAAGGATGTCTAGAGTAAAAAATCATAATAAAAGTTATTATGACCCTAAAGTCGACATGACTCAAACATCCAAGCTGATTGTACTTAAAAATTTAAGGCAGCAACTTTTTTACAGTGTACAGTATCTTTGTAAAGTAAAATGCAGCACTTTTTACGAACTTTGTGTTGGAAAATCTTTTCTCTACCCAACAATTCTTCACATGCAATAGACCAATGTGAAAAGAAGGAAATATCTGTTGAATCCAGTGTGGTGAGGCAGAAAAGCGTCAAAGGCCGCCATTTACTGCGGGTTTGCAGATGTGAGAAAAGGCAGTTTTGAGGTGGGTGGGGTGAACCGCTCTGTCCTTGGCTCTCTCTTTCTCTCCGCATCGACCTCTTTTCCATCCTGTATATCTGCTGCTAAAACTCACAAGCCAGTATTGACAGAAGCCAATTACTCCTCACTTCACCTGCTGCAAACAGGATGAAAGTGGCATACAGCATCTGCGTACACAAAGACATCTCCACATTTCCCTTCTCCAACATATCAAAACAAATTGATTTACAATAAAGATTCACTGAGCACTCGACAATAGCTCAAGCTATATATCGACCGGTTATGAAGCCTTGCGATGTCACAACCTACCAAAGGGTGATGGTCAAATTAACTGAAGAGGCACAAACCAATTAATACCAAGGCAGCAATATGTGGGTGTGTAACAGCCTTTCATTCCTGTAGCTAGTATAATTTTTCTCATTTCTAAAAAGCAATGGAACATTTCCTCGGATACAAATGGTGCCTGGACCTGCATTAACCTTTTTTTATATATATATATACATCTCCCCCGGGGGTGCTGCATAATCCATCTCAAATGCAGATCCAGATTAAGGTTACTGGTGTGGAGTGACCAATTGCTCTCTGATCCCAACTTTACTTCATCTAAGGAAACGAATGAACAGATGACAAAATGATCCCCTTTCACACAGATCCACGAAAATGACTAAAAAAAGCTGTATTATGCTGTCAGGCCAGTAGTTGGCGATGTCACTTTGTAACAAAACACTATGAGCCTATAGACTGAACATGTAATACACATGCGCATGACGTCATTGTTCTCACTAATTCACATTTTTGTAGTTTACGCAGAGACAATGTAGTTTTCAGCTTGCATTTTCAGGTCCCCAAAACTTCATTGTGGTGCAAAAGAACACCCAAAACGCATACAAAAATTTTAGTAAGTAAGTAAGTAAGTAAGTAAGTAAGTAAGTAAGTAAGTTAAGTTTATTTATAGAGCACTTTTCATAGGATAAAATCACAAAGTGCTTTACAAAGTGCAACCACAAAATAAAACAGTATACAATCAGTAAAAATTACATCATTTAAAAAGCCCAAAATAAAACCCAGTTAACTAAATGCTTGTATAAATAACAGTGTCTTGAGATGCCTTTTAAAAGAATCGACCAAGTCGGCCACACGGAGGAACAAAGTCAAGGCGTTCCACAGTCTGGGGGCTAAAGCCTGAAAAGACAGGTCTCCCCGGGTTTTATAGTGAGTCTTTGGGACCATTAACAGACCCTGGCCTGAGGATCGAAGTGCACGGCCTGGGGAGTATGTGCATAACAAATCAGCAATGTATTGAGGGGCCTGACCATGTAAAGCTCTAAAAGTTATAACTAATATTTTAAAATCAATACGCAATTTGATGGGTAGCCAGTGTAGAGAGGACAAAATGGGTGTGATGTGTGTCCTCCTGCCAGATCTTGTTAGAAGCCTTGCCGCAGCATTTTGAACCATTTGAAGGCGAATTTAAAGTAGATTTATTACAAAAAGTAAAAAGAGAGTTACAGTGATCTAAACGTGAAGAAATAAAAGCATGGATAACCACTTCGAGGTCAGAGTCTGATAAAATAACCCTCAATTTTGCAATATTTCTTAGATGATAAAAGCAGTTTCTGACCAAAAGTCTAGAATGGCAGTCCAAAGACATTGACTGGTCAAACCAGACACCCAGGTTTCTGATGCTCGACTGGACAGAGGAGCTCAGAGAACCAAGGTTTTGAAGGATGGATGGTATCTTATTGTCTGGGGCAACAATTAGGGTTCCAGTCTTTTCCGAATTTAATTGAAGACAGTTAATAGCAAGCCACGATTTAACCGAAGAAAAACATTCCAATAAATCTGTTAGTTTGTGGAACTCAGAGTCATTGAACGAACAATACAACTCTATGTCATCCGCATAAAAATGGTATGACACATTGTTAAAATGGCTCAAAATTTTTCCCAAAGGGGTAATGTACAGTAAAAACAAAAGTGGCCCTAGGACAGAGCCCTGTGGAACGCCATTCACGAATTGAGTGGCTTCAGACAGTATATTATTTACATATACAGAAAAAGTTCTGTCATTCAAGTAAGAGGAAAACCACTTTAAAACAGACCCAACGATACCAAACTCTTTTTCTAATCTATTCAACAGGATTTTGTGGTCCACTGTATCAAACGCTGATGATAAATCCAATAGAACCAATACGGAGTACCTTCCAGAATCAGCAGCCATGTGTACTTCATTAGACACTTTGAGGAGAGCAGTCTCAGTGGAGTGCATCTTTCTAAAACCAGATTGATATTTATCCAAAAGTTCATTGTTACTTAGAAAAGTTGTCAGCTGCTCAGCTACTACCTTCAATTACTATTTTAATTGAAAACGGTGTCATGTAAACGTCCCCTTAGACTGATGGAGATCATTTCTATTGATATATTATGCATACAGCAGTGGAGTGATATAGAATGGAGCAATATAATATAGCAACATTTACATTTTATTCATGCTGACATGGGCGCTCATTTCCGCCACGGAATAAAAACAAAAAAAGTTATACAACAAGTTTATTTCTCACAATTCATACTTTCAGAATTCCTATAACTGCAGAATTGTTGGAATTGTTATAAACTCAAAATTGCAATAAATAAAGTCAGAATTGTGAGATATAAACGTGTGACATCGCTTAGATCACCTTTAATAAAAAAAAGTCTTTGAAAGTAGTATAATATGCTTTAATTGCAGCCAGCAGTCTAATAAGCTTGATGATGTGAACCAAGAAAAAAAGCTCAACTTAAAAAACTAACAAATATAGCTTCTCATTTTGCAAATGAGATGGAAGGAAGGAGGCAAAGCAGCGCTCCACATGAGACGAGAGTGCAAGTGCGTTCACATCCCTGTCTCAGCACACTCTCCTTGTCTGCAGTTATGGTCGCCATGGAAACCGTTCCCAAGGCTCTGATATGTCCCCGAATGGAAAGAGAACAGTAGGGAGGGACATAAAAAAAAGTCTTATGCACATCACCAAGACAGATCCCAGAAACCAGAGGAAAAAACGTAGAAGGTCACAGAAACACACACATTCAGGGATTCATATTGCATTATTTGACAAATGACTGCAGTTTTTAAGTAGACCAGTGGACAAGGACAAGCTTCAGATCATTTCAGGGTTGCTGTATACGTCAGTTAAGAAGATCACTGAACTTGAGATGTAGAATTTATAATATTGAGTAGGAGTAATCAGCTGAGAGATCTGAAGTATGACTGGTGTCTGACTGACGCACATGGCTTCAGTTTGCCAACGCTGTGTGTGCTGTGGGCCGGAGCTGCGCATTGGGTAATTACAGAGAGGTTAACGAGACTGACTTCTCTAATGAGATATGAATCACAACGCATAAAGAGACTCTGAGGTCTGTGATGGGGCTGTTTATACTTTATTTTATTTTCAAAATGAACATTAGACAAACACTGCCAGTTTGTCCATTCTAAGGTCGTGATCTCGAAAACTTTGACATTTCTCCTAATTCTCAGTCATGGCGCATTTAGAGCACAAATGAAAAGGCTATTTATTTTTGACATTTACATTTATATTTATTTATTTAGCGGACTCTTTAATTCAAAGCAACGTTTAAATGAGGAATGCTGCAACACGAGTGAAATCATCCTAATGAAATTGAATCACACAAGTGATGAAGTCACATTTGAATAAAATACTTGGAAAAGAAATAGGTCTATTCGACTTAAACACACATCTCACATTTGAATAGAATAAAAAAACGAATAATACTAAAATATAATTAAAAGGAAATAAAAGGAAAGCAAAACAAAACAGGCCCAGCACTAAACAAAACAAAATAAAAACAAAACAGGCCCAAAATCAAAACTAAGATCACTTGGAAAAGAAATAGGCCGGGTTGTTTTAACCCAAATTTGGGTCAAATATGGACGAACCCAACCGTTGGGTTAAAAATTTTAATGTAAAATTAAAATGGGTGGGTTTGTCCATATTTGACCCAAACTTGGGTCAAAACAACCCAGCAATTCTCACATTTAAATAAAATAAAAAGGAATAATACTGAAATAGAATTAAAAGGAAAGCCAAACAACACAAAACAAAAACGAAAAACAAAACAGGTAACAAAAAGAAGTATAATAATTTTGAAAAAAATGGGTCTATTCAACTCAAATACAAATCTCACATTTAAATAAAATAAAATGGAATAAAAATAAATAAATAAACTAAACTACTAATTAAATTATAAGATTAAATAAAAATCTAAGATTGCAATAGTGATTTTGTTTGCATCATCCACCAAAGGCCAAAATAAAAGCAGGTCTTGTCCTCACCCCATGACATCTCTCTACTTCCACTGAAAATCAACTAAATCCTGAAGTTGCCCAACCTAAAATCCATGACTGTTGCATGTGCCAAAATACAGGGAGGTATATCAGAGCCACATCATGAACACACTCTACAGAGAGTCACCTGGTTTGACCTGATCAAGCTATTAGTAAAAACTGTCTGTCTCGCAACAAAGTGCTGTTTTTAGAGCTTCCATGCCAGCATCCCTCTCATTCTGCCTGACGGAAACTCCTACGAGTGTGCGAATGGGATGATTCTGGGAAGACTAAGGTTGATTTTTCCCCCCGTTTATTTCTAAGAAGGGAACATTAATGGTAGCATACTGTGCAAGTATGTGTGTTGGTGACAGGTGAGCAATAGTGTTTGGATCACATTAGTGTGTTTATAAGGTGTTGGAGTCAAGTGCGACTCCTCACTCTGATTATCATTGATGATGAATGTTATGACAAGAGTGTCTTGTTTTTCCACACAGTATTACATAATAACACTAAGAGGAGGTACATTCATAAACATGAAATAGCACATGTACACCAACCCAAGGTGGAATAATATCAGATTGAGTACACCATTGACGTAATTAACAAAGATTTATTTAAAATGTATTTTTTTTAGGAATAAAGAATTAAACCCAAATCGTGCTCTACAGAACAAGACACAAGGTCAAAAGTATGGGGACACCTCCTTATAGATAAGTACAGCTCCTACATGAATGGGGAAGGATTAAAATATCTAATACTCTGATTCCGTTTCAATAGCTTCATTCAAATCAGCTGCTTCTGCTTCATACAAACTCCTGCTTCTTTAGTTAAAATTTCAGGTTGGTCTGTAGACACACTTGCACAAGAAGGCCCTTATTATTTCATTTCACCTACACAAAGTATTCTGAAGAAAACAGTTCAGCCAGCAGCAGCGTGCTGGTGTACACGTGCCTGATTTTATCAACAGCAAGTGTCTTCTGCTGAACAGTAGGACCCTTGTCTGAGCTCTTTCAACTCTTTTAAAAGGCTTTAAGCGATTGGATGACAGGCACATTCCAGGTTTGGGCCAGGCTACACGACATAAGGATGTGTGCATGTGTGCAATGACATGGGTGTGCAAAAATCTAGATACAATTTTGGACATTTGCTAGATTTTTCGTCTAGAAACAGCCACATTTACAAGGAATAGTTCACCCAAAAATGAAAATTCTGACTCATGTCATCACAAACATGTCTATGCGTTTGTTTATTTTTTTTTCTGAGAAGTCAAGCTCCTTAAAGAACAAAAAAGCACTGTAAAATATATATATATATATTAAAAATAGTATATATATATATATATATATATATATATATATATATATATATATATATATATATATATATATATAATTCATATTTTATTCATTTATTCCTGGGATTGCAAAGCAAAATTTTCAGCATCATTACTCCCGTCTTCAGTGTCACATGATTCTTCAGAAATCATTCTGATATGCTGATTTGCTGCTCAATTTTTATTTTTGGATTTTCTTTCTTAATGATGAAAACAAGTTTAATATTTAGCTTAATATTTTGTGGAAACTGTAAAAAAAGAAAAAAAAAAGAAAGGAAAACAGGGCTATTTGATGAATAAAAAGTTCAAAAGAACATAATTTATTATGAAATATTTTGTAATGTTATGTCTTTACTGTCACAATTTTTATTCAATTTAATGCATACTTTCTGAATAAATGTCCTTCTAAAAAAATCACCCCAGAAATCCATCATATGACTTCAGAAGACTTGAAATATAGAAAACATATCAAACAGTTTATAATGTGTTTTGGAGCTTGAAAGCCCCCGGTCACTGAAATGTCATTGTATGCAAACACGCTTCATTACATTAACTAGGGTTGTTCTAATGAAACAAAAATAAATGAGTAAATAATGGCAACGTTTTTATTTTGGCGTGAACTACACCTTTAATTTAATTTAATGAGAGTGCAGAGAGTTGTAAGTTGGTTTATGGGTCAGTTCCTCTCTGCATTTATGCTCTCGGATGTTTTACAGGTGAACTGTAGCAGGTCTTTGCTTCTGCGTCCTTGACACAGTTAGCGACCGAATCAGTGTCCGATTCCTCCTTGCCAAACTGTCTCCTTGATGATGACGGAGCAGGGGCCAATCGCATTTCTGCCACCTCGTCTCTTGGGTGGCGAGAGATGAAATGGAGAATACAGGAAGATAAGTTGAGGGAGCACTTTGGAGTTTAGGGGGACCGAAATAGATGTGACACACAACAGCTCTGCAACTGGCCAGTTAGATTAATGAGGCAAGGTTGAAGGAGAGGGATGCTCCCGGAGGTGCACACGCTCACGTCAAAGCCCCTGCCCCCCTCACCCGTGGCCTATTTCCGGTACAGAAATTCATTAAAATGGCCCCAGCGAGCAGGCTTTAGGGCCTCAACTGGGTCAAGGCAAAATAGTAAGCTCAAAGCATTCAACTCAAAATCAATTTGTCATTTGACAGATTAGATTAGTCATTTTTCACACCTGCATCTCAAGAAACCACAGACCCTCAACACACGTGGTTGACCATTGAGTTTTGGTGCCCACACACCTCACCTCACTATTGGTATATCAGTGATACTTAAATACACCTATACTACCAGTCAAACGTTTGGAATATTAACAAAAAACATTCACTGCATTTATTTGATGAAAAATGCAGTACAAAAACATACAATTTATAATAACGTACTCGGTTACTAACGTAACCTCGGTTCTCTCTAGAGGGAACGAGTACTGCGTAATATCTTACGCTATGGGGAAAACCTCTTTTATAGATATTGAAGCCAAAAATTATCCTTAATTTTGAATTAATGTAAAACGCTGTGCAGCAGCATGCAGACATAGGCAGGACGGCTCGCGCGCCTATTGGCTGCCCTGCGGCAACAGCAGCAGCCTATCGAGAGAGGCGCTGCGTGACACCATATCCAATGGGGGCATTTCGAGTAATGTGGAAAGTTTTTGCTCGAGTAAGATTTTTTGCTTGGGAAAGTAAGATTAAAAAGAGACTTTTATTCAACAAGTATTCATTAAATTGAACAAAAGTGACAGTACAGGAAAATTTATAATGATACCAAAAAAAATCTAATTCTAATAAATTCTGTTCTTTTGAAAAAGAATTGTATCAAAACTTCCAATCCGATGCAACAAATGTTTTCAGCATTGACAATAATAAGAACCGTTATTTTGAGCACCAAATCAGCATAGTAGAATGATTTCTTAATCAGAACCATTATTAATAATTGTGCAGCAAATCAGCATATTAGAATGATTTCTGAAGGATTATGTGACACTGAAGACTGGAGTAATGAACCTGAATATTCAGCTTTACCGTCACAGGAATAAATTACATTTTAAAATATATTTAGATAGAAAACAGGAATAATACTTGGGTATTTAGGGGAAGAAATAGTAAAAGACCTGCATGCCACAATGCTATTCTAATTCAGTCAATGGCCAAATTCAGCCAAAATCTTGCAGGACACTAACAAATGTAAAATAGATACTTCAGATTACTGTGCATATTGTGGAAATGTAATAATGAAATAATGTTTAATGAACAATTTAACACAACGGTTGTTGTGTCATCACACATGGAGTCATCACACATCACAACATAGTTTAAATGAGTAGTGTGAAGTTATTAGGATGTTAAAAAAAGTACAGCAGGAAGAAACCATGCAGCAGTTTTGCTTTTATCAAGTCTGATCAAACTTACAAGGACATGACTGCACGACATTTCTGTGACCTTTTCTTTCGGCTGAACAGAGTCCACTCCGTGGGTGTGTCCAACCACAACGCCACAGGCACCTGTCTCTGTGAAGGTCAAAGTGCTGTTTTTCTACGTCTATAGACATGCATGCTTTATAAATATCAGGCATTATTAAAGCATTATTTGAACTCATTTAATTTATAGAAATTCAATATCCTTCAACAATGCAATTCAGTTTGAGTGTTAATTATTTATCAATTCAACCTCAATTTTGCAAATTAATTAAATGAATCTACTCTGCCATGTAAAGAAACTGCAGAAAATGAAATGGAGTACAAACTGCTTAAGAATAGTGTTGCATTTTAAATACAACGAGCAAGCAGCCTTTTTTTTCTTTTTCTTTTTTGATTGCTCAAAAATAAAGAAAAGCAAACAAATTGCTTTCAAGGACTTTATCTTTATCTTCTTGAACTGAACTGGTGCTTTGCCTATAAGGCCAAAAGGCTGGTCCATTCATCCATCAGCAAACAGCTGATACACACAAGTTTTTCCATGCTTTCTCCATAACATTTGCCAGAACAGTACGATAAACACATAACCTGAGGTGAGAAATACAAGGCTGGAAAACAGACAGTAAAATGGTGTGATTATGAACATCTGATTTAGTTAAGCAATATACAACAGGTGATCACAGCTGATTCGGGAGCCGGTCCAACTTGCTTCTAAACATAGTTCAACAAACTAAGTTGATATTGAGAACCTTGCATATATATATATATATATATATATATATATACACACATATATATACATATACAATTATATATATGAAAAATATTTCAAACAAACCAACAGCGAACTGAGACTGTCTCTGTGTGTGTGCGTGTGCGTGTGCATGTGCATGCGTGCGTGCGTGTGTGTGTGTGTGTGTGTGTGTGTGTTCGCTGTTGTTTTGTTTGAAATATTTTTCATTGCAAAAATCTTTTTCAGATTTTGACATTTTAGGTAATTGTTGGGCTTAAAATTGATTTAAAGCTATTGAAAGTAAATGCCCTTTTTCTTACAAAATAAATAAACAAACACGTAATTGAAAAATAAAACAATTTATAAACCCACAGGTTTTATGTGAAGGAAATAGACTGGAGTCACATTAAAGAAAGATAACAGATAATGGCCTATTTAGTTTAGATTTATCTTAAAATCTCCTGCATGAATTACCTACAACCTTATCACACCTAAAGGAAGTGTACCATTTACTAAAATCTTATTGGATTAGAGATATGGTCTAACTGGGCAAAGCTGCTCCTTCAAGTAGAAGCTTATCCTAGTAACTTTTCTTGTCTAAAAGGGGAGAAAATGTGTATGATGGATGAGTGAGGGACAGGCCCTCCTATGAGGCCAGGCTGGTGACTAATCAATAGAGTGGCAGTGTGGCCTGGCTGGAGGGCTCCATATCAATCA
Source organism: Siphateles boraxobius (assembly GCF_051911475.1). NCBI lineage: Eukaryota > Metazoa > Chordata > Actinopteri > Cypriniformes > Leuciscidae > Siphateles > Siphateles boraxobius. Next base: position 23,914,866 of record NW_027508799.1, on the reverse strand, counting down.
TAATGCACAAGCCTTGTATTCTCATCGACAGCACACAGTAGGCCAGGGACGTGTTGTTTCATCCATTACTCTTGGCATATGGACCACGGGGCGACTGAGCTGACATCATAGCATTGCCAGAGTGGGAGAAACACTCTCCATAAAAATAAAAATAAAAGTCGAAACCTAAAGTTTGGCATATTAAAGTAAAGTAGGAGTTGAGATACACCACAGTTTCACAGACAAGGCTTAAGATAGTCCCGGACTAAACTGCATGTTTGAGCTGTTTTAACTGAAAGTAACTTATCTTATATTAAAAAAAAATGTCAGTGGGATTGTTTTGTCTCAAGATGCACACCAGAAATGTTTTTTTTTCTTTTTCTAAAAGTTACTAAAAGGTCCATATTGAACTAAACATAATCCTGGCTTTATCTAAGCCCTTTCTGTGAAACCAGGCCATGGAGAAATAGACAGGCTTTACCTTTTTTGAGTTCCTCCTTTTGTGGTTTGTGTCCTCCTTGACTAGTGTAATTTGAGAGGTTTTCCCGTCCAGCTTTCCTCCATTGCTTAATGGCCCTCACAAACAGATGCCATGCACTATTCTAAATGTGGCACTAGGATTATCAACACATTGCTCTTGTCAGCCTTCCTTGATTTCTGGTGGTGGGACTTACTCTACTGTGGCAATTTAGGGCCACCTTGTGGTGTAAGCCAGTTGGCCAAGTGCACCTGTTTGCAACGTGGTTTATATAAAATAAAAAATAAAAAACACCCTGTGCGGTGAGATAAAGGAACAAAGTGTTCCTGTGCTCAAAACAATCATATAGAGCCAGTTAACAGAAGAGCTGATCCACAGCTTGTTTATATTTCATTTGATGAACTGCTTTGTGCACACATCTAAAACCTAGATATTGCTGTACAATTGTGTATTATAAAGAACTTTGTTCAAGAATAGAGAATCGAAAATGAGCTTGAAACATTAGATTTCAGTCTGTGGTGATTTTTAAACACAAATTCAAGGCGTCCTTCCTCAATCCCAAATGTGCTCTTTTGGGATTTAGGCCACGTCCACACGAAGCCAGAGCTGTCCCTATCCGATCTTTTTTTTCCCTCGTTCTAAAAAGAAATTCCGTAAACACGGCGCCGTCTCAAGAAATATCTGCGTACACACGAAACCACTGAAACCGACTCAAACCAATCTAGTATACATGCCAGACCAGTATGAGGCACTGTATTTCTGAAACAGATACACTAAAAACAGAGAAGAAGACTTGCGCATAAACCTTTCACGCTGTATACAATAACATACAGTATGTAATATTAGGCACAGTAGCTTCTTTTCTTTTTTACCAAGAACTTTATTGAACAATATGAAAAAACATAAATGGCCTGGTACAAAATAGGGATGAGTCACGATATTCGATTAGTTAGCTAAAGCATAAAGCTTGCCATAAAGAACCGGCGAATAGCCTTATGAATGTGTCAAATATAGCAAGGAGACATTTTAATTGTTTATTAACAAACTAGTGTTTTCTGTGACGATGCTGACTCGCCACCTTCGCAGTATTGTGAAGGTGCCTATAAAGAGAAATGCGCACTTCATATGGATTATTAGAGTTGTCTGTTTCTTTACGTTTTGAATTGTTTTGTTTAAAAGTAGACATTTCAAGCTTAGATATATTTCTGAGCTTCTGTTCATTTATGAGACAAGCTCCAGTTCACGTGCGATGCAAGTTATATCGCGTCGGCGCCTCCATGTCCTAGGCTATTGTCTGCTATATTAGCTTCTTATTTATTAAATCCAGGAAAATGGTTGATGAAACATTGATTAAAATTAAGATACAATTTATACAAAACGAAATTCACTTTAAAGAAAGGCTTTATACAAAACAAAACTTAATGAAGTGGTCAAAATGATGCGTCTTGATATTGCGCATAGGCTACTCATGCTGTTAACTTTTCATATAATCAACATATATGAAATGGAAAAAAATAACATAATATTTAAACATAAATATGAAACTAACTTTTCTTTAATGGCTACAACATGTAGGCCTACAGTACAGAGAAATTTAATGTTGGAGCAAACGCCGTGTTACCGGTGAGTATGAGGGGGGCACAGTTTTTTGAATAATAATCAAATAATTCCCAGCGATCGTCGAAAATTATTTTTGCTTGAAATGCCCGTTCCGTTACTCTATTACTATACTCAAGTTACTCTATGCCGCATCATAGCATAAGAAAGAAATATAAATAAATAAAGAGGTAAAATAAAGAAATAAAAATACATAAAAGTAGGCCTAAATAATAAATAAAGAAATAAGAGGCTCAGTAGCTTCTGCAGCATGAACTCAAGCAAGTAGTCGCAGTTGTTGTTGATGTTAGGCTACTGATTTAGCGCGTCTGACTAGTCGACACGTGGGGTGATGACATCATTGTTTCACAAAATATACGGATTGCGTATTGACTTTGTCGCTGCATGTCGCCAGTGGCTGGCGATAAGGTCACTAGTGGGCGTTCCCACTACTGGTTGCCTTTATGAATGACATCCAAGATGTGGAGAAGGATCATGCGCGCTCCGCTCCTATTGGTTGTCGCTTCCGAAAGTCGCTCTTAATTTGCATAAAGTTAAACAGATCTCAACTTTGTCACGTCGCCAGACACGCCCTATCCGGTAGCCAACGGTCGCGACCGCACGTGTCTCCGGAAGTCGCCCGCTCACCATTGAAAATTAATGGTATCGTGTCGCTTGGTCGCGTGTAGTGTGAACGCAGCTGCACCCTGATGGTACTGATCCACTTTTGCGACACGACTGAAGCGTGGTGTCGCACGCCTCTCCACATGGGTATGGGGTCTCTGCGGAACAAAAGTGGGTGTTTCTAAATTTGTGGGCGTTTTCAAACTGGTGGGTGTTTATAAATCATGCAATGAAAATGATGCCTTTCACCTGACCCCGCCCCTAAACCTACCTTCACTGTGACATGGGCAAATCAGGTAACGCGCTTGAAAACGCCCTTCTGTCGCCCACTGATCTGGTAACTCCTATTACTGTCCTGCAGAGATTTGCTCCACATTGTAAGTTGATGGGCGTTCCTCAAGTTTACCGCTATCTATGGGCCTGGTTTTGACCCAGCGGCCAGTCTAGAACTAGGCCCCTCGAGAGACTACTTCTATTGGATAGACGCGTCACGTTTGACGGATTCATTTGCATAAAGATGGGCATCGGCCAACTTTTGGACGCGCAGCATTTTTCCATGAAGCGCCGCCTTCCCAGGATGCTTTGCGGGCGCGTTAAAGTCGCGTGACGTCACCCATTGGATTAAAGCAGAGTGTGGCATGACAGAAGTGTCGCACGGACAAGTGGATCAGCACGGTGACGTGCACCTCTCCAAAAATGTAACCACGCGTCAATTCTACGCGAACGCAAGCGGTGTGATTGGTCTGCTAGAACCCATCCCTCGGGTTTCAAATGCTCCCTCTGCATGTGTAATTGCGCGTCAACGCGGACAACGACGCAGAAGTATAAATGCAAACCAAAGCGTAGTGTATAGCGTAGAGGCTCCGGCATATGTCCGACGCAGAAGTATAAATCAGCCTTTGTAGACTTGTGCAGTCATTTGTGTAAACATTTGTAAAAGACACTGTCATAATTAAAACCACAGGAATATTCTGAGTTCAGTAGGCTACATTCATTCTTATGTTACTATTATTTGATCTGATATTTTGTCAGTTTAAGGTTTTGTTGAATATGGCAGATCATTGTCATAACACATTTATCGATCTTTATACAGAACAAAACTAGCACACTTTTTGGCTGTAATATAGCACAGGGATTAAAGTGAAAAAAAATCTTCTGACTGAAATTTTTTTCTGGCCAAGTCATATTCCTTTAACTTTATTTAAATAGTCGAGACCAATAGCGTTTTAAGGGGAGATGTTGTAAACCGCTTTAATATTGCCAGTTTGCATATTTTAATCTATGAAAAAAAATTACTTAGCTTGACAAATACTCAACCATCTACATAACTTTTTAGTGCATGTTTTTATTTATCTTATAAGACCAAACAATGCTAAACTAGGCTACATGAATATATAGTTTGTTCCATGGCAAATCGTTTTGGCTGAGGGTAAAGTGAAGTTTCATAACGTTATATATTTAGGCTATTTAACTTTAACTTTGTAGCCTATTAGTGAGCTGACTAATGTTTGACTGAATTGTTTGCTTCATTTCTCATTGCATGGCTTCGTAGCCTACCTATTAGGCTACTTAAACTTTATACTGGATATTATTGATCATTAAAACTGACATTTAACAAAAAGAGACAGGGTTGTGTAATGTTATATATTCTAAAATATATATAACAATTCTTTATATATGTATATTACTATGCATTCTATTCACTGTATGTGTACATCCATAATAAAATAAAACGATACAACCCTCTCTCTTTTGTTAAATGTCAGTTTTAATGATCAATAATGTTTCATATTTTTTAAATGAAAACAAATAGAAGCCGGTTTGTGTTTTATATTTTGTGTTGTTATAAATATATGCAGTGAAGATAATCAATGTGCGTTACCGGAACCACATTTGTGTGGCCATTAATATGTTCATTTATAAATGAAAAGAGGTGTTTTATATATATTACGTTTTATTGTTGATGAAAAGAGGCAGAGTTGTATTTTATACCATATTTCGTTTTATTGTTGCCTTAAAATATACATAAAGATATAACCGGAGTAGCCAGAGCGAGCTGAGTGACGCGATCAAGAACGCGCTGTTCCATTTGCAGAATAACCGGACTCGCGTCCTCTCGTCCTCGGGAGTTCGGTTCTCCTGAGTCGAACTTGGCAAGTCTGAACTACCAAGGACGCAAGTCCGAAGTTTGCGTACTTGGTATTGAGGAACGGCCAATATTGACCCGCGTTCTGTTTTCTATCATGCGCCGTGCACGTTTGTGATGACGTAATATGCAGGCAAACGCACCAGGGTTCGATAGAAGCAAGTTGAGTGTGAAACCAGACCAACGCTGCGGGGGGCGCAGGGAAAAAACGCGCTCGGATTCGGACCGCAGTGAACCAGCTGTAGCCTGACATGCACTTCTCCAAAACTAAGATTAATTGAGTGAACACGGAGCAGTTTTTTGAGCGGGAATTGAAAAAACCCGGACTGGCCCATAAGCGAAGTGATTACAGAATGTTAAGGCCCGTTCACACCAAGCACGATAACTATAAAGATAACGATAAAGATAACTATATATGGGTCCACACCAACAACCGATAATGGTCTTTTTATTCCAAGCCCGCGCGCGCCCGAGCTGCGGTTTCAAAATAGCGAAAATGGATGACCTGCTGCTGTTTTACGTTACAAAAAAAATATCAAAAGAAAAACAGGCGCTTTTGGGTACACGATATCCTTAAAAGACGAGAGGAGTTGGGAGAATCCCACTCTGATTAGAGAGTTGTCGTCTTTTGAAGAGAAATTGTAACTTATTCATATTTTCGAATGAATCAGCAACCGTTTCATTCATAAAAACGTACTACAATAGCTTTAATGATATTGACTGATGTTATAGATTACATTTTATTGTAATTGTTGTTTACAACAATGTCATTGAATATGTTTTTTCTGTTCTTATTGCCTTTACACGTCTTTGCCAGCAGATGTCCTCAGCCAGCATGCTATGTTCCGAGCGCATCTAAACCATTTTTTACAGTCTATGATCTAAACAGTGAATCTAGCAAGTCTAGTGTAACGTTAATCGATCTAATCTAACTGTGAATTTAGCTGACGAAGTCAATGATGGGATAAAAATATCGCCTAGTCAACAACACCTTTATGTATACAACGCCTTTTCACTGCAACTTCAGCAATGTTGTCAAAACTAGCGCTGGATAGCCTACCTGAGATAATTTTGTTACACTATGCTAGACTGCATATCTCATCGTTAATACTTCTCACCATTTATTCCCAGGATACGACCGATTGCTTTCCATATATCCATCTTTTTTAACGTATCCTTGAAAAGGGGGGTTGAAACAGTGGAGGATTTTTTTGTACCTCGACGATTAACTTCTCTGCAATGTCATCTGCCATTTTAAATGCGCGAGACCTTTAAATTAGAATGGATTCTGATTGGCTGTCAGTGTTTTATCGTTCGACAGCAGGAAAAAATCATTCTGAAAGTGATCCCAACGATATCGTTCCTCATATCTTTATCGTTATAGTTCTGGTGTGAACTCTGCTATTCTTTATTATGGAGAACGATTTTTAGAATTATATCTTTATCGTTATCTTTATAGTTATCGTGCTTGGTGTGAACGGGCCTTTAGAGTGGATAGAGGAACGTGCTTTCGCTCCAATCCAGGCTTTATCACATCCCCCTCAGTAGGGTGAATACACCTCTTCTTTCCTTAATTTAAGACCTATTCAAACTAAAAGTAAGACTTTTATCACACTATTTGAGAAATGAAAGCCTATTTACGTCCTTAAAATTATGAAAAGTGAACTTAAGACATTACGGACAAACGGGAAGCCTGCAATTGACGGAAATCCGTCATAAACTCGCTGCAATTAACGGAAATCCTTCGTAGCGACGGAGAATTTTAATCCCTGTATAGCAAATAGGCTATTTTAAAGTCCCTGTGGTGAAAAATAAGCTTTTATTATCGTGCGGCCTACGTTGTGTTTTAATGAACATAACCCATGTGCAGATTCAAAACACCATTGCTGTATTTTCTTTAAAACTGCAGTGATAGTCAACGAATGGATCTATGAGCTAGTTTGAGTGGGGGCGGTGTTAAATTGCGTATTCATAGAACAGTGAATTCTGAGGTACGGGTGCAGTTACATTCAAGCTATTTTAAGCCAGAAAAAAACGTTTATGTATGCAATTTATCAAATATGAGTTAAGGCATAAAATTGAGAAAAGATATTACACTATTAACCCCATTGATTTCAACCGTGCCTAAGCAGTGTAAATGGTTTAACATACACTAAAAGGTTAATTTTAAGCTAGATTCTTACCCTACTACACAAACTCACATTTCACAAACATGCATCTTGTATTATCACCTTAAGAATATCCATTCTCTCCAGCAGCAGTCCTCGAGCTCCATGGGCCCCAATTGTGCAAGACAAGATTAAAATGACCCAACACGTCAATTAACTCATATTTTTTAAAGTTACAAATTGTGCCAATTTTGTTAATCCAGAAGTCAAATATGCTTAAAAAGAAAATGACGGGGCAGAGGGAACAATGTGTTCTACACATTTTTGCCAGTTTAATATTTAGTCTCAAGTACTCTTGCAGAACCCAAGCTGATACTCAGTTCTAAATGCATTTTGGCTGCATGAAAACCTGGTCACATACCACCATTAGGCCTTTGTGTGCTAACATTTTAATCCAACGAACACCTTTATGGCAATGAGATCGCTATATAGGCAATCCAGATGTTGTCAAGCATATGTGCATGCAATCTTTGCATATGCTCATTTTCCTGTCCCATGTATTTGAATGAAACTCATACAATGTTTAATAAAGAAGAAACAAATCAGCATGAAAGTCAGATGTGTGTTTTAATAGTTAATACAATTATTGATAATTCAATCAATATTTACAAAAAAGATCACAAAATAAGATCATATCACACGAGATGAAGATCTGAGTGCACTTGTGTGATCTCACATTCAAACATTTACCACAGTTACCCAGCAGTGATGACCAGGCAGCCATGTGGCTTTGTCCCAAGGCTCTGGGTGGGTTGCACAGACAGCTGCGATCCGTCGAGGAGGATCAGCAACCTGCAAAAGTCTCTCAAAACACATGCATCCGTTGGCAGAACAATGCATGCACATTTGCTCACAAACGACAATGCGGCATCAGGTTACTGCAACGCTCTAACACCGCGTACATTAAGGGTGGAGCGGGTTTACCTGCAGACCACGTGGTGGTGGCCGAACTGGAGGCGGGGCGTGGCGTACACGTCATCGCGTAGCTGTAACGCAGAGCGTTCCGCCTCCCTGAGTTGGAGTCTGCGCAATGCTGTGAGACAAGGAGAGCCGACAAATGAAACCAAATTCAACTCGTAACATGCAATTCAAAGAATTCTGTTGAACGCCTTGGCTTCAATGAAACATTGTTCGATACTACCACACATTTAAATAGTGCTAGGTTAACAATAAAACCATTGGCATTTCACGCACATATTACTGTCTATGGTTTTACAGCTGCCAGGTCGTCGTCTCGTTCCGACGAAATCAAGTCAGGTTTCGGAAACACGTCAGATTTCATTCCTGAAGAACACGTCCTCGAAGTCTCGCTGTTGGAAGTCCAAAGATCTGTCGTAATCAGAGTCCGACAATGAGACAACACTCTCATCAAATTGGACATGATGACTCTGCATTGAGAAATCATGGCTTACATCACATGTCTCGAATGAAACATCTAATCGTTCAGCGTACACCAGGTCCATTAAATACTGGGTTGTGTTTCTTGGTGCCATGGCAACTTGTGGAATGTAACTTTTATTCCTCGTAGCTGTAACGTTACCGTCGACACGGTTCAGACACAACTGTGGTCTCTTGACTGACCAAGCACGGACCCGTCGCCTCCTTTCGCTGATTTTTGCACGCAAAAAAGTTTTCCTCTTTGATTTTGACCATTTCTTCTTATGAACAGTCGCGGTCTCAGTGTCTTTCTGGTAGTTTCCGTTCATTGTCATAACTTCAAGATACATTACCCAAAAAAACAGTCTTTCGTTGCCTAGATGTGAGAGATACAAAAACCACAGAGTGATTGAAATATAACAGTAAAAAAAGAACAAAAGAGCTTCGAAAAAGAACAAAAGATTCAACTGCTGCTGACTCCTCGACGTTCAAAAACGAATGACAAACGTGGCCGATGAACGTGCGAGTTACATACGTTACTTAAGGAACTTGCGGAAGTGACGTTTTTCGTTTCCAACGAATCAGCTTTCGTCTAGTCTTATTCGGCGGTGACCATGAGACCATTGATTTGAACCGATTTGGACACAGTGCCCCGCAAGGGACCTATCAGCAAAACATTGCCACATATTCAAACATGAAGAAAAGCCACCGCCGGGAACACTATAAACACACAAACAAAATAGGTATAAAAGCCATCCAACACATGCACGTTCATTTTAAAACATCAAAACATTGTTTTTTCCCATTCCACTACCCCGTATCTCGTGTTTTTAAACGCAAAAATCGCGTTCAGTGAGATAAGCTGAGATAAACGTTTGATCATGTTCTGTTATTCATTTACATTAGGTTAGTCAGTCTGATTATAAATGCTGTGCTCACGTTCAAGCAATTTCAAGTTGTGCGACAGTCGGTAGCTGTAAAAACAAAAAGCTATATTTATGTAGTAAAAAGTTGTCTATAAAATAGTGATGGCCGCTTTCGAATAGCTGCTTCATTGAGCTTCGAAACCTTATCGAATCTTTTGTTCCGAATCAGTGGTTCGGAGCGCATATTTAACTGATCAAGTAGTAAAAAAAAAACAAATGTTGTTGAAATCATGTCGAAGAACATCACCCAAACATTTATTTTTTCTAAAACAAAAGCAGCGAGATATCTTGTCGACCTCACCAAAATGTCGGCGCCCCCAGGATCCAGGAGGCCACGTGACGCAAATGCGCCGTCTCTCTGCTAGATAATCCTGCATCTTGAAGCTCTCTGCTGCCATCTTTGAGAAACTTACGAAAAATAAGATGAATCTATTTGAGAAATACATCTTTACTTGCATCAATCTCTTCTTCAGAAAATGTCCGAGCTGTTTGTTCTTTTGTTGAAAAAAACATTCCCTTTTCAAGTAGTTCTCAGGATTGCCCGTTTCGAAGGGCGTATTTGCATTAATGCACCGCCATTTACATTACAGTAACAGCAACGCCAGCAGTTTTAGTCCAACAGTTTCGGGACGCGAGTTTGTAAATATGATAAGGGACAATGTAAAAATGAAAGACAGCACAACGGGTCCTATCTTAGTGAGTATCGAGCTTATTGCGCTTTTTATGTCCAATCTAATTTAACAATCTGGGACATTTATTTGGAATATGTGCAACATCACAGATCTCGACACTAGGTTAGTGCTCATCGAGTAGACATGCGGGTTTGAGACCACCACAGGCGGAACAAAACGGGATGCTGTTTACGTTTCATTGATTGAATAATTGTGCTCATGATCAATTTATAAATGAACACATTGTGGTGCTTTGGCTAACAAGGGCCAATAATACCCATTTAGTATTTATCGCACAAGAACATAGACAGCGCTGGCAAGGTTATAACAGATGCATAAACGTGTTTCTCAACTAAAAAAGTGGATGTAGCCCCCCCCTATATTGAACTCTCCCCCCTATATTGAACTCGCGAGATGTCGACTGGGAATCGAATTTTGTCGTCTTGTTTTTTTTCTTCTTCTTCTTTTAGACACATATAACGATTCAGAAAGATCATTCACTGAAATTACAAATTAAAACTGCGACAAGACATTTTAACAGGGCAGTTTTCCACGAGGGTCCGTACATAGTGTGTTGATTTTAAATAATCTATATATAGGCTAAATATACAGGTTTTTACGCGGCATTTTAATAATTTACCATGTTTATGCTGTAGGTTTCTCCATTCACAGATGTGGATGTGACCGTCAACATTATCTCTGTCTCTACTGCCAAACTACAGTTTTAGCAAGAAACGATTTTGAAAGTCATTCCATTGTTTTTAAGCAGAACATCCTGAAAGGTAGAATATAAATGCTTTCGTTGAGATTATAAACTTTAAAATATTTTATTTCTGTAATAAAATAATTTATTTGTATACTTTATAGTAGCCTTTACCGTGTAGGGTGCGATGCATCTGCAAAACAATATATGTATATGTTTCATCATCAATTCCACATTTTTAAAGGTTTATACTTATACTATAATTTATAAATTTGTCCTGGTCAAAATAATCTCACTTTTCCTGACATTTTACATTGTGATATCACATCAGTCCAGTAGGTGGCGGTATGTATCGACTCTGACCGCCGTGAATTAATAGCAGAAGGAATAAACGTAACCCTCCATTTTCTCTTCTAGTGCCCTTCGTTTGTGCACTAGCGCCATGAGTAGCGCACTTGATGACTCAAAGACAACAGACGCAAGTATGGACCACGAACTTTACACTGTACAGAGTCCCTCCGAGGACATTAAGGATGGCCCAGATCATGCAGAATTCATTTATAAGAGTGAGTAGCGATTAAATGTATGCATTTAAAGTCCCGTTGCATTTAAATAACTGTCCAATTTGAGCAGTTTAGCATTGAGCTGGCCACGTAAATTGGATGCATGTATTATACAAATCACGTGTCTCACCCATATTAATATCTGCATGTGTCTTAATGTGTATGTGCATCAAGTGTCAAATGAAGAATTTGTTAGATTCGTGAAGTTGCGTGTGACCAACGATTCACTTTTCACTGGAAAGAGAAATTCTTCAACTCTGGCTTATAGGTAAAACAATAAACACCAACACACATGCATAGCCATTCAAGTCTTTGCACCAATAAATAAGTATACAGTAGTTTTTGCCAACAGCCTGCAGCAATCAGTGTTTAAAATCTGCATTTGTAGGGCCATCTTGAAAGAGCTTGGTCTGCAAAGGGAAATTTCTGCCAGCCAGGCAAGGAGGAAATGGGAAAACCTAAAGATGAAGTATAAGGTATGCTTACGGTTCTCCTTTCACACAGGCCCCCAGCACTGTGCATTTTAGATATTGCCCATATGTAGCAGAACTGATGCAACTTAGAAGCTCGTCATAAAGACCTTTCAATCTTCAGACAGTGCTCTGCATATAGATATATACACACACACACACACACACACACACACCTAAATTACATTTAAATATTAAACAATAGAATGTCATTACATTTAAGGATGACAAACATTATTTAATAAATATCTAAATAACTATTTGAAAAGTATGGTAATAGGATGAATGTATTATATACCTAAACATTTTGTTAATTTTGTGTGTAATTTTAATTAATGACATTTTAAAATTATACATCAGAATGTATTTAAGAATGACAAATTATATATTCATATAGTAAAAATCTCAATTACTATTTAAAATGTATGGTAGTAGCAATAATGTATTATATACATACACATAACATTAAAGTTACACACAAAATTAACAAAATTACATTTTAATAAATATAAACATCAGAACGTCATTTTCATTAAATGTATATTCATATTATGTTTAATAATTTTTTACACACATAAGTAAACATCATACTGTGTAATCACACTCTACCCCCCTAATCTGCATGATCTTGCCCTCTGCTCACAAACTGTTTGTGTCTGTGTACCTTGTGTGTTTCAGGAAATGAAGAATCCCCCACCTGGTGTTTCAGTGAACCCCACCAACTGGCCGTGGTTCTCCCTCATGGATGACGCCATGGAGGGTAGACTCGCGGGAAGCGAAGTCACCGTAGACACTTCTTCTGTGGGCGATGACAGCGAGTATCGGCCGAACAACACCACGCGCAGGAGGAGCAAGAGGGCGCGTGAGCCGAACAGAAGCGAGATCGAGCTGTTTGTCGAAGAGGATGACATGATGTCTGAGGATATGGGGCGAGACAGGGCAGATCTAGACAGAGACAGGGATGAGATGGAGCACGAGAGGGCCATTCTGGAGAGCGACAAGGCCGCTATTGAATACGAGAGGATGGTCCTGGAGCGGGAGAAGATGGTTTTAGACCGAGAAAGAGCAGGAGTGGAGCGAGAACTTGCAGCACTGGACCGAGACAGGGCCTCCCTAGAGAGAGAGAAAGCCGCTGTGGAGAGAGATAGGGCCTCTGTGGAGTACATCCGAGCTCAGCTGGAAAAGGAAAGAGCGATTCTTGACAGAGAAAGGGCAAAGCTTGAGCGAGAGCGTGCCGTCCTTGAGCAGCGTGGGATGGAAAAGGGGGAGCAGCCGGCTAATCTGAACGACAATTCAGAAGGAACTGACACCTCTAGTCCCTTAGTGATGGAACCGGCCTCCTTAGAGAGGAGGCAGAAATTCCTCAACCTGTTTGAAAAGCTCATTGAGAACTTCTAAAATAGAACCAATTGTTCTGAACGGGACCCATTATGTAAATGTCATTATTTTTGTACACCTTCTGTTTGAAGTAAAACCGTTTACTGTTGCCGGAAGTGGATTGTTCTGTGTTACAGTGATTGATTTTGTAATGTTAGTAGCTATTGTTTAAAGAGCACTTTGAAGCACTAAGTGTCGGTTTCATGCCTTTGAAGACTTTACAAGCTAACAACGAAAACGTTAAGCCACCTCTGTTTTGGAGAGGTCATCAGAAATCTTTATTCAGGTGTGATTATTTCCATACAAAACACACAATGCTGAGCACACAAATACCCCCCCCCCCCCCAATCATTCTCAAACCCCTCAGCCAATACAACAGATTTCATTTTGAAGGCCACTGGTCATAACAACAGCTTGAGATGTGATTAACCAAAATATTGCAGTTCTTGTAAAAAAAAAATTCAGCTTACATATATTTATATTACAGTACAGACTTTACAACAAATTCATTGATAGAATGCTTTTATTGCATTAGTCAAATTTACCTTTCAAGAAGTTCTGTGAGCACCAGCTTCAATTAGTTTATGCTAACTATGATAAACATTTGTTAAATTCTATATGAATATTAACAATATTTAATTTACAAAAAAACATATTTAAACAATTTGGGCTGGCTATTGCAGCTAGCCCCAAACAGGCAACCAGTACAGCACACAAAATGAAGGTTTTTGTCGTGTTCAGATTTGCATTTGTAAATTAATGACGTCTTGTTTTCCAGTTTTTGATAAATAAAAAACTTTCAGATTTATGCATGGATGGTTCTCTGTTTCTCTAAATATGTATGGGTGTTTGAGACATTAATCCAGATACGACTACAAACCTACATTATGAAAAGTATGTACTGTGTAAAAAGGTAGAAATTCAAGCAGCGTAGAGTTGGAGTGTCCACCAGAACTGTGAGAGTGTAGGTTTATGTATTTATGCCAACCTCCTTTAAAGACAGCCATTCATATCCAAGTGTTTGCTTGAGCCGAAAGTAAAAAAAAAAAAAAAAAAGAGAAGAGAGGTACGCACAGAGGAGTTTTGATGCATGTGCATACGTGTGAGTTTTGTATGTGTGAATTTGAGTGTGCGTTTTCCGGCTTAAATAAGGGCACCAACGGGGATACGTGGCAAACATATGTAGGCCTGTGGGGTTCTGCTGAGGTTGATGGGATTACCGTCCAGGCGAACGTCCTCTAGAGCATTGCGGATGTAATTTAAGTCATGTGGATTGCAGAAGGTGTCCTCGTGTATCATCTGGATATTGTTATTCTGAATGATAAAACAGAATATTTTAGATGTACCATGCAAGTGCATACATATTATGTATTTTTTTAAATTTATTTAATGTTTACATTTTGGGTGATAATTCATAATTTTACCATAGTAAAGATGTCAATATTAATTAAAGAGCACTATGCGGATCACCAGTAATATTGACAATAAATGTAATGCTTGGTTTAGGTTATTATTTTCTCTGCCATTCATAATAACCTTAGCAAATTTCCCCATGTTCTCAAATAGAATAATTTCTAAATGTTAGCTGCCTCCTTTAAATTAGAATCTATACATAAATGTTAATATTTCAGTTACGTGACAAGTGCCATAGATGTCCACAGTGTGGCACTAGTGAGGTGGGAGTACAGGTACCTGTAGGTGCAGGGAGCGCAGACTGTCAGGCAAAGGAACTGGGATGTGGTCTATGTTGTTGTCAGTCAAGTAAAGGTAAAGTAGCCCTGGCATGTCCTAAAAACAGAAAACATGAGTTGATGACAATCCTGTCAAACAAAATTAGCTACGGTACATTCAACACCTCTCAGTATGAGCAATAGCAGCCCTTCCCGTAGGGACCGGACCATCATCAGCTTTTCTGCTGTCTGGTTTTGTCTAATTTAAACTAAATGTAAACTGCTCCCTCAGGTCTACTTGTAGGCTATCACAGGTTCAAGTTCACACCATATGCAAGAAAGCACAGGAAAGAATGTGCCAAAGGCACATTTATTAAACTTTTTGCTTCTCTCACCTTGAAAGCTTCTCTCTGGATGCCAGTGTTGCCCAACTGGTTGTGACAGGCATCAATAAGAGTCATAGAGGGTGGCAGAGCAGGAAGTTGTCTAATACTGTTTTCCCGTAATATCAACTCTTCCAAAGCAGGAAGGCCAAAGAAAGCATCATCATCAATCCTGGAAATGCCGTTGCTAGTCAGATCGATCCTCTTTAATTTATCTTTATGACAACAAAAGACAAAAAGCCATTCAGTAAAATTTATGAAAACATCAGATTCATATTTTAGCATTATGCTAAAGAAATCAAATGTTGCTAACGCTATCAGATCAGGTCTAGATTTTTATACAAACTACTGTATATGAACTCTATAGGCCTAAAAAAACAGGAATAGTTATTTCCAACCCATTTACTTCTGTACTGTGAAGCATTTTCAAATTAAACTATATATTCAAATAGAAAACTGTAGGGCAGGGCAAATTTTATCCGTTTTTGTCCATTTTGACATTTGGTTTGGTTTTCCCATTAATGAAACACATACTCAAGTTGGCGAAGTCAGACTTGCTGATCCTGGCAATTCTATTGTAGCGGGCATAGAAATGAGTGGTTTCTTTGGCGAGGGGAGGAACACGGTCCAGCTTAAGGTCATCACAGTACACAGATCCGACCAGACAGGTGCACAGCATACAGGTAGCCATACCTTACCACCAAACCAGAAGGTGGTATTTAGAAGACAAACACAAACACATATTAAAAACACAGAAGCTGTATTGATCCATATCCAGCAGCAGCCTGATTGGATACACAAGTACAAACTTTTGTATCAGTCATTAAGAGACTGCAAAGCCACAATGTCTGACAAAGTCACATGAGCATGTGCTGCATACAGTACGTAGGGATACTACTCTTGAAGGGCCACCTTAGTGCAGGATATTAGCTCCATCCTCAATTAAACACACCTGAACTAATCAAGGTCTTCAGGATCAAAAGAAACTTCCAGGCAAGTATTTTGGAGCTAAACTCTGCAGGAAGGTGGCCTTCTAGGAGCAGGATTGGACAATCCTACAGTATAATATATTACACAAATTAATAGTGATATGTAGGTATCTTTGGTAAACAACAGAACTTCATCAGTTAACACTATACGAGTGAAATACTGACCTGTTGTATCTGTGTCAATATCTGTGTCAATATCAGGTAACCCTGACCCTATATCACCCCCAGTCCCCTCCTGGGGAGTGGTCAGGGTAGTTAGGAGTATCTCCTCCTCTTGTTAAACACAATAACATTAATGTGTTAGAAGACAGATTAGCACATGAACAGATGAACAATGGAACATGAAAGACAGTGAGCAATAATGACATTGAGAAGTTATAATGCATTATTATTGTTATAATGAACACACAGTTAACCAATATCAGCCAGTTACATGGGTTTCCCAGTGGGAATAACACTTGTAGAAAATATTAGCATTGATGAGTGCAACAATAAGTTCAATAGTGATCATAATTCTTGTTAATCTTGTCTAAACTGTCCTTGATTAAAAAATAGCCCTAACAACTGTCATATTTCTGACATAAATCTAAGTCATAGAAGTGCAAGGTATTGATATCATTGTACTGACCTTCATATAGGTCAGGAATTACTATGTCAGTGGTGACGTCTGGGGCCTCAGTCCCCCCAGACTCTCCTGACTCCAAAGAGACCACAGGCTCTCCAGTCTCTTCAGGGATGCCAGACTCTTCAAACCATTCAATGGGCTCAAGCTTTCCAGAGACCTCAGGCACCCCAGAGATCCCAGACTCTCCAGACACTTCAGCCACCCCAGAAATCCCAGGCTCTCCAGACACCTCAGGCACCCCAGAGGCCCCAGGCTCTCCTGATAACTCAGGTACCTCAGAGGCCCCAGGCTCTCCTGACACCTCAGGTACCCTAGACTCTCCTGACTCCTCAGGTGCCCCAGAGGTCCCAGGTTCTCCTGAGCCCTCAGATACCCCAGAGGCCCCAGATTCTCCTGACTCCTCAGGTACCACAGGTTCTCCTGAGACCTCAGATACCCCAGATGCCCAAGATTCTCCTGACACTTCGGGTACTCCAGAGGCCCAAGGATCCCCTGACACCTCTGGTAACCCAGAGCCTCCAGACACCCAAGAGATTCTAGACTCCCCAAAATCCCCAGAGGCCTCATGTGGAAGGGTTTCAAACATCAGGTGGAGCTCCTCCTCTTGTAAGAGACAAGGTGGGGTGGCAAAAAGGAAATTAGCCTCCTCAACAGCAGATGATAGATAACAGCATGACAACAATGCTGGCAATGATGATGAGGTAGCCATTTTGAAACAAGATTTTAACCAATACACAAAGATAAATGGTTCTGAATTACAGATCATGGTTACTTGCTTTAAAACATTTAGGATATCCCTCCCCACTGCGGTCTAACAGTTATAGACCATACTTTGGACACCACCTCACCCACAGAAAAAAAATACTATGCTGAAGTAATCAAGAACCCCCTTAATCTACACTTACAAAAAGGTGTGCAATAATTGTACCGTTAGGGGAACAACAGCTTCTCACAGGTGGAGTACCATTGAAGAGACATCTTTGTAACTTATTTACCCCTAAAAGATTCACAGTAGACCTTACGGTTACATATTATTATTCCTAAAGTACTAATATGCACCTTTTATGCGTGGATAAGGTACAAGGTTGCCAAAGGTACAGAGGTTATACCTTAAAGTATACTGCCCCAGTGATAACCTGTTGTATCCTTAAAGATTCTATTTTTGCACATTTCTTTCTCATAGCGTAAATATATCAAGTAAACCAAAGTCCTGAGTACTGACCTCTACCTGAAATCAATATTATGCCTGAACCAGAAAGCCCCGAGACTCCAGAAGCAAGGTCCCCTGAGTCCACAGAACCCGAAATGTCACCAGAGGCCCCAGAACCTCCAGAGCCCAAAGGCTCTCCAGAACCAGAAGCTTTGTTATCGAGCAAGTCTCCAGAGGTTCCAGAGCCCAAGTCACCAGAACCCAAAATGTCCCCAGAAATCTGAAGGATGTCAATGGGCGTCAGACGAAGCTCCTCCTCTTGTGCAAGACAAGGTTAGGTGTTAGAACAGTTATTAAAATTGGAATTACACTTAGAACCATTTGGACTGGTTCAGTAAAGACTATGAGTGATTTACTGGTTATGATGCACATAAAAAGCATAAGAATGATGCACATAAAAAGTTCAAGAATTATTAAAACTCATTTAACCAATCGGATTGCCAGTTAAATGGAACAACTGCATGAAATTGTTGGAAGGCTAGTCATGACTATTAGTAGTGTGTGCATTTATACATGCATGGTACAAACCTCCCTGAGCACTAGGGCCCATCAGAGTCCCTGACTCCCCAGAGCCTGATGGAATAAGCTGAGGCTTAATGGGTAATTCCTTGTGGTCAATCTCCTCAACTGTCCTCCCTTCTTCTTGTTCTTCGTGCTCCACATTCTCCTCCTCCCCCTCTTCTTCCTCTTCAAATGAGGCACCATTTGAAGGATCAATGTCCTCATCAGGGCCCAAGGTGTCAATCTCTATCTGCAAGAAGAATTCAGGTCAGTATACTCATTTTTGTCATATTACAAACCAAAACATGGCTTTCTCAGATGGCCGATGATTTAAAGGACTGACAGAAAGGGCTGTGTCAAAAAGACTGATGTAGAAGATAATTATCTCAATCTGTTAAGGTACCCAATACTGCTCCTTTAGGGCCACCTTTCTGCAGAGTCTAGCGCCAACTTGAATTAAACACAACTGAATGTGCTAATCAAGGTCTTAAGGTGCTGAAGTCTGCATGACATTTGTCCTCCATGAGCTGGATTGGACACCCTTTAGCTATACCGAATTGATTCATACCTCATATTGTTTTAAAACTGTGTACGGATGTCCCAATACAAACCATTTATGCATTAGATTTATGTGTCCTACTAAAGCATAAAGTCTTGCAGACACATTTGATTGTAAGATAAACAATTCCAAGGTTCAGTAAGAGGTGTGACTCAGCAGAAGGCTATCCCTTTGAAAGAGTAATGGGCTTTTCACTACGTATCAGACCTGTTCAATCAAATCTTTTAAATTCGCCCTCTTCCTTACAATTGCTAATTGTTGTAAGGTGTGAGACAAATTACAGGTCATATTGATGTGCTGATTTTTAAAACCTATTCTATTCATTTAAAAACATTCTCTGCATATGTTGTGATGTTGACCAGTTCTCTCTCTTTTTGTATTTGATTCCGCTACAATCCAGAGTGGGGAGCTGTGAAACCATTCACTGTCTCATCTGCAAACAGCTGCTATTCTCTAGAAATGGTCCTTGTGGAACCAAGACATACATGGTAGCAGAAAAATCCATATTTCTGCACATTTTCTTTCCTGAGTGTTGTATTAACTCCAGAGACGGCATCTCATTTGTCTCAATGTGGTCGACTTGAACACACTAAAACGAGATTAAAAAAATAACATAAGTAAACTATAGAGCAGTAACTTGCAAATGCATAAAATGCATTACACTATTAATTCAGCATATGTGAAGACAAATGGCCAAAACCTACTTAAGATGAGAGCCCATAAAACAATAACTCTTAGAGAGGCCTTGCTTAGAATATGCATGCTTTTCATACACCAAACTAGTGAAACATGCAAAGCCAAATGCTAATAGAATAGCTAAAATAAATCAACGTGTACAGCAATAAACAGTGACATTGACTCATTTCAGATACCAGGATGCATGAGAGCTTTCTGGAACCACAACCAAAATCTTTTCTACAACAGTCAGGCATGTGACTCACAAGCTTGTGCTGACATTTGTTCTTTACTGAAGCTATAAAGAAAAGGGTAGACAAAAGATGATTTTATGAGGGAATTTACATTGTGTAAGTGTTGTGTAAGTTGGAAAGTATTCAAAATCTTTCTGTTGTTGTAGTTTAGCATTGCAACAATTAGTTTTATCCTGTTACAGCTTAGTAAGGGGTCATTAGGTTCAACTGAAAGCTAATTTTATATTTTCATCAGCTGGGACTGAAGATGATGGTGAAATATGGAAGTAAGCATTTATTAGGCATAGATGTAACTACTTGCAGTGCAGCTATGCATTATATGCCTTTATGCTTTTTCAGAAACCTGTAAAACAGTCAGATGTTTACTAAGTTCGTACTTTAGAGCCCAAGATTCACACAGCATCAGCAGCAACTTTTTGACATCAACTCTTGTGAGAGAGTAAAATACTCATTTTATGTCCTAATTAATACATGAATTTACATAGACAAATGCAGAAAGACAAGCACCATATCAACCTACAAGCACTCTTACATGTATAAGTAACCTCAACTTAAAACTGCATAAAAAAAGAAGAAACTTACCCCAAGAGCCAAACTATACTGAAAGAGTTTTACGATTCACTCAAGTTATGTAAAGTAATTTTTTTTATCAGTTTATGTACATTAAAAGTTTTACCAGCAATCTAAATCAACTACTGTTCTGAAACTGTATTTCATAATAGTAATAATAAAAAAACTTTCCACATGATGAGAAACAACAAATAGTCCCACAAAGTTATATTCATAATATCCTGAAGAGCTGAAAACTAAAGCACATTACACAATGAAAATGTGTTGTAACTCACACGTGTGCTTTTGGTTGTGGGTTTAGTTTAACTTCATAACATTCACATCAGGATCAAGTTAAGTTTTCTGGCTTCGATGTGATTCTTCTAAAAACTCATATTGGCTTTTGCCAGTCAAGCATAGTTTTAGCCTTCTTTAGCTATCTTTCTTCCATGCTGAAGATGATAAACTG
This sequence comes from Siphateles boraxobius, assembly GCF_051911475.1. NCBI lineage: Eukaryota > Metazoa > Chordata > Actinopteri > Cypriniformes > Leuciscidae > Siphateles > Siphateles boraxobius. The sequence continues at coordinate 23,893,904 of NW_027508799.1, read as the reverse complement.
GTCGTTGTTTTCATTGTTATATCATATTTATTATTGAGTATTTTTCTTCAGATCTGTAGCTTAACTTCTGGCCAACTGCACTGAACAGTTTATTGGCCAGAAATGTTGTAACATCAACATTTAATTTAATAAAGCATGTAAACATGGGTAAAATTAAGCATTTTAATACCAGACATTCACTAATTCATGTTCTTAACTAAAATATTCTTTTCTTTTCTCTGTGGATGCTGATACAAAAGTAATTTTGGAAATGACATCCAAATAGTCAGTAAGCATTAGCGAATTTAGATGCTCTGAGCAACTATTGATGATGTGAATGTGCATCTAGCTAAAAAAGGCCATTTAAGTGAAATAATCTGACGTGCCAGTATGACTACTGTTGTACAACTATTGATTATAAGTGAACTTCAGTACTGTAAACCTGCCAGCGTCTGCCTCTCATTCAACAAGGTTGTGCCAGTGGAAAATTCAGAACATTTCACGTTCAACAACATCTGGTGTGGCCATTATACAGATGATATGTTGTGTAAGAGAAGTATTTCTTATATTAAAGAAAGAAATATAAATCAGTCTGACACACTCAGAGCCGGCCCGAGCCTATTGGGGGCCCTAAGCAGAATTTAATTTGGGGGCCCCCTCCCACTATGCGGAGTCACCTGTGCTTGACGATTATTGACACAAATATCACGCAATAATGATACAGTGAGATTATGTATTAATACAAAGTAAATACTAAATAAAAAATAGATAGCCTACTTAAATAAAAAGGTTTTGACTTTTACTTTACTCTTTTGCTAATTCTTTGAAACTTCTTAAAACAAACTGTCTCAAAACATATCAAATACATTATTTGCTAAAATAATGACTAAACTGAGAAATCAGAAACATAATAAGAGCAAGGGTTCAACAATGACAATTATTGTTGAAAACTGTAAAAATATTATTATTTCTCAACTGTCTCAATACAGTGTAACTGTCCTCAAAATCTTTTTTATTATTATTATTGTAACAGACTTTGTTGGATTGTACATGACAGAATCCAACAAAGTCTGTTAATACCGGTAATGATGTACTGGCGCTCGTTGTATATGTGTGTATGCAATGTATTTTTCCCCTCGGGGCTTGCCGTAGAGCTGCACAAAACATACAGTAAATAATCATGCAAACATACTTTTATCTTGCTCTTTTTTTCTCCTCCTCTGTCCTTTTCTTCTTTCTATTTTCGGCACCAGAGGGATACGTCCTTTTTTGTGACATGGCTTAACATTACCGTGACTATGCGCAGTTGCGCACAAATTGTCTATGCACGCGCGAGGTATCTAGATTATGCGCTTACTTTTTTTGTCTTGAATTATTCATTTATTCATATTCATTCATTTATGTCACTTGTTTAAGTCATCTAAAAAATATATTTTTCGACTCGATTGGGGGGCCCCCTGGTGGCCAGGGGGACCCAAGCAGCCGCCTAGTTCGCTTATGCCTCGGGCCGGCCCTGGACACACTGAACTTTGCTACACCAATATGCCTCTGTCCATGAGTAGTTCTTTAAACAAAATACATTGAAGAACAAGAACAAAAAACAATCTTTGAATGCAAATGAAGTATGTCACAAATTGAGTTTGTATTGTAAAAAGGCAATTTACTGAAAATGATGGTTCTTATGAAGAACCATGGTTCTTACGACCGCCTTCGGTGTATGAGTGAGTGAGTGAATGGGTGAATGTGAGGTAATATGTAAAGCGCTTTGGTGGCCATTGGGTCTTTGAAAGCGCTATATAAAATGCAGTCCATGCAGTCCAAGAAGACGGGACTAATATTAGTATGCACAGCCGAAAAGTCATCTTTAATCGGAGAGGATGAGTAAATACAGGCCAACATGCCCTTGATGACCTACCCTGAAGCACAGCAGCTGGGTTAAAACAAGTTTCTAAATGAAAATCATAAACCATAGACTGACATAGCTGGATACGATTATCCCGAGGAACATTTGGACCAACTGACCAAATGAAAAGTTGTCAAACACCCTGAAGCAAAACTAATGCAATACATTCCTGCATGACAATTAGAGCCAATGCTTGAGCATTTGCCCAACAGGCTGGAGGAAACTAATGATTATGTAAAGAGAGGATTCGTAATCAGGGTCCAGATATAAATGAGACTTGATACAGAACTCTTATATGCAACATGTAATTAAAAACAAAACTTGCTTGTTTGAGTTCAGGTGCTAATGCAAAGCCCATTTATGCTCCAAAAAAGCGGCAAAATAGGGTCAACCCAAAATCTCAGTTATTGAGGTCACAGCCATGAGCATATGAATGACTTTGAATGACTCTCTTACCTGTGTTTCATCAATTTCATCGTAATAGTCATATAAATCGCCGCCATCCACATTTAGGTCTAAATCCACGTTGTTGTTGTCATAGTTGTCTAGTTCTGCTTGTCGGGCGTATCTGGGAGGAGAGGCTGCCACCACACACAGGACCAGGAGTCCCCACATCAACCTCAGCGTTACCATCTTCCTGCTACACAGAGTCAGATTGATTAATGTCTAGTGATATCTTAAAATGCCCATGTAGAGGAGCAACAAAAGAGAAGTAAACAGGGGACATGTCCATAGATAGGTACATAGATATGACAGCAAAGATCCAAACCAAATCCAATTTAGATTTCCAATAAGTAGTTTTATTGTTACCACCCATGCATTTACAGTTTCTGCAGAGTTTTGTGGCCATAGGAATAAAGACTATTGAGCTTTGTAGGGTTGGAGAAGTGTTCATTTACAGGATGCAGACAGCCTGTAATACTGATATATAAGCCTCTAAAGTCTTTAGCTCACTTACAAGAGCCAAGAAGCCACTGCCTAAGACGGCGGCCATCTTGAATCCACTCAGTGACTGTTTTGTGTGTTGAAAGGTCAGAGGTGAGATAGCTGACATCATACAGGTTTCTTTTTAAACATAATTATGACACATAATGCATTTTTACACATTTTCACACACACACACACACACACACACACACACACATAGCAAAAACATAACACACATTGTGAAAAAAAGTTAACTCATAAAATATTTTTTAGTTCTTTATATCTTTGAATAAACGTTCTATATGGTTCCATGAATAACCCCCTGACACCTTTAAGAATGTGGGTAGATTACCTATCGCAAATTCATGCTAATGGAAAGACAATAAAACATGGTTATTTTAACATTGTTCAATTTCCAGCTAGTCATCAGCTGGCCCAATGAGAATCTGCAGACTTTTTTCCATCTTCTGTGCTGATTTAGGTCAAAAATTCTGCTGATTGGATCCTTTGGATCTTTTTTAAAATGAGTTCTGTGAGAGCAGATTCTACAGTTAGAATCCCTATAGCCCTATAGTTCTTAACAAACAATGACCAAAACCTTTTATGGATCACAATTTTAATGGTGTCTATGATAAAGATTTGTGAAATATTTAACTGAAGTACTATTTAGTTCTCATATACTTTCTCATCCTCATCTTCTTAATCTCAATAATCACATAATGTTATTTTTTATTTTTTCTCTAACAGTAGAGATATATACATTTCTTTTGAATGATAAGAGGCTCACAGGAAAGCAATGACCAACTGGAGTGGAAGAAGAGAAGGGTGCACTTGATGGGCAGACCAAGTTCTGGTCCTCAGGGTGAGACGGAGAGAACGAAGCAAGAGAGAGAAAGAGAGGGATAACTCTTACAGAGCCCCTTTATGTGTGTCTGACTCTACACTCAAGTTCGAAATTCCACCGAGGTTTGTGGACAGCATGGCAATGAGTTACTATCTCTCTCTCTCTCTCTCTCTCTCTCTCTCTCTCTCTCTCTCTCTCTCTCTCTCTCTCTCTCTCTCTCTCTCTCTCTCTCTCTCTCTCTCATGCACACACATTCACGTAACTCGATGAAAGGCTATTTTGGGGCATAGCTGCTCTCCAGAAACCGCTGCATTTTTAAACATAAATCAATTCCCTGTGGGCTTCAGACAGCCAATCAACATATGCCATCACATCATGAGTAGATATTAAATAGTGGTGATATCGAACAAAGACAAAAATTTGTTCTGTTTGTAACTATAAAAAAATAAACTCTCTCATTAAAGCTGTAGTGTACCAATGCCTGACAGCTTCAGCAGGGAAATGCTCAAAGAGGGACTATACTGAACACAGAGCTCGGCTTTTACACACTCCCAGCAGTGTTTGCAGTATGTACACCCCGTGTGAGTATGTGTGTTAGAACTAACTATCCCGATGTTGTTTTTGGCTCTACCCAACAGCATTCCTCATGCTCATTCATTCTACTATTTCTTCTTCTGGTGCAGCAAATGTATGACTTTTTATCCTCCAATAAGTCAAAATACTAAAATTTACAAGCTCTGTAGCTTAAGTAAACACATATTAGAGACATATCTTATCTGTTTAGTAACCCTGGTCATTTATAACTTATCAGATTTGTAGTTTCTGTAATACGGCCTTTGACCTTAAACACATTAACAATGTATAAGACATCAAAAGTCTGTGACAGCATTTACAGCTCTTCATCACATTATGCAAACTCTTAGATTTGTAAATCTTAACAAAATCAACTATCCTCTTAAAATCAAGCAGAAGCATCATCACACCCAAAATGAACCCCCAAAAAACAAGGAATGGAAAACTGACCAATATAAAGAACACGTATGAATTGCCATCATTGCCACACAGGTAACCTGTTCGCCCACTTTAAACTGTTCTAAATCACTGTCAAAATTATAAGAACATTATGGAGAACGGAATGATTATACACTGAGCCAACAATCCAAGTCTCAGTAAAGTCGATTTTGTGTATTAGGATTTTTGAGGCTTTGCAAATGTGCATTATTGTTACAAGAATTACAAATAGATTTATAATAAATACCATGGAGTGCACCCATATATTATATCATAAAGCCAGTCATATACAAATACAAAAACTTAAAAATCAATGAAAGCCTCAGTAGAGTCAATGAGGTACCAAGTGCCAAGTACCACTGAGGCTCAGAAGCAGAAGGTGAAGCCCTTGTGTCCGATCCCTGCTCTAAAGCACAGCACCAGCATTTAGACGAACATACAGAAGAACCCTTACCTCTTTCTCCTCCTTTCCCAAATGGTCCTGCTCTTCAGATCGGACAGGCAGAGGGTTGGTGGGCCTGGCCAATGGCAACAGGTCACTCACAGTGTAAATGCGAGTGTGTATCTGTATGTGGATGCTTCTGGGTGTGTGATGTGTTCATGTGCACACACTCCCAGACCTGTGTGCCCTACCTACCTGTGTGTGTGAAGGTAAGAAATGAGACTGAGAAAAGGGAGAAATTGAGTTTTGGTCACATCTACAGCAGCGCCCACCCCATACCACACTGCAACCCACACACACACACTGCAACCCACACACACACACACACACACACACACACACACACACACACACACACTGAATAGGGCACACAATTTGCACACTGACAGACCCCCAACTGCAAAAATCCTTTAATCCCTTACGACCGTCTTTTTTTTTTGTTTCCCAAAGAGACATAAGTTATTCGGTCCTAACTATGAGATATTTGTCTTCCTTTTCCTGAGGTGAGCGTGAGCCATATTCTGCTTTCATGTAGGGATCTGCAGGGCCCCAGCTCACAATGGGCCCTCTGTAAGGCTCCTCTGTTAGTGCAATGCTGAGAAGAGTAAAGGCCTCCATTCTGCTCTGCGCCAGGACTCTTACTACCTAGATGCATCGAACTGCAGAAAATCTGCTAACCTATTAGAAAGTGACATACAAGTGCCTGCTTCATGTTCGGTGGGATGTTATTACAGGCCTCAATCTCTTTTTCCATAATGATTCTCTTTTTTGGCGGCTCGGTAATCATATTCCTGCTGAGTCACAAAAATCCAATATTAGTCCGTTAAGGACTTCAAGCTATTCAAATTAATAAAAAATGGCACTTATTACATTTTGTTTGTCTCACTGACACATTTAAACACTAATCTCGCTTTGTTTGATTAATTGTGACGACGTTTAATGGGTAGGTAAACATATCTACTATTTGCAGCCTGTTTTATATAGATGAGCTTTAGGGGGACCAGAAGAAGTGCTTAGCTGAACCATATGGCATGCACCAGTAGCCATGCAAACCCACTGAGCAGAGCCAAGCAAATCCATTTACTTGCACGATCAATTTGAGCAGCACAGGCCTGCACTGTGTAATGGTGGATTTAATGTAACACAGTCAGTTATGTCTAAAGTCAACGTAACTGATGCGGCTATACACATAAATGCATTAGGCTTGCCGTATAAATGCAGCCATTGTTTTAACTGATACCCACATGTACTGTGCACTCACTGTTGCTCTTCCTCTCTGTCAGATATGTATAAATATTTCTAAGAAAGTGTTTCAATTTTGGGGGATTTGTAACCGCAAAGCTCTTGAATCATAAATATGTGCTGGTATAGAAGTTCTCATGCGCCATATTCTCATGAGAAGTTTTGCAATTTGTCTAAAAATCGTATTAAACAAATCGTCTTCAAAGACTGGAATTGCTTTTTGCTCACACTAAATTTTTAGCAAAGGCTAAAACTGGGTGCTTGTTAAAATAAATCACAAGTCTAAACACAAGTTACAATATTGTAAATGAATACACTGTTTGTGGATTATATCTTCATTTATGAGGTTGCCTGACTGGCTGCTCTTCTTGATTTGGACCCTTCAGGTCCTTATTCTCAAAGATCAAAGAGTTTTCAGTAACCAAAATCTTATTATGTAATAATATTGTTTACATTTATATAGTGCTTTTTCTGGGACCTCAAAGCGCTTTACATAGAAGGGGGAATCTCCTCAACCACCACCAATGTGCAGCATCCACCTGGATGATGCGACGGCAGCCATATTGCGCCAGAACGCCCACCACACACCAGCTTACAGGTGGAGAGGAGACAGTGATGAAGCCAATCAGTATATATATGTATACATGTATATAAAATGAGTCAGTGATGAGACAATGCTGAACCATTGAAACCAGTTTAATCAGGAACATCAAACAAAAGTTATCTTATATTAGAATTTCCCTTTTGTCAATCCTAATTCCTGTAATTTTCTCCAAAAATTGATAAATGAAAACATGAAAAATATTTGTCACATTTGTGCGTTGAAAAATAATATTCACCTTGTTTTATACCCTAGAGGAAAATAAATCTTAAAATCAATCTAGAAGGTTCACTGGTAGTACCATTGTCAGCTGCTAAATTCAAACTGTATTTATATATTAATAATCGGTATGTAACACTACAATTAATGACGGTGAATAAATCTGAACTGCTCAATATATAAAATGTCACATTATGTCATTATTGTACTTTATGTACAAACTGTCACACTAAACAGTAATTGAATATTGAAATATTGATTGTACAAAGATGTAAAGAAATGTTTAAAAAGTAGAAGTAAACTTATGTCAGTACATGTCAATGGCTACAACAGAGGCAATAAACAATTGTGATTTCTAAATTTTCTCTAATTTCAAACTTCTGTTGGTGCTGTTACTGAGAATTACCATGCATTCGATAAAATACAATAAACCAACGCTATGTACTAAGTTTACTACCAGAAAATTTGGCTCCATAATCAGACCACAACTCTTCTGTCCAAAAACACCCCAGAATTGTGTGGTGATGTAAAACTTTTTGGATAATGGTACACCTACCAAGATCGATTTTTAAAAAATAAAATAAAATCTGCACAGGATGGGGAAATGATATTACATGCAAATGAGGACAATTATATTTAGGAGCTTAGCCTGCTAGTTTCCCATATGCATGGAATTAAGGAAGGCACAGTGGTTTTCTAATACAGCCATGAGAAACCATTCACAAATGCACATATGAATCAGTATGATGGATCTCAATCCTGCTGAAAAGACCAGAACAGGAGACCCTCAGAATATCTTATATTTTGGATACTGGTATCCCCACCTGGGGTTTTAACTACTGCTTTCTTGGCCAAAAGCTCCACCAGAAAGATCATGCTAGTTAAACAGTTTTATCAGATTACTTTAAGTGGTCCACGCTAGACCAGTGCTAGTTCAGTACAATCAAGCATAAGTCAATCTGGACCAGCATGGAAACTCATTCCAGTCTTGGCTGGTCTTTTCAGCAGTGTATAGTTTTCAATATTTTACTGACTTTCCAAAAAGATAGTCCTTTATTGGACCCTTTTCAAGTGTTTTAGTTTACATGCATTTTCAATTCTGGTAGATGAAATGGACTGGAGTATCTAGATGGTCTGGCATCTTCATATGACAATAGCCCTGAGGAGACGGAAACACATCATCAGCTCTCGTGGAATGGGGGGTTTGATCTCATTACCATCAAGGCGAAGGTAACGGAGACGTGGGCCGTTCTCATCAAGGTAATCATCAAGTGCACCAGGTGGACAGATGTCAGAGCTATTCACACCTAGGAAAATGACAGAAAAATTATACTTCTTAAAGTCTTCTTGATAAAGTCACAAACATGTTTGTGCAATACAATTGGGTGCATCCAAACTTCAAGATTTTCTTGCTGTCAGTCAATAATTTAAGTTGTCTAAAGAGGTTCTAACAAAGAAAGCTTTCCAGAGGCTTCATAAGTCTTTAGAGCTTTACAAATAACCAAACAAGTATAGACTACAGTATCTAATGGTCCTGTCCTGACCAAAGCAAAAGTATGAACTGTGATACTTTTGAGACATGTCTGTATTAACTAATTAATAAATAATAATAAAAAAAAGAGAGTTATGGACTTACTCTTGATCTTATTGTGATCCAGATGCAGGTGCTCCAGGCCAGAAGAGATAACGGGCACTTCTGTGAGCTGGTTGTGAGAAAGCTGTAGATCCAGGATGCTGGAAAGGTTAAACACATTTTTTGGGATACCTCCATTAGCCAGCTTATTGCGGTTGAGCCTCAGAGACGCCACTTTCGGAAGACCCTTGAAGTACTCAACTGGAATCTTCTCAATATTGTTGCCATCCAAAAAGATCTGTGTAGTTGTGGGTGGTAGGCCGAGGGGCATGCTATTTAGCTGATTCTTTGCTAAATTTATCTGGATTAAGTTGTTGAGGCCTTTCAGACTGACCTCAGTCACTGTATCATCCTGAAGCTTGTTGCTTTGCAGATCCAGTAAGGTGAGATGGTCCATCCCAGAGAAGACACCGGCTGGGATCTTTGAGATTCTGTTTCGGGACAGCCGTAACTGCTCTAATTTGACAGGCAGAGGAGATGGAATGGAAGTCAGCAAGTTGTCTTCCATGTAGAGGTGTACAAGGTTAGACATAGCCTTAAGAGCGTCAACCTCGAAGCCTTCACTTGTGATTTTGTTGCGGTTGAGGTTGATCCATCTAAGCTGTGTGGCATTGCGCAGAGCATCGGTTGAGAGGACATCAATGAGATTGTTCTGGAGGTACAGGTACCGGGTATAGGGAGGGATGACAGGAATGCGTTTCAGACCCTTGTTGTCACAGTAGACAGCGTTAGGGAAGCTTGGAGGGCAGTGGCACTCTTTAGGACATGCCTGGAGCTGAGAGATCATGTGCTCGTAGGGAACTTCATCAGAGCGGACTTGGCTGGCCAAAAGAAGGGCCACAAATGCAAACATGAGCCACTCCATGGTTAGGTTTAACCTAGAAAAACAGAGACAGAAAAGAAGTAGCAAAATTATCTGTTAACAATATTAAAACTATATAACTCTTAGAGATCAAATTAGAGACTTCATTTAGTACTAAACAGGACTGTCACTAAAGTTCACAGGACTTTAAGGTTTCTCCCTTCAATGAGCTGGCCCCCTTGTCACAAGGTCTGGAACAATGTTCCTAGCTGTCCCCTGCCATACAAACCACCCTACAATTATCTCAGGTTCTCTCTAAGTGGATGAACTCATTGACAAAAAATTAGGAACATCCTCTAGTTAAGATACTCATTCCCTGTGTCTTCATCTTTTAAGTAGTAATCCTCTTAAACTCAGAATATGCTGCCAGGTCAGCCTTAATTGACTAGTGCTACTCATCTCCATTCAGGAGACAGTTACCTCTTGCACCTGGCCCTCATGTTGCAATAAGGACACGTACACATTAGACATCCGTTGGCCAGGTTCAATTTGTTGTATTCCTATTTGACCTTTAAACATTTAAATCTGTCAAATGCACGTTTGAGCTTCGTCTAATGTGTATGTGCCCTGATCCTCACAATCAATTATTATGGTATTCCCTCAGAAGTTTCCTTGCTGACATCCACATATTTCTCTTGGCTTAAATTGATCCTGTATGGATAAAATAAACAGAAAGCTCAAGAAATAAAATGTTAACACATATTCATAGCTGAGCTTTCTCTCCCATCTGGTACTGGTTTAAATTTTTGGCCCTGAGCTCTATAATCGACTGTCTGGAGATCATCTTCTATGGGCAGCGTTCTCACACTAAACCAGAGGGGATCAAAGGGAATCTCTGGATATCTAGTGAACAGGTGAGGTGAAACCAGCTTCACCTGTAAAGATCTCTAAAAAGTAAGAAAAATACTTTTAAATCATGACCTCCAAACTGGCTTTGCAGAAAAACAGCTGATATCTTTAGTACCCTAAATTAAGCAGCATACTTCTTTGTTAAACCAAGACAAAATAAACACAAAGTCATTAAGATTAAAGCAGATGTAAAAAATACTCATAATTCATGAGGCTTTCTACTAGAGTTTAGAAGAAACTGACAATATCCTTCCCAAAATATTTCAAATGCACAGAATCATTGCACAAATGCTAGAGACCTACCTTTGTCTTCTTGGGGCTCTTCTATATTTTTTGCTGTGGGTACAGATGTCTCAACTCTGAGCTAATTTGCCATCTCCTGCCCCTATTTGTAGTGTCAATGATATCTCATGATCCCTTCACAGACAGACACACTGGACACAACCTTAGCCAATCATAGGCTCTCAAGATCAAGAGTCATAATCCTTTGGGGACGGACACTGGCGTGTCGGTCAAAGGAAGACATGGGCCTTAGCCCAGTTATAATTAGGCTAATACAATATTACATTGGATCCTTCATCCTTTTCTTCATCGTCCCTCACAACACCACCTGTCTCCTGTCTTTTGAATAAACAAATGTCTCGATCAGACCGCACAATCTATCTATCTATCTATCTATCTATCTATCTATCTATCTATCTATCTATCTATCTATCTATCTATCTATCTATCTATCTATCTATCTATCTATCTATCTTCATAAGGACTCCCAGGTTGACTGGTAAATGATAGTTGGCCCACCTTATTTTTGTAGATGCCTACAGTTGCAAAATCAGTACTGAAAAAAGTCTGCTATTTAATGTGCACAATCACCAAAACGCATGAGCTGAAATTTTTGTCCCCATGGGAGCACTAGTCTGGATTTAGAGGCGGATTTGAGGTTGGCACAGGTAGCCACATATGGTGTCGTTGTTTGACTGCCAAGTGCTGATTACTTCTCAATTCCACTGACGACAACAACACCTTACTGTGTCATTGTAATCCGCTGCAATGGGCTCCTCCTGTTGAGACCATTAGTAATCCAGTCTATTAGCATCTCGTGTCAAGGATGGTGCAGCTCTACGTTAGAACCAGTGGTCTAAGGCCAAAGAGTACAAACACCAACCTAATCCAGTTACAGAATTTAAAACCTATTATTCACATAAATGTAAAAGAGCTCTAAACACAGTGTCTGCAAGATGTTTAAGTCTATTAAATTACTCTGTATCTTGGATATCTTTTTAACTTTATTTCAAAGATGACTTCAATACAAGCATACAAACTGTGCAATATCAATATACATCTAATACATAATATCAATAGGGAAATATTACAGACTTGCTATACTCTATGAATCTCTGAAACCAAGATCACACTACAAGACTAAACCTTGTCACCCTTTCATGTTTGTGACTAGTCTGCGACAAAAGCCACAGATCATAGCAAGTGCCAACTCTTTTACCGTCTGCACCTGTGAGACTAGACACGGCTTACAAATTTCAGACTGGATTTTCTAATCACCCAGTCTAATCACCCAGAAGCAATGAGAGCAACAGCCAATGAAATCATATTTGTGATTTTTGAGCTTTTTTCAAAACTGACCCCTTAAATGTGCACAGGGAAACTTTTTGTCCTGTAATGTCTTTCTTTGTCTTGAGTAGCAGGGATAAAGTAATCACATCAGTTGCTTATGATCAAGCAGTCTAAACTGCACTGTGCTAAGTGCTTATGCTATCTGTGCTAACTGTTAAATATTTGAGAATATCTTCATGACAACTCACTCAACACTTTTTTGAAATCTGAGACTGTTAAACAACATTTGAACATCTTTGTGTTTAATTATTATCTTTAGTAAAATAATTTACAAGCATATTTGACTGGAACAAGGATCAAATCCATCATAGATGTTAAAAAGAAATGATGTCTGAGAAATGACAACATGGTCAAGACAACTGCGGGACATTTATGCTTCACCTAACAAGAAACATGCTCTCATTTAATTTCCTGTTTGGGGCATTTTGTCTCAGGCAGTTATGTTACAACAAAATGCTGCACTTGTTCTTTCTTTGATATAAATATTATTCATAAAGAGCATCACTTAACTACAAAAAAGATTAAAATTGAAATAATGAATTGCACATTGTAACAATGTTGCTTACACAAGCAACATCTGAGACTTTCCTTAAAAAAACATAATGTGCTGTGCTGAAATCTGGTACAGAGATGACAGATATATACAATAGTATTTTGATTTATACCGTATCAAAAAATACCAAACTGCTATCATGGTTATTTTTTTTAATTTTTTTGTGCCATTTTTTATTAGTATTACACAAGCCATTTCAATGTTAGCTCAGTGAATACCACTACATAAGAAATACATATACATTTCAAGTTCGTGAGCCTGTAAATGCTGGTTATTAAAAAAATTCAATTCAAGTTTACATTTAATTTTTTACTTTATTTTATTTTGACATTCTGTTGACTATAAGTAACATTGCACCTACATGTCAACTAACTCTCAGAGTATTAGTTCAGTATTAGTAGACTGTTTGTAGACTCAATACTCCGCCACAGAAAAAACATGAACCCCCTATACCCACCACCCACTTCTTTATTGCATCACCACCAAATAAGAGACCAAAAAAAAAGAAAATGAAAATATTACCTGCTCATCTCAGTCATAGAGCTGATTTTGGTTTGCGCAGGTGGAGGCAAAGTGTCCGTTTCTGTTTTTGGGGATGTAGTCAATCTCTTGGTCCGCCTGCTTTCCTCTCCAGTTTGAGTCCAGTCTGCAGTTTCTCCCTCTTTCTTTCTGGTCCGGACATGCATCAGAAGACACAGCCTTATTAGATTACTATTGTTAGCAGTGTAACTTCCCCAAGGCCAAACCTTGACATCAGCTGGTGAGGTTGAAAAAGGGTGTGTGTGAATGTTTGACAGATACGTGTGTTGTTGTATATCCACAAGCGTGCATTGGGAACTTATTTCTAGCACAGCACTTTTTTTCTCTTTTCTTACTCTCTTCTCTTTGTGCAGTAAGGGTCTGTGGGGTATCGGGAAGTGGGGGTCCTTGGTAAATATGACACCCTCCAAACAACTGCAGGTGGCTTCGAGACATATAAGTCTTTCTTTTCAATATACATATCTCATCTCCGTCACTCACAACTTTGAGGGATCATGTACCCCATTAAACCAGGCCGCCCTGGGGCAATGCACGTCATCAAGCTGTCATTTTGCACTGATGGAGACTCGTTCCAACCTGTGAAAGGTGGAATTAAGCTGAAATGCAAAAACTGGTGAAATTACAATGATGCTAGAGGGTTAATATTCCAGCACTCTTGCTATATACCAGTAGGTCTCTCTCTCCTTGAGTTGTGCATAGCTTCACAATGAATGAAAGGGCAGTGTGTAGTAACCAGGCGACATCTGTTTCAACATCTGGATCCTGTTGTAGATATTTCAAGATGGAGAAGAGAAAAGTGGTATATAGGAGGTCTTTGATTTGGCTAGGACACTGTCGTCCCATTGCATAATTGAAAAAGGATTAAAACTTTGTCCTATTGAATGTATGCTATTGTCTTGAATAAAAGGATTCATGATTTCTGTTCTTAAGTATTTGGGACCATCAATTCTCATAAATTACCACACAATCAAAGCACACATGCACTTTCAGATCTCCAGATGTCTGGTCATGCCCAAAAAGCTCCATAAAAGTTGTGTTTTTTCTGTACACCAGCAATGTTTAATTCATGAATAAATTATTTTGAGTTCAATCTTTTCAATGAATTGTCTCAACTGTTTTACAAAAACCATCTGAACGATTCTATAACAAACCGGCCTTACCTGTTTAGAGCTGCATTTCCCAAAAGCATTGTAAGCCTAAGTAGATTGTAGAAACCACTGGCACCAATGGTCTTTAGGATCTCCTTAGGTTTGCAATGCTTTTAAGAAATGTAGCCCAGAGCAATTCTTAAGCCAATGTCTCATTAAAACAACTTCATTTGGGTTTGGTGACTCAAAACATTTCTTTAAACAAACTGTTTGAAAGAACCAATTCACGGAAATAAGCCAGACTTACCATCACACTTTACAGATATTATGCATTTTCTCAATGTATAGAGTACACTGTTATGAAAGCTAATGGACTTTGAATGGCTTGTCATTTAAACAAAAGTATTCCAATGGAATTGAAACAAGAGACTCTGACCTGATTTTCAAGTTCATGATTGATGTTCAAGTTAATGCACACTTCTTGCCTTTTTTATGGTTCAGACCATTTCTTTTGTTTATGACTGAAGTTCAGTCACACTGGGATGTGTCCCCTGTATAGTTTATATTTAAATGCTGTGTGGTTAAATCTCAGTGGTTCTTGATGTGGAAATAAGTATTCTTTTTTCTTTTTTGAGTTTTTCCAAGGCTAAAGCATTTCATTTAATGTGCAATCTCAATTTTGGTTTCTTTTGAATATTTTTAAATCTGGTGCTTATGTTAAATAGCCATTATTGCACAATAAATTTGGTTATTTTTATGAAAACCTGTTATTGTGAGTTTTATTTGACAAAAAGGGAAAGTCTACTTATGTTTACACTTTCACAGCAGTGAAAAAATCTCAACTGTAGTTAGTGAATTGAATTCCACAGCAAATGCTCTAATTTACTGTAAAATGTGTAGCAGTGCATGTAAGTTCACAGTGGCTCCTTGTAATTTTTTTACATTATACATTATACATTACATTACATTATTTCTACTGTAATTTTACAGTGACAGCTGTAAAGACAATTTTACAGCATATATATATATATATATATATATATATATATATATATATATATATACATATGCTGTAAAATTGTCACTATATATACATGCTGTAATATATGCTGTATACATATGTAAAATGTATACTGTAAATCATTAACTACAATTTTACTGTAAAAACACAGCACACTGCACACTGCATATATATATATATATATATGCAGTGTGCAGTGTGCTGTTTTTACAGTAACATTTTAGTTAATGATTTACAGTATACATTTTACAGTCTTACTGGCAACCAAAATTGCCAGTAAGTTACTGTACATTTTACAGTATGTTTTTACAGTGTAGTAATCATTGTAGAAGAAAACAGGCAGAGTCCTGGTTCTATCCATTTGATTGTATTTAGGCAAATCTGAATGCAAGCTTGCAGTTGAATGTAAGAAAAGGGTAGGGTTTAAGTGGACAAAATGACTGGTGATCATTTGTATAAAAAATATATGAATAAATTATTTTTTTACAATAATAACACTCTCCAGAGCATTTATCCACCTTATTTAAAATGTAAGAGCAGATACAGAAATTTATAAATTGAATGTATGCAGTTATTTTTA
Source organism: Siphateles boraxobius (assembly GCF_051911475.1). Taxonomy (NCBI): domain Eukaryota; kingdom Metazoa; phylum Chordata; class Actinopteri; order Cypriniformes; family Leuciscidae; genus Siphateles; species Siphateles boraxobius. The sequence goes on along the minus strand of NW_027508799.1, from coordinate 23,877,978 downwards.
GCTGTACAAAACAACTCGTTATGCTGCTTGCTATTGCAAACTGGTATTTCTTACATTATTAATTATTATCATAATTATAAACACACTGGTTTGCAGCACAAATAGTTTTACCATTTACTGTACTTTGTTATTTGGAAGTCTCGCACATTCACAGAAAATACCTTACTTCCGTTTTGCTAAATATTTGGATAAAGATAGGATAAATTTCATTTTTATGCCAAAGATACATTTCTCTGTGCAGAGCAAAATTAAACAAGTTTCTAACTCTCTGACAATGATATCACATGTAGCAAATAAACCGATTTCAACCTGTGTTTATTTTGTATGTTTTTTTCTCACATAGCATGACAGTCATACAGTCAACAGTCATACTCTAAACAACAAGAAACTCTTGTGTCCTCTCTCTCAAGAGATCAGCTGTAGGAGGACGAGCTAAGAAACATCCTGGTCTCTTACCCCACAATGTCTCTCCAGTGTTTAGTACACTCTGAATAACATGCAGGCAGTGGTTTTCTAGCAAGACATCAATTGCACAGCTGACAAGAACACTCGCACAAAACATATGACACAGCAACATTTAATTTTCATCATCTTTGCAATGCCATAGAAACAGTATACTAGCAATGCACTTTAACTGTGATGGTGTTTGTGGCTTATGGTGAACTTAAATGCTCAGGCTGCTATAAAGTGGCAAAGATTTTTCAAATGAAAAGCCAGAACTGCCTATCCATCATCTGTTTCTAACACATGGACAAAAGCAATCCCACAATGCCTCTCTGTATAACTATCAGATGGTCACCCCAGACCCTCAATTCCTCTGGAATGCTGGGTTGTTTGCCTGCAATTTTACTGTTTTAAATAAAACACTCATTTTTAGTGCTAGCTCAGACTTGTACAGAAATATCTGTAGTAACTTTTGAAGTGCCTGTCATGAACGTGTGTTTCAGGATTGAGAGACAGATGGGAGGAGATGGTTGGAAGAGGTAAAGGGAAAGAATGGACCAAATGTTGGGCTATTTTATGATTCATCCAAGTTATGTCCTGAGCTGAGGGAAGGGAATTAATGTTTACAACTAAATCAAATACTGGTCCTATGTCTTAATATGCGAACATCCCAACTGCACGTGGACAAATGTTGAACTGGTGTAGAACTGCAAACTGAGCAGCTCTTTTCAAGTAAAAGTCTTACAAGTACCAAGTACCAAGAAATGTGTCCTTCAGGGCTGAATTGTACTTTTAACGTTTAACGTCCAAGCAAATAGTTTTTTTGTGTTTTTTGCTAGTAGGCCTTCATCACAGGTCAATGAATATACAGTCAAGGATTATGTCAACATGGCATTAGCAGATGTAGTTGGCCATGTAGTGTTTATGTTACACAGCTGCATACTTCATCAAGTTTGCCATCAAATTCAGTATACATACTCTGACATTTATGGTAATTTGGTCATAGTCTGGGATGTATGGACACAAATATTACATATATCTTAAAGCTACTTCTAAAGCCCTTAATATAATGATTTTGAAAGCAGTATTAACTTAAATGTTTACTGTCAGCGGATATGCCGCAAAAATAACACCCTATACAAGCTATTCTACCAAAGCCTTTTCATCTTAGAATCACTATATTTATATTCACAGCCTATACTTCAGCTAGAGACATCAAGAGAACATGTTTTCTACAGGAAGTAGTTATGTTATCATGACTATATTGCAAATAGAACAAAACTTTGTCCATCCATGAGTCTGGCTGAGTGGCCAGAAAGGGTGAAGATGGAGGACAGAATCATACCTGAATTTTCTTTCAATCCTAGACAGCAGAGTTGAGAAAAGGAAATCCACATGAGTCAAGCTAGAAGATCAGCAATCAGGTTAAAAATAATAAAATATTGAGTAGCTTGCCTGTGGATAAAGGAAACTATTTTGTGTTTAGTATCTGTAGAGGCTAGAATCAAGCCTAATTTTTGTTAGACAAATCAAGATTGATGCCATTATGTTTATGAAAATATAACAACAACAACAACAAATGCGGGAACTTACAACTTTTACAATAGTCTGCCAAAGTTACTGTAATCTTGTGGTTCAATGATTTGACTAACATTGTGGTGATGTGAAATGTTGTATTGAATACATCAACAACAAAAAAATCAATGCTGTTTCCCATAGTAGTGAAAGCAATTACAGTTACAAAATTAAGATGAACTGCATGCAGATACAGTAGAATATGGTATAAATGTTGGCAGTGTTCAGAGATTCAAGCTGCAACTAGTTTGCTATTAATACAACATTTTGGCACTGTAATTCCTCAGTTAAATAAAAAAAAAAACATACGATTTAGTTAACAGTTAGCTAAATCTCAGCAAATTCACACAATGTCCAGCAATATTTCATTTCAGTTTAGTGTTTCAGTTGAATTCTAGATAGCCTTCAACATCGCTGCACATTTTGCCATTTTATATACAAGTAGATATTTTTCATAACTTTTACTCTAAACAATCTAATTTCCTTACCGACAGGCTTATTAATAATATGATTACAATTTTGAGCGATTAAGGTGTTTAACATGCGGAAATATTAAGATGCAGTTAGATGACATATGGTGCAACTTCTTATAGAGTGCACACTGGGATATTCACAATTTGCACAAATATGTCTCTCTTTAGATGTGAATATCTTGTCAAATTCAACTACTACTCTTCGTACAATATCATACAAGACTGATTTTTTATGTGCAAGATTTTCAAGATTCCAGACTATTGCTGCCCATTTTTCATACAAACGTGTTCATCAACATTTTAGAAAGTAAATATTGTCGTCAATGTGCAAGTTACCAGATGTGGTTTGCCAGGATCATGAATAAAGACGTACAGATGTCAATCAGCGTGTCTAATAAGAGCAATAGCCTTAATTTGTTTGATGAACTACTGGGGGGATGTGACCCTATTCAAAGATGATCTCTGAGGCCTGGCGTAGGCAGTTGGCCGTGTCATCTGGCATACTGGTGTGTGTGATGTTGTTTCCATCCAAGCGCAGGGTCCTCAGTCTTGAGTAGTTGACCGGGGAGCTGAACTTGCAGATATTTGTCAGGTCAAACTCTGAAAAAAAGAAGTAGAAATGGAGTAAAAACCATGCAAAATCTGTTGCTTGATCAGATGGACACAGAGAAAGACTTACTGTTTATCTCATTGACTTGCAGGTACAGGTGCTCCAGCGATTCGTTGATCTCAGGAATGGTCTTCAGCTTGTTGAAAGACAGGTCGAGCTCAAGGAGAGAGGATACGTTGAACACACCTGCAGGGATTCCAGAGTCCACCAGCTTGTTGTGGGAGACACGCAGATACTGCAGGAGTGGCAGCTTGGCCAGGTAGCCACCAGGGATGCTGTCTATGTCGTTATTGTCAGCATAGAGCATCAAAAGCGAAGCTGAAACTCCCGTGGGAAGTTTCTTGAGCTTGTTCTCGCTCACGTCCAGCAGAACAAGGGACTTGAGGTTTTTGAAGGCACCTGTGATGCTCTCAGTAGTCAACTTGTTCTTGGACAGGTGAAGGGTGGCCAGGTTTTCCATCCCAGACAAGGTGTTAGCAGGGAACGAGCTTAGCTGGTTGGCAACCAGCTTCAACTCATTCAGAGACTTCGTACGAAGACCAGGGGGTTTGGTCAGCTTGTTATGACTGAAGAGGAGCTTCTCCAAGCTGCCCAGTTTATCAATGGTACCAGCCTGGATCTTTTCGCTGGTGATGTTGTTGTTGTCGAGGACGAGCCAGCGAAGGTCAGTGACGTTATCGAACACGCCAGCCTTGATCTCCTCAATAAAGTTGTTCTGTAGATAGAGGTATTTGATTCCAGTTGGCACAATGGGAATGAACTTCAAGTTTCGCGCGTTGCAGTACATAGCTGTGGGGAAGCTGGGGGGACATTCGCACTCCTGAGCACAATTGGAACTTGATGCTCCCTCCAGTGGTGCGTAGGGCATGTAGTATTCGTCTTCGTAATCATACTGACCCAAACTCTGACATACCAGTCCAGCCAATAAGAAGGAGCCCAGAGCAAACATGGCTGGACAACTTAGATGAATCGAACCTGAACAAGAGAAGATGAGAAGAGAAGAGAAGAGAAGAGAAGAGAAGAGAAGAGAAGAGAAGAGAAGAGAAGAGAAGAGAAGAGGTTTCTTTGGTTATATAATATAACGTGAAAAAAAAATGTGTAAGAACAACAGAACCTCAGACATAAACTAAAACCAGAGACATTCTTCTAATGGAAATTGATGACTTCATCCTCAAGAGTGCAAAAAGGCCCAGACAGCCGTTCCTCCCCACACAAATTATACGCACATTTCTTATGTGCAGATCCAAGTTCATCTCAAGTTACATTAACGTTACCTCATGTCTCCTATTTGCGTGCAATGTTGAATTATAATTGAATTGTAAATGAACAATGCAAGAGTACTTTTATAATATTGGCTAATAAAATAATATTTCACGAAGGTTAAAAGAAGAATAAATTGCAGCAGGTGTCACACACGGAATTTTGCAACACAGTATGTGTCAAAACAATTTGTAGCAGAAAAATACCAAATTAAATCCAGTACTGCAAAACCTCTCTCTGTTAAAGCACAACATAAAAATTCATGCATGCTTAACAATTCTCTTCTACTAGCTCATGCATTCATAAATCATCAATATGAATTATTCAGAACAATTGAATATAATAATTTACCTAAAATGTACTTGATAGAACTGGAAGCATCTCAAACATTACCAAGCCGAGTATCCGCAATATGCTCATACACCCCAGAAAATCTGCCAAGCAGATTTCTGATAATCTCATCCAGACAGATCAAAAGCGAGCATGAGCATTCAGATGCTAGATATCCTTACCTTCCTGCTTCTCTCTCTTTGTACGACTTCAGGTAGAGTTGTGTGCGGCCCGAGGACTCTGGAGAGAAAGAGTAAGGGAGGGAGAGAGCAGACAGCGAGAGAGAGAGAGAGAGAGAGAGAGAGAGAGAGAGAGAGAGAGAGAGAGAGACACTCAAGCCAGACCTCAGTTGCCCAAGATTGATAGAAAACAGAAGTCAGGCGGTTCTAGTGTGTAGATGTCAGCAGTTGTTCACCGTGGCACATCTGGATTCTAACAAGGTTCAGGTGTAGCAAAGCAGCTTGGGACATGTAGTCCTTCATGGGACAAAGAAGGGAGCAACGACTCACTGGGGAGGGTTGGCAAATATATATATACCTGTATAGCTGCCACACAGACACACACACACACACACACACACACACACACACACACACACACACACACACACACAATTTTCCAACCCATCCTTTCCAAACAATCCCCAAAAAACAATTCAGCTATTGTGTGAGTCGCAAACAAGCCAACAAACACCTCGACCACCAGTTCCTTCATAGCCAATACTAAACATTTCTCATAAAAAATAAATATTCTTAATAAAACAAAGGGTAACGAAACTATTTGGAAAATCGCCTAGAAAAAAAATTGGCTACTTGAAATGACAGCTGTCTGCTATTAGACTACTAGGCTGTAAATAAGACTTGGAAAAATTGACCAAATAAGAAGGTAGTGGGCCAAACCAGTCTTACATAACTGTGTTGTCTGTCTTCTGCATCTGAATGGAGAGTGTATCCAATTCTTAACAGCTGGTAGACTACATATCATCTAACAGTATGCCATCTTTTAATCTTAAGCCTCATAAAAGCCAGACGGCTTCTGTCTGGCTGTAGTCATAGAACTCTCTGATGGGCAGCTCACACACAGCGGTGGACTGGAACTCATGCGGGATCCAGGAGAGACGGAGCTGATTGCAGGTCAGTTTGGCTTTAATAGCACACGTTGGCTTTTAGGAATGCAGTAAATCCAGAAAAACAGATGAGAGGTTGGTTCTGTAAACCTTGTGTTTATCAGAGGAGATGAGATTATGTACTGTCTTAGATTACTGCAAAGTTAATAAAGATTATCAAGATAAACCAAATCAAATGTCAAATAAAATGAAAGAATTGTAATTCTAAATATTATAATTATTATTATAATTAATATTATCTACAGGACAAAAAGCTCTAGATGGTCACCACCAAAACCCCCAACCTTGTCCCCCCTCCCCCTAAAAATAAAGAATGATGGGAGAATAGAAACAAGAGGTTGAGAGACAAATACAAATACAAACACTAGTTAAATGCTTTAACACAATGGCATGTTATAGCATGTGCGGTAACTGCTAGGCCATGGATCAGATGGCGTTGAATGGTCTTAAATTGCTCTGCAGCAGTGCCCATGCTTGTCAACAGCGCTGTGACCTTATCACCCGTTCCTCATCTGTCATGTCCCCTGGAGGTCATCACTCCACTCATCTGTCAGGCCTCCAGGGCAAGAGCTCATTTTTGGACATCATGTATGAAGTTATGTAGCAGGGGCAGGTCAAGGCAAACCTGTGCAGCTGTACCTGATGCAGGTATGCAAGACTTGCTATTGCTCTCAAACCATGCAAAAATGCTATATCTGCAGGGTGACTAAAAAAATCTGCTGCAGTAGCACAAGCACTTTTTTAACGATCTTAGCATATTGCTTACCGCATTCTGGAATGCCATTTCAAACACACTCCTATAATCACCGTTATTTGGCAGGTAATTTATTAAATGTTTCGTTAACTGGTGGTAATTATCTTTGTTTAAAATACACAAGGGTTATTTTAGCATCACTGAGATACAATTATATACATGTGTCTATATATATATATATATATATATATATATATATATATATATATATATACACACTCACCTAAAGGATTATTAGGAACACCTGTTCAATTTCTCATTAATGCAATTATCTAATCAACCAATCACATGGCAGTTGCTTCAATGCATTTAGGGGTGTGGTCCTGGTCAAGACAATCTCCTGAACTCCAAACTGAATGTCAGAATGGGTGATTTAAGCAATTTTGAGCGTGGCATGGTTGTTGGTGCCAGACGGGCCGGTCTGAGTATTTCTCAATCTGCTCAGTTACTGGGATTTTCACGCACAACCATTTCTAGGGTTTACAAAGAATGGTGTGAAAAGGGAAAAACATCCAGTACGCGGCAGTCCTGTGGACGAAAATGCCTTGTTGAGGCTAGAGGTCAGAGGAGAATGGGCCGACTGATTCAAGCTGATAGAAGAGCAACTTTGACTGAAATAACCACTCGTTACAACCGAGGTATGCAGCAAAGCATTTGTGAAGCCACAACACGCACAACCTTGAGCCGGATGGGCTACAACAGCAGAAGACCCCACCGGGTACCACTCATCTCCACTACAAATAGGAAAAAGAGGCTACAATTTGCAAGAGCTCACCAAAATTGGACAGTTGAAGACTGGAAATATGTTGCCTGGTCTGATGAGTCTTGATTTCTGTTGAGACATTCAGATGGTAGAGTCAGAATTTGGCGAAAACATAATGAGAACATGGATCCATCATGCCTTGTTACCACTGTGCAGGCTGATGGTGCTGGTGTAATGGTGAGGGGGATGTTTTCTTGGCACACTTTAGGCCTTAAAAAAGGCCTTAGTGCCAACTTTAGGCCTTAGTACCAATTCATTCTTTGAACGTGACGTCACAAGTGCTGGCTGGCGGGCAAGAACGTCGTTCTCTAGCAAGGAAACCCAGTAAAGTAATCAAGGATCTTGCCAGGACGTCGCCAGTTATAATATACAAAAGTTGGTGTTTTGAGGTGTAAACGACATGCCAGATAGTTGTTGTGCGATTGGATGCACTATTATTCAGCATAATCGGGTTAAGACCGTGCATGTAAACGCGCTCATTCCCTTAAAGTGAAAGTAGAAACTGACTGAGCTTTCAGCATCTGTTGCTGCATTAACTCCGCGTACTCTCAGAGACAACGATGGATATAACAGTATAGTGACTATCTTAATTTACTGGCTTAATATTTCTCTTGTGGACCTACATTAATGACAGTAAATAATTAGAAGAATATTTTGAATTTTTGAAGCTGCTTTTTATTTTCACAGATGGCAGAGTTGTGCTGTTCGTGAACTAAAGACTGCTATTTTGTTTCCATAGAACATTAACAATACGTTTAATGAGACTAATAAAAATAAAAACAATACAATTACTAAATATTAATAATATCACTAAAATGATATAGAGCTCGGTATCGTTTCGTCATTTTAGTGATATTATTAATATTTAGTAATTGTATTGTTTTTAGTGTTATTAGTGTCATTAAACGTTTTGTTAATGTGCTATGGAAACAAAATAGCCTCACTATATAATTGATTTTAGGCTAGTATTGGAAATTTGCCATTTTTTCAGCGTTTGTTGCCCGCCTGGTATCCATGGTAGTCACGTGACTGCAAAATGAATTGGGCATCGTTTAAATGCCACGGCTAGTGATGGCAAAATGAGGCTTCCTGAACCACTGAGACCTTGCAGCCCATTGCTTCACCCAAAGGTTCATTACTCGAAGCTTCATTCAGCATTGCTCACTAGTGACACCTAGCTACTGTGCAAAGAAATAGCAGACAAATTAATTAATTCTGGACCAATGACCTGAGCAGACTTATGATGTCCATATAAAGCCACTACCCACTCCGTTCTGTTTCATTTATTTATTTATTTATTTATTTTCTTCTCACTGTTAATGTATGTAACCTTTCATTTGCAATAATTAAAAGACCTGAGCAGACATTTGTCCATTGCCTGGGTATAAAATATGTAGCCTATCTTTCTCTGTCTGAATTTACTTGTGCAGAGACAACTGTCACACACACAGTTAATTAATTATTCATAAATTGTTTGTATAGTGACAGTATGAACAACAAAATTGGCAGTGTGTTGCGTGCAGTGCTTATTGTGGAGGGAGTGTAATAAAGCAAACTGAAACAGAATAGTCTTGGGTGGAAAAAAGTTAAGAATTGTATCTGGGGTGTTTTGTGCAGTGAACTGCTACTAGTTTTAGTGCAGTGTTGTGCTTATGGGACTGGGGATATAGAGGAGCACACTGCAACACTGCAGTTGCGGGTGGGTGAAGGAAGGATTACAATAGATTTTTACAGAGAAACAGAATCTTTTCAAGTGTGTGGGGTTTAGACGATTCCTCTTCTTGGACAAAACCTCTCAAGCCTTGAAAATATCCTTTCACAAGGAACAGAGGATGCAGAGGAACATAAAAAATGCCAGTGTCAGTTGGTATAAATGAGGATACTGATGCTTCTGTTGAGCCCAGACAGGGGAGGATTTATTCTTTCTTGTTGGAAGAGTCGCAAAAAGCAAACAAATCCAAAAGGGCGATCCAAAACAAAAAGCAGTCCAGATCCAAAAATCCAAATAATCTTATCTCATTAACATAACAAGACTATAATATAGCTACTATAATTAATAATAATACTACACGTATTCTAACCTGATATAATGTAATAATATACAGCCCTAATACATATATGACTCAATAACGACAATAACAATGAGAGTTCTCTGACTCTCTGACACTACAATTGCTTCTACTACTCCTAACAACACCCACAAGGTGGCGCGAGTTTCGAATCCCCTTTATCCATTGCGACACTCAGACCGAAACCGATGATGTATCCACACAAACCGAGGCCTCGTTTGTCGTTAGTCACGTGATTTTCACGTAAACAACACAAGCCTCGAATCGCGGCTTCATCTGACAAGCCCATTTTTTCTCGACACAAGCTCCGACGCCTCGGTTCAAATGTCACATCACTAGCCACGGCATACCTGAGCATTGTTTCTGACCATGTCCATCCCTTTATGGCCACCATGTACCCATCCTCTGATGGCTACTTCCAGCTGGATAATGCACCATGTCACAAAGCTCGAATCATTTCAAATTGGTTTCTTGAACATGACAAGGAGTTCACTGTACTAAAATGACCCCCACAGTCACCAGATCTCAACCCAATAGAGCATCTTTGGGATGTGGTGGAACAGGAGCTTCGTGCCCTGAATGTGCATCCCACAAATCTCCATCAACTGCAAGATGCTATCCTATCAATACATTTCTAAAGAATGCTTTCAGCACCTTGTTGAATCAATGGCACGTAGAAGTAAGGCAGTTCTGAAAGGGGGTCAAACACAGTATTAGTATGGTGTTCCTAATAATCCTTTAGGTGAGTGTATATATATATATATACACTCTAAGATACTAAAATACAAAATAACACTTTGTATTTTAAACAAAGATAATTACCACCAGTTAACTGAACATTTATTAAATTACCTTTTATAAAATTAAAATTGTAATAACTATTTTATTTTCATACTTTGAATTTGATTTTACTTTTATATTTTCATTTTAAAGTTTTGGTCATTTTGTTGCTTGTTTGTGTTGTTTTTATTAGTTTAAAAAAATTCTACATAGTTCCCTTTCGAGGGAACTCGTGCTGCGTCGAGAATCGACACATTGAGGAACGCCTCCACGTGACGCGTCTGAAGCCTGTATGGAACTAGTCCAATCTTAATTGGTGTTGCGTCATGACGTCACTCGCGATGTCGCGTGTGACGGTGAAGCGGAAGCTATAAAAGGATATAAATCGGAACATAACAGCGTCAGCTTTCTGTTCTACAGCAAGCGTTCTCTGTGAAACTGTACGTCTTATTTGGTGTTGTTTGTCTTCCTATATATAAAAAGTATGTCAGAAAAGCAATTCAGGCAGTGTGCATCCCTTTGCCCGCGCTTCTTGAGCGAGGATGACACACACTTGCTTTGTGTTGTTTGTTTGGGAGCGGAGCACGCACAGGCAGCACTCGAGGGCTCTGTCTGTGCCAACTGTGAACAAATGACCCTAAGAACGCTCTGCTCCCGCCTGAGCCTGTTTAATGAGTCAGGCCAGGCACGCGCTCCCTGTGGATCAGGCACCTGCAATCATGGGGATCGTAGAAGGATCTGGCCGATGATGTTGAGACGGCTTCGGCCCTTTCTCAACATTCATCGACCAGTTCCCGTGGTCCTGCGCATGGGTCGGAAGCACGCTCTGTGGCTTCTTCCGCCCGTGAGGAGGACCGCATGCTCGATTTATCTGGTTCCGAGGATCTGGATATTTTGAGCATGGAGGCAGGAGAAAGTGAAACACCCAACTCTCCTGTCTTCGAGGAGCTGCTGGAGGTTGTGACTAGGGCAGTGGGTAAATTAAAGATTGATTGGCCCCCCGAAAGGCAGGAAGTGACGAAAAAGAGTAAACTTGATGAGCGCTTCCTGCACAGCCTTCACGCCGGAGCCTTCCAATTTTCTCTGATCTCCACAGTGAGGTGTCGAAATCATGGAATAAGCCCTTCTCTTGTCTATCTAGCCCCAATGTACATATATATTCATCAATTATGGGGGCAAAAGAGAAGGGCTATGGCTAATGGCTATGGCGATGCCTCGGGTCGAGGAGACTTTTGCATCTCATCTCTCGCCCGATGCTGCATCGTCCCTGAGGGCTCCGGCGCTTCCCTCCAAACCCTGCCGTACCAACTCGGCTATGGTTGGGAAGGCATATATGGAGGCAGGTCAGGCTGGTGCATGCCTGCACACAATGGGGCTTCTGCAGGCATACCAGGCCGACCTCCTCAAAGAGGTAGACGACAGCGGGGAGGTCGCCCTCGACGATATTCAGGAAATGCGTAGAGCGGATGACTTGTCTCTCCGTGCTACCAAGGAGACGGCCCGCGCTATTGGCCGCTCCATGGTAGCTATGGTAGCTACGGAGAGATACCTGTGGCTGAACCTGTAGGGCATCGGGGACAAGGACAGGGCCTTCCTCCTCGATGCCCCGATTTCGTCTTCTGGCCTTTTCGGCGACGCAGTCAATACTGTCGTCGAGAGGTTTCAGGAGATGAAACGACAGTCAGCCGCTTTTAAACATCTCATCCCCCACCGTCGTTCTAGGTCTCATGGATCAGCTGCCAGGGGGCAGTCCCATGAGGCAGCCGCCAGCTCATCACACCTGCAGCAGCAGAAGGAGAGCGTTGCTTCTCGAGCTCCCCTGAAAAAGGCCTGGAGTCAGAAGCAACAATCTCAGCGAAGTCCTCCAAACCGAAGACAGATCTGAGGACTGTCATTCAGGTGAGGAAGGCTTCGGCTCTGAGGCCCTGACGTGATGCGCAGGGCTCTGAGGGTGGTCCCCCCTGTGATCAAGCACCAACAGCTCGCTCCTTCATGGAGCCCTCAGGAAATCGATTTTCGCTTCCCGCTGCTAAGTTTGCTTTGGGACGCATCGGTTTCCAACTATAGAGCATGTACCTCCTCAAGAACGAGAAGGAACTGTTCTACAGCCAGTACTCCATAGTTCCCAAGAAGGATGGGGGATTACATCCCATAATAGATCTCAGGGTATTAAACCGGTCTCTGAGGAGATACAGGTTCAAAATGGTAACTATACCTATCATCGTGAGTCAGATCAGGTCCGAGGACTGGTTCGTCACGATAGATCTAAAAGATGCTTACTTCCATATTTCCATCCTTCCACAACACAGGAAGTTCCTATGGTTCGCTTTTGGGGGAAAGGCTTATCAATACAGGGTTCTTCCATTCGGCCTAGCACTGTCACCTCGCACCTTCACAAAATGCATGGATGCTGCCCTTGCTCCTTTGAGACTTCAAGGCATTCGCATCCTCAGGAGATGGTGGTTCAACATCGAGATGTTGTTCTGAACCATCTAAGGTGCTTGGGACTAAGACTCAATGTCAAGAAGAGTTCATTAGTTCCTCTGCAAAGAACTATTTTTCTGGGGTTAATATGGGACTCAGTCACGATGCGGGCACAGCTATCTCCCGCTCGTATAAATACCATCTTGACTACAGTAACGAGTTTCAGGCTAGGCCAAACCATCACGGTCAAACACTTTCAAAGAGTGCTGGGTCTCCTGGCAGCAGCATGCAACGTAATTCCTTTTGGTCTGCTGTACATGAGAGCCCTACAGTGGTGGCTCAGGACCAGAGGGTTTTCCCCGAGGGGGAACCCATTTTGCACTATCAAAGTAACATGCAGATGCCTTCGTTCTTTGGTGATGTGGAAGAAACCTTGGTTCCTGACCCTAGGTCCTGTGTTGGGGGCACCGTGTCAGAGAAAAATTGTGACCACGGATGCTTCTCTCACAGGTTGGGGTGCGGTTATGGAAGGCCGCTACACCAGGGGTCTTTGGAAGGACCATTAATCTCTCTTGACACATCAACTGCCTGGAGACGTTGGCTGTAATTCTGGCCCTCAGACATTTCCTTCTGGACCTCAGAGGTCATAATGTTCTAGTGCGGACAGACAATATGTCCATGGTCTCCTATATAAATCGACAGGGGTGCCTGAGATCGCGCCCTCTATGCAGACTGGCGCATCAGGTCCTTTTGTGGTCCCAGGGCACCCCCTGGGGCTGGATGCCATGGTGCAGAGCCAAGGCTACGTCTGTACGCATTTCCCCCGATCGCTCTGCTCCCAGGGGTTCTGACAGTGGTCCTCGAAGGGATATCCCCGGCACACTTTGAACCCTTGGATGAGGTGTCTGAGAAATTTATGTCCTTTAAAGTAGCCTTCCTGCTTGCCATTACGTCCCTCAAAAGAGTTGGGCACCTGCAGGCTTTATCGGTTGCTCCCTCTTGCCTCGAGTTCGCTCCCGGCAAAGTGAAGGCCATTCTCCACCCTAGACCTGGCTATGTGCCTAAGGTGCCGTCAAATGTGGCACGGTCTATAATTCTTCACGCTTTTCATCCTCCACCGCATGTGTGGGATGAGCAAGCTAAACAGCATTTATTGACGTTACGACTGTAACCGAGACGCTGCGTCCCTCGGCCACACTTCTAGCGCTCCTGAGAACGACTTGCTTCGACCAATCAGAAGATGACGCTGTTATGTTCCAGTGTCCTTTTATAGCTTCCGCTTTACCGTCAAATGCGACGTCGTGAGTGACAATCAAGCAACACCAATCAAGATTGGACTAGTTCCATACAGTCTTCAGACGAGTCACGCTGGAGGCGTTCCCCAATGTGTCGATTATCGACGCAGCGTCTCGTTCCCTTCTCAGGGAACAGTTGTACAGTCGTAACCCAAGACGTTTTCATTATTTTTTATTTTAGTTTTTTAGTTATTTATGTACATAGATTTAAACTAAATGAAAATTAGAAATGTTGCCTTGGAAAGAAGCTTTTTATCATTTTTTATAATTTTATATAATTTTTTAAAGTTTTTTTATTTTTATTTTATTTCAGTTAGAATTGATCTTAAATGTTTGTTTTTAAATTTTAGTTTTATTTAACTATAATAACCCTGAACAGATGTAGTTTTATTGTAAAATAGTGTTTTGTAAAGTAAAAGAAGTATGAAAATTGCTACATAATTTGTAGGGACAAGGTCATTCCCAGAACCATCATATTTGTTTGGATTTAATTTTAATTTTAAATTACTTTTTTTGTTAACACTTTATTTTAGAGTGTCCTTGTTACATATGTTACATGTAATTACCATAGTAATAACAGTAAATTATGCCTAATTACATGCAATTAATCCTCAACCAAATCCTAATCCTACCCTAACCCTATAGTAAGTACATGTAGTTAATTAATATTACACTGTACTTAAATATTTAATTACACTGTAACAATGACATCTTTAAATAAAGTGTAATCCTTTTTTCATATTTTTGTTAATGTATGTGTATTTTTATAACATGATATATTGTTTTGTGCATTACTTGAACTGTCAACTATACAGTTTACCAACCTATAACATTGTCACAATATTTCTTTTTTGACAAATACAGCTGGCAGTTTTATGGTACAAATCTATTTATTTGACCACAAAGCCAGTGTCTAAGCCTGACTATGTCCAGCCCAACTTGAGCAATGACGTTAAGTAATTTGTATAATACAGTAAGTATTCTGTTGTCCAGCTGTGTTCTCGCTGTCTTTCCTGTCTGGACACATGCAGACACACATGGAAAATGAGAACCTCAGCATCCTGTAGATCACTGGAAAGATACTCGACTCCAGTTCCATGAACAGCACCAGCATTGACCCACTTTGAAGTGTTTACACAGAGATTTGTCTCCTTGAAGATTTCTGTTGAGTATCATTTCCTCTTTTCATCTCACCTACATGAGTTTATATTGACGTTAGTGGATATATTCACTCTGTCTACGCACAGGAAAGTCTACAACCTCAGCTTGGTTTCTGACAGTGCCAGACACTTCCAGTCAAGTTTCCTAATTTCCAGCCATTTTCCTGGCCTGGATGCTTTGGAGACAGACAAAACTGGTTGTAGACTGACTAAATTAAACCACATATTATGAACCTAACAAAATTGAATGTTTATTCTTCAGATCTTGTCAACAGCTTTACAGGGGTTCCTCTCCTTGGTTTAAGGTGTTATTTCTACCTGAACTGACATTTACAATTGACTTTTACTGGCAAATCCTAATGCTATCAGTCATACTAACCAACAGTTTTTTGCCAGCTGTTTATTGAGCTGAGTCATGATACTCATTTAATTATATCTGAGGAGTACCTCATATGGTTCCCATTTCAATGCATGTCTTTGTTTAGCCAAACACAATTCATATTGGTTTCAAAAATGCAGAGAGAGCTGACTAAAGAAAACAAAAGAAAACAAGGTAAAACTTTGCAGGGTGGCTTATGTTTACAGTGAAACACAGTAGCAAAAGAGTGAGTTCATAAACCTTGGTCAACCAGTTTAAATTTCTCACTTGTGAGACAAATAAAGGCTGATCTAATCTAACGTAATCTAATCTAATCTAAAATACGGTGTCGGTCAGCTTCATTTTTACCGGTTTTATTAACAGTTAAGCCCTTACTCACTATATCTTTGAGATTATGCTAAATTAAAAATCATGCTATCTAACATTTATTTTAAAAGTACTGCATTACATTAACTAATTGTGTAACTAAATGTATACTTTTTATGGACAATAATGTGTTATGTTACGTTTGCATTACTTATTCTCAGCTGGGCTGGGCTTGCTTGTTTGTGTTTTAATAACCAAAACAAAAAAGTTATATTTTTGACAAATGTAAAGGCCCTGTCACACCAAAAGTGAAATGAATAAGCCTCAGGCTGAAGTAAATGCAAATTCAAGCATGTTCAATAATGTTCAATAAACATCTCAAACAAACCAGTTGTGCTGCCATTCTGGATCGCAGAAGAATAAGACGTGGGGGAAGAAAGTCTAACAACAAAAAATTTAACATAAATGTGAAGTCATTTTGCTTATTAGTAAATGCATTGGTTAATGAAATTAGATTAAATACATAAAGTATATTAGTTTATTTTAACATTTAATTAATGCAAGTTTGTGTAATATTCAGAGTTTGCATATTCACACACTTCAGATTTCTCTCAACATGAGGACAGGAAAGCCGCAGTCAATAAATGGGAAAACAAAGTAACCTGCATTACTTACTGGTGGTACGTTCGATCCATTTCCATGAATAAGTTAAAACTATCATTTTCAAACAAATCAATTCTAAACTCTGTTTTTGTAAAAATACATGTAGGTAATTATACTGCTGATTAGTAATGTGCATTTTATAGTTAGAAAATAAATAAATAAATAAATCTGTGATAATTCAGTGGAAAGTATGAAAAGGATGTCTTGATTTTTCTTAACAAGATTTCAATTAGTCTTATTGCTTTTTACTTTTTTAACACGTTTGAATCTACATGGCTGTATGTATATTTGCTTTGAAATGCATTAAAAAGTAATGCAACATAATATTGTCAAATGCTGAAAAGGTCTGAATTACCAGATAATATATTAAAATATGTATTAATAAATATGAATATATTATTCATAGACAACATTATGAACCCAGTGTGAAGTAGAGTGTGAAGTATAAAACTTAAATAATGTAATATTTTTAAACATTTTGTAAGCGTGTGTGTTTGTTATATATATTATAGGCCAATAGGGTTGGGTTTAGAAATATATATATAAGTCTACACATGCATTATTTTTCATTTTTTAATTTTAAAGTTAAACAATTTAGCTCTATGCCACACTGGGTGGGTTTTTGGGGCAAATTACTATTACTAAAATGTCTTAGCTGGTGCTGTTTTAGATCAATATGTTAACCTTGTAAAATCCCTCCTATCACCTCTTTCCTCTTAATTAGCTAGAGGCTTTTTAGGCAGACGCAGTTTAGACACAAATAGTCGAGTGTTGGGTGAACAAATGCACCTCAGACACCTCAGTACTGCCACAAACAGACTCAGTGCTGAGCCTCACATTGACAAGCACACACACACACAAACACACAACACACACACACACACACACACACACACACACACACACACACACACACACACACACACACACACACACACACACACACACACACACACACACACACACACACACACACACACACACACATATGGTAGCGCATGTGCCACTGGGTGGCTGTACAGGTAAGTTCAGACTTCAGTAGGCCTATATCCACTTAATATACCAGCAAGCTAGTTAAGATGTCACAGCTCACACACTTGCATGATGTGGAGGCATGTGAAACAGAGCTCTCACAGACACAAGGCTGCACCAGTGCCCTGTACTACGGAATAAGCGTTTCCCATTCTGAGAATGACATCACTTCTGTCATTAAGTGACGCATGATTCATCAGCTCTAATTGTGATAGGAGTTATTCCCAACCCATATATAACAGATATGACAACATCTTTAGTGCTGTCAGTTTGATGAAAATAACTTTTTTTCTTCTTTTTTATAATGAAATAATTTCAGCTTTATATTTCAGAATGTGACTTTTTATCAGGGCTATTTCATTTTTTATATATATTATTAAAGTATTTATTCATATTTTATATGTATTTATATATATTAGTCATTTTTGATCATTCAGATAATTAGATTTTAGTTTTTATTTTAGTTTTAGTATGTGCTTTTTGGGCATTTTTATTACTTATTACCACATTAACTTATTTATTTTATTTTATTAATAAAACAGAAAACCGTGTATATTGAATGTATATCGTCAGTTTGTGTAGATGAGAGTTATATGACTCGTGGGTGAAATTGTTGAGATACAGTGAATTAAATCCCTCAATTCAAAGACTAAATGTGTCATTGGAGTTTATTTATAAAATGATGGCCACTTCAAAATGTATTAAATTTATTATAATAGAATTATATTAAAATAACAATAGCTATTTACCGATTACTGATGATAGTATTCTCCTCTGTAAGCTTCCTCTGCTCTCATCTTCAGGTTTAAAACTCTTCTTCAGTGCAGTCAGATGATATTAGCTCTTTCCACAGTTAAATAAATATACCACGTTACACACACACACACACACACACACGCACACGCGCACACGCACACACACACACAACCCCACACTGTGTCCTCTCCATCTCTCTTACACACACACACATTACACTTTAACACTGAGTTGTGGAGGAGGGGTTTAATTATTAAAGCTCATATGAGTTATAAAATAGTGCAGCACAAAATAGTCCACAAGGCGTCACCAGAGAGAAACGAGAGAGAATCTGGTGGCTTTGTTATGAAATTGATGAATGAAACAGACACCTGTGTTTCAATAAATTTACACCTCTGCTGTATGCTATATCTCAACATATATCTTTGAAAACTAACGTATAACAGTATTAAAGTAGGCTATTACTTACTTGAATGTTTTTTTTTTTTTTTTTTGCTGTTGTTAGTTAATGTTCAGTGTCTTGCCATAACATAGTGCTCTTCATAGTTGATCAAAAATGCACCTAAGCCAAATATGATCTTCACTTATGATATTTTCAGCATTTCCATTCCATCTTTTGAAGTGCCTGATTTCATAAGCATATATTGGCTAGAGACTATGATTAAAAATCAGGAAATTATATTGGCCTAATATCTTTTTCATCTTAACAAAGGCTAAAAACTCTATTAACTAACACCCTAACAGCTGTGACCTTTGTTTAGAGAGACTCTTGACTATTTTTAATTTCTTATAAAGTCTGTTTATGGTCAACCCTGCAGTGGTGTATTGAGTGTAACTGATATTTTAAAAAGCTGCTATTCTAAATCAGAGAAACAAAATCCAAAGGAAAATTTATATTTCAGTTCAAAATAGAATGTTGAGATGAATTAAAGGAAAATAAACCACACAATTAAAAGGATGCTCTTCATTTGCAATTATGCTCTTCATAGTTGATCAAAAATGCACCTAAGCCAAATATGTTCTTCACTTATGATATTTTCAGCATTTCCATTCCATCTTTTGAAGTTCCTGATTTCATAAGCATATATTGGCTAGAGACTATGATTATCCAATCAGGAAATTATATTGGCCTAATATCTTTTTCATCTTAACAAAGGCTACTATTAACTAATACCCTAACACCGTAACCTTTGTTTAGAGAGACTCTTGTCTATTTATAATTTCTCATAAAGTCTGTTTATGGTCAACCCTGCAGTGGTGTATTGAGTGTAACTGATATTTTAAAAAGCTGCTATTCTAAATCAGAGAAAAAAAAATCCAAAGGAACATTTATATTTCAGTTCAAAATAGAACGTTGAGATGAATTAAAGGAAAATAAACCACACAATTAAAAGGATTTAAAATGAACAAATATTTTCATAAAAAAAAATTTTCCCCCCGATATAAAACTTAATTTCTTTTGTATTTTAAGTCTATGGACAATAAAACAGCCACATGAAAGGCTCTGGAAACCTTTGTTCCTTGGATTGACCTAAAAGTGCTATAATATTGAAATATATATAATTTTGTGCTTAGTGTTTGAACTTGAGCAAAGGCTGTATAATTCATATAAATGACACAAACACATCAGTTTAAACAGTTTTGGTAGAGAAAGAAACTAGAACTAGCACCCAAACGTGACATTTTTACCGTAGCTTTTCAAGGTCTTCTGCGACTGTAGCATTCATCCAAGAAAGTTTGCCTTGTGTTATTTTGAGGTATCATTCAAATTCATTTACCTGAAAACCAACCCTGTGCATGAAAAAAGCCCATTAAACCACCCAGTTAAAGTTCCCAGAAAGCATGGTGAGAGATTTTGACTTTTTATTTGGTTCAAAAGACACCTGTGTCAGAGCCCTCATTGGACAGAGAGAGAGAGAAAGAGAGAGAGAAAGGGATTACCTTTATGCCGATATATTAAAGTCCAAACTACTGTAAGTGCTTGTGCTTCAAAGCATTGATAGGATTCTTTTATACAGCATTTATATACAGCGTCTATACAAGAGACATTCATGACTCTCATGAAAGCAGGAGGTGTCCATGTCCGCCGTCTCCCTCCCGATCCTTCCAGACTGAAACACAGACGATCAACAAACACAAAAAAAAGAAAGAAACACACAGACTCGCACATAACACCACAGTCTTTGAGAAGCTGAGTAGAAAAAGCATGCGTATACGTCGGGGAATCGTTTTCGTGGAAATGACAATAGTCTACATCTCGAAGCGCTATGTTGACCTGGGCAGAGCAGACGGGATCCAAGGAAACTAATGAACATAAATGTCACCGAAACACTGAGACGAAGAGAAACTTGTACAGCCCAGCTCCCTGTTTTCTCCCATTTCAATTGATTACGAGGGAACCAACGATTTTTAACAGCACATTCTGAAGTAGCGCTACACGGAAAGTAATAACTGAGTACATTCTAGAATACAAGCTAAATTGTTAACCCCTTGTTGCCCGCTCCGCAGGCCAGCGGAAAACATAGAAGAACATGGCTTAGGTCCAGAAGATCCGAGACGGACCTTCGAAAAAGATCATTTCGCCTGGGCGATTTGCGCTATTGGATATTCTAAGTGGTCATGGCTTTACTTTATTTCATTTTCTTTTTTTGCGAAACTTCGTACAATTTTTGTTCTCCTTTGCATAAACTGCACTTATACCAACACATTATGTATGTTCAGTACAATACTGATATGCATTTGACTATTTGAAAGTATCATGTGATATCTGTCCAGTAAAGTGCATGTAAAATGGAATTGTAATTTATTTCGAGTTAACTGAGATATGACATTCAGACTAAGTTATGTGCTTGAAAGGATTAGGCCAGACAGGAAGGGGCGGGATGAAAACAGTGACTGAGCCGTCTGATTGGACGCTCTATTTCTTCCTGTAGTTGCCCAGTTGAATGGCCGAGCGGTCGAAGACACAGCGGAAGGTGATTGGCTGGACCTCCCAATAGGGCACTGGATTACTGAAAAGGCTAATGCCCGAGTACATGGCCTTCTTTGTATTATAGCCGGGTGGGCAGAAGTCCTCGGTTCCCACAGTAGCAATCTTGTTGGCGTGAAGGTAGATCACCTGGAATTCAGAATGAGAGCATGACAATGTGCGACTTAAAGTCACCATGAAATCAAAGACTGCAATAGCAAACCACAACCATCCAATCAATTTCCCAATGGACAAAATCAAGTCCCGCCCTACATTTTTTGTCTTGTTCTAAAAGCCGTTTCACTCAGATATACGATCTTACGAGGGAAGAAAAGACTATCGCAACTTCTGTTTCATGCTGACTTTGAAGACATGTGGAAATGGTGTTAACTTGTGTGGGATCTCTCACCTGAATGTATTTGTGTTCTGGCAGGCCGGACGGGATCGTAGTGAGCACGTTATTGTCCAGGTGAAGTTCCCTCAGGTGAGGCACATTGGCCAGAGAGCCGTTCTCCACCATACTGATCTCATTATGGCTTAGACCAAGCCTGAAAACACACAGTGATATTGTTGTTAAAAAATGTTGTATTTTATGTTTTTTTTAAATAAGTCTCATTGGAAGAAGTCTGAAAATGCAGTTATATTGTGAAATATTATTACAATTTGAAATAACTCTTTTCTATTTGAGTATATTTTAAAATGTAATTTATTCATGTGATGGGAAAGCTGAATTTTTAGCATCATTACTCCAGTCTTCAGTGTCACATGATCCTTCAGAAATCATTATAATATGATGATTTGATGCTCATGAAAAATGAAACATTTCCTATTACTGTATTATCATCAATGTTGAAAATGGTTGTGCTGCTTAATGTTTCTGTGGAAATCATGATACATTTTTAATGAAAGAACAGCATTTGTCTAAGATATAAATATTTTGTAACATTATAAATGTCTTTAATTTCACTTTTGATAAATTTATTGCATCCTTGCTGAATAAAAGTATTAATATATTTCATACTAGAAAACGAAACAATTATAAAGTTAAAAAAACACCAAAAAAGACAGATACATTCTCAGTGCTGTTTTGCTAAATAAAGAAACACTTCTACCTATATTATTGATTTCCCTCATCATCGGAATTAAGAGACCAACTTTAAAACAATCTTCCAGTCTTCTTATACAGCGGTTAGTATTAGAGTCAATTCTCTATAACAACTCGGCTGTGATTCAGTCTCGGCATGAACAGTGGAAAATCTGTGTAATGAATGTTCTTATTTCTCTGTTTGATCCAAAGCAAACTGATCCATGCAATGATGTCATGGTGTTTGAGTCTCACAAGGTGCGTGAGTCAACCATCACCTCCAACTAAGCAGTTCTCATGCAAATTCTAAACACATCTAATGAAATCTGAATTATGATTTCCTCTGTATCACACTCTTTTCCTCCTGAGTCAGATTGTGGTAAGGTTTTCAGCTATACAGAGACATTTTTAGCTGTTTCTGTCCAGCCTTTTCAAGTCTGCCATGCAATAAATTCAACTGGTTGTTTGCACAACAAATGAGAAATGTATTAAGGAGAAAGATGTATTTACTTGGACAGGTTCTTCAGGCCCTTCAGACTGTCTGCGGTCACTTTAGTGATCTTGTTTCCATCCAAGTGAAGTTCAAAAAGAGAGCTGGGCAGACCTGGACATTTTTGACACAGATTAATGTGTTGTACTGATTCATTGAAGTGAAAGGGATATCCATTATCATTCACAATAGGGATGATTCTGTACCTTTGGGAATGGCAGTGATGTTGGTGTCAGCAATTCGTATGTAAGAGACCCTTTTCAGATCAGCAAAAGCACCATTATCAACTCCAGAGCTACTCAGAGGGTTAGAGCCCAGCTCTGGAATGGGACAGAGTCAAAATGTGCATTAGTTCACAGTTAGATATACATAGAAATGCAATATTTTTACACTGCTGATTTGATGGTGACTGATGCTTTTATTGCAGCACTGACAAAAACTCCTACCCATGACGATGACATTGGCCATGCCAGAGAAGGAGGTCTTCTTTATCTTGTTAATCTGGTTCTCGTGAATGCGCAGCTCCTGGAGGCTTTTTGGTATGTTTGCAGGAACTTCCTTCAGAAGGTTTTTGGACAGGTAGAGTCTCTCCAGATTGATCAGAGAAGAAAAGGCCTTTGCATGAATAATGGTGATCTTATTGTTGACCATGATGAGTGTCTAAAGGGGGGAAAAAAGGAACTTTATGGCATTTGTATGACTGTAAATATTATAGTTTATAGTTATTGTGTTTAAATGCACACAATTTCAGTTGATCAACCTGAAGTTGTTTTAGTGTTTGTTTAAATGTAATATGCTTTTCACCCCTGGTTTTCAGTCATAAAAAGGTCACTACCTGCTTGCTATAATCTATAGTACATTCCAGCACATAAAAATCTTATTATTATTTTCACTGTGATAATTAAATAGCGACGGCTCACATAGCATTTTGGCAACATTTTCTCACTCTCTGTTCTGTTTGCATTCATCTCTCATTGGCGCCTAACAGATCTAGGCGCCATGTGAATGTTGAGCTTGGAAGGCGAGAAATAGCAAAGGGCCCTCAACGGGAGGCTGTATATTTATTGATGTTCAGTAGGCTGAACAATAGATCCGCTCCAAAAGTGAATCATTACACTTGTGCACCTGGGAATGACACATTTCTCACACTGAGAGCTATTTTCTGGAGAGGATGGATTGGAAACACAGAGGATTTCACATTCCGGATCATAAGTTTTCCCCAAGCGCTATTTGGTAAAGTGTCCCTGAAGTTCTCCAGAGAATTTTTGCAGTGTTTTCGAAAAATAGGAGCAGATATTTGCCTTCAAAGATCACTGTGGTTGCAACGCATAGTTTTAGCACCCAGTTCCACATTTTGGCAGACAAACAGCGTTCACGTGTTTTCTCTGGAGTGTTTTTCAGCGCTGCTCAAGCATTTGTTTTTTGGGAAAAGAATTGCTTTGAGTGTAGAATTTCTTTTTATGTGAAACAAGGCTCACAAATGGCTTTGATTTGAAAACTTGGACATATGTTCTTTGTGTTAAATAGCTGGTTTCAAGGTCGTGGAAAAAACATCACGCTGTCACTTCCAGTTATCAGGATGAGAGTAGCCAATTAGTCTTAAAACGTATCAAAGTTAAAAGTTAAATAGGATTTGTCCTGTGAAGACTTTAAGGGGGATTGAGAAATGTCATTGCTTCTACGATCCAATTTAGGGAATTAAAGAAAATGTGGTTAAAAAAAGGGAGAGAGTGAGTAATTGAATATCTCACTTGGAGACCCTTCAGGCCTTTGAAGTCGTTTTCTCTGATCTCGGAGATCTTGTTGTTCTGCAAATCCAGGAGAGTGGTATCGAGTGGAATTTTTTCTGGAACGTTCTTCAGACCTGAGAAACACAAAACGCAAGTAGTAAGAAAAATGACACTGGTGAAATGGGATAAGAGTTAATCAGGGCTTTTATGGCTAGGATCTACTTTGAAATCAAATCAGCTGTGGACATGTGGATCCTGGGTCCAACACCAACAAATCCTTCAAGAGTAAATTCTGGTACTAAATTGAGCCACAACATTCCTGAAAAATGTTTAAATGGCAGAAAGAATGTGAACGCTGGACTGGACTGGTCTTGGTTTTCAAAGAGCTTCAGCCATCATTGTATAGATGAAACTGTTTATAGAAACTTTTATAGAAACTTTTATGAGCTACCATTCTACATAAGAGAAGCGTTTCTAAGAAATGTCTGGACCAAGGCTAAAACAGGGACAACCATTATAAATAATATTATGTCTACATTTCTATTATCAAAATCTAAATGATTAAATTAATACATTTAATCACAATACACAAATTAATACATTAAATACACAATACACAAATTAATACATTAAAAAATAAAATAAAATAATTTCCAGAGCTACATGGTCTGAGCAGACAGGTTTACTGAGTACTAAAGCACTTTAAACATTCAATCAAAATGAAGAAAGAAAAAGAGGGCTCTATAGACTTCTAAAAAGTCTGAATGATAAATATGCAGTTGGACTTTGGACCAATCAATTTTAAGGGCTAGAGCTTAAGTAACACAGTAAAAAAAAAGGTTGGAGTAGAGCATATCAGTGAGTTATGATGATGGTTCACATATGTTTTAGTGTTTCGAAACAGTTCTGAAGGTTCATTGAGTTAATCATAGACAGCTGTTATGCCAGATATCTCAGTTTCTCTTGGAAGGATTATACACGCTGTATGATGCTGTCAATTGCAAAAGCTGACATAACATTTCCACAAAAGGGGAATTTGATTTTTGCCAACATTGGACAACATGACGCAGGTTTCATTTAATTTGCTGCAGAGGCTACATGGAAACAACAAAAAGTATTTAGGCACTTAAGTCACACTTTAATATTTATGAATGTCTTTGGATTGTATAACAAAAATATTTAAACAAATGGCATATATTTTAAATAAAAATAGTACAAACACACTTTGTTTGAATCAAAACATAAAAATAAAAAAAGTTTTCTCATAAAATTGCCATCGTTAACAAATTAAATTCATACATTTACAGTCCAAAAGCTTTTTAGTTTTAAACATAGGAAAAGGATAGGAAAAATAAGGTAAACACATATCCACATACATAGACATAAATATATCTGCTTTACCAACTCTAAAAGCTCTTTAGGCAGAACCTCACACAAACATCGTTTGGTCTTGTTTTGCGTTGAGTTTCCTCATCAGTGCATGTGTATAAACAGTTTAAGAATATGTCCCTGTTAATTATATAACCACAGGACAGAGGACACAGAGATCACAGCTGGACATATCAATGCTGTCGAGATGTCTCACACATGTTCTTTTCGTTCTCCTCTGTTTAGTCTCATTTTCTAGTGGCTACACATCTCAGCTAAAATCACAGCAATCAATTTAGGTCAAAGAGTTTTTTATTATGAAGTATATTGTATAAATATATTGTCAGTATGTAATCCAAAAAGCAATAAAAATAACATCATAACATTTTGGGGGTAAAATCACAATCAGAGTTAACCGTTTTAAAATGAAACCCAAATGGCAATAAGATATTCAGAACGTGCATTGGCTAACCTTATGGAACAAACAGATGAAACTATTTAAAAGAAAACTGTCCTCTGTGGTTAAAAATATTATTTAACTACTGAAATCAGCAACTGAATCAAAATCAAGAGCAGAGAACAACACACAGCCATCATTAACAGGCCCAAAGACGCTAAACTCATTCCTCATATTGGTGAGAAGAATAAAAACATGAGATGCTGTTTAATCCACAAAATAAGTCACACTTCCATGTTTCTCTACATCGTCAACACTCAAAAAATAGCATCTTTTGCACCAGAGGAACCTTTCATAGTTAGTTATTCATTGACGGAAGTAGCACTTTTTGGCGTGTTCACACCAGAGGAACTGGGAATGAATTTACAAAGAACGCCTTTTGGAAAAACTAAGTTAGCTCCTACTTCAGAGTAGGGACTAACCAAGCACAATAGAAATTATCAGTGTAGTAAATGTACGTTGATTGGTCGAACACATGCCATATGAAACAGCAGCCGCCATTTTTAAAAAGATAATGTTAACGGCATTTACCTGTCGCCTTTGTCTGCGCTGTTGTGTTGTTTTCTCAGTCTCTATGATATTTAGCCCCGCAAGTTGTCATAGGAGATTTCGCCTCCTAGCCTTCCTTTTTGCTCTTTCCATCGCATTACTTATACGTCTACGTTCCATTTAAATTATCATGAATCCCACGACACAACAAAATAACAGCTCCGATCACAGCATCCTCCATTCTACAGTTGTTGACGCTGTTGAATGCTACGTTTAAATGACGTCGTTGTCGGTCGCTTCCTACTGGCGGTGTGAATCCAACCTGGAAATTGGCCCTAGGGAAACATTTAGTTCTCAGGGGAACCGCTCTGGTGGCTTCCTATAACTAAGTTTCTATAACTACCTGGTGCAAAAGCCCCTAATGTATACTGTACACTTAACCCACTTACTAATGAGAAATACTAAACTGATATCAACTGGTACCAAAAATTGGTTAGCAAGTAAAAACACAAGCAGGCTCTTAATCAAACTTTCCAAGACAAACAAACTCAATTTTGCCATTGGTTGTTCTTGGGTTCTGGCATTATTTCCAGACGGTTTTCCCTGCAGCTGCAGAGCTGTATAAACTGGGTCACATATTTCACTGGAAAGAGGTGAAGTTAGATGGAGAACAGGCCTGTCGGCACACCTATCCCCCTCCCTCCCTCTATTCTTTTCCAGGTCTGTTTCAAGCCAAAAGACCTGCGGAGCAGATGAGAGCTG
Source organism: Siphateles boraxobius (assembly GCF_051911475.1). Taxonomy (NCBI): domain Eukaryota; kingdom Metazoa; phylum Chordata; class Actinopteri; order Cypriniformes; family Leuciscidae; genus Siphateles; species Siphateles boraxobius. The sequence goes on along the minus strand of NW_027508799.1, from coordinate 23,850,431 downwards.
GAGACCTTAACTATTTGGTCTTCTTTTTTTATATATCCTTGTTATCAATCCCATTTTACCGTTTCATTCTTTCTCTGTCCATTTCAACTGGAGTTGAGTGTTAATTTTACGAAAGAATGGAATTGGCCCTTTCTGAGAATTGCTGTTGTCGTTTTTCCTGGTCAACAGTATTTCTTTCCAAACAGACGTTCAGCCTATCAAACAGTCCTCTGAGTAATTTCCTGTAAGAAAAAGCTGTGCTAACAGAGACAACATGTTTCAGCAACTCAATTACATTGGATTACGGGATAGAAGGGTAGAGAAATAAAAAGAGATCTTATGACAAAGACAATAAAACTTAGTTAAAACAATCCCAGAACAATTCAGAAGGATCAGAATTGTAAGACTCGATTCTTTGTAACTATATCACTCTTTTGTTTCTATTGCTCTTTTCTGCGTTAATCACAGTGACTCGGTGGACAGGGAAGCTTTACAGGAAAAGAAGCGGAAATCGTTAAAAGTAACCTGATAAAAGAACAGCCTTTCTCAAGCATTACACACATGCCTGGAGATTCAATTAGGAAAATGAGGCAGCCGTCTGGAGGTTAATGCCTAGTCGTCTATGGAAGTGAGTGAAGTTAACAGCATATGAAAACATTTAAAGTAGTTTTGAAAAAGTGACGCAAGTAATTCAATGGTGACTCAACAATGGGCAGATCAAACAAAGAGAGAGGTTTTATTCATGGCTGCTTGGGCTTTGACAGTTCATGCCATGAAAAAAATGACATCAGGTGTATAGGACAAAACCAACATTTGAGGAAAACGTCTCAGGTTACTACTGTAACCTATGTTCCCTGAGAACAGGGAACGAGACACTGTGTCAAGCGCTATTGGGAACGCCTCAGCGTGACTGATGACTGAAACACTGTAGATTCACGTAAATCCTATTGGCCGGCGTCAGCCATGACGTCGATAAGAGGAGCGCCTAGAGAACATGTCATCTACTTCGTCTGAAGGGACTGTAAAAGCAGACCGGAGGCATGGCGATGAGACGCAGTGTCTCATTCCCTGTTTTCAGGGAACATAGGTTACAGTCGTAACCTGAGACGTTCCCTTTCAAAGGGAACTCGAACTGCGTCAAGCGCTATGGGGGACGAGATACCCACGCTGCCATGCTGAGGGGATGCTTTGGCAACTATGGCTACAAGCAAAAACACATTAACTCAAAGTTAAAGCCCCTTACTGCTTGCACTGTAGCACTGTAGCACTACTCCCTACGGCCACTGCCCGAGCTCCATGCTAAGCGAGGGGGACTCTGTGAATCACACACAGGGCTTGCCAGCTCGAGGGCATGGGAACCACAGCCCGACTTTCAGAGGGGGGTTCCTTTAAGGGAGTATAGCCCGGAGCCTATGGGCCCTAGCCTGCTACTTTCTGGGGGACAGTGTCAACCCCCATACCAGGGAGGCTATCATGCTTAACGCTGAAGCCAACAACCTGTTTGGGTTTGCATTTCATCCCACAGTCTCTAGCCAGAGACGATAGCTCCTTCACAGTGCTATGGGAAGCGGAGGCGTCAGCAGGATGAATCTGAGACTAGAGGAAGCCTGCCACACTTACACCACTGTGGTCTAGAGCTTTCCATCATAGGGTGAATAAGGTTCATGATCCAGAACTCAGGCAGTGTGGGGCCTAAACAACTCTCTGTTAGTGAGATGGCCCCTTTTCCTACTACCTGCCAGGCTTGTTTGCATGGAGGCCTCAGCAGGATGACTCGAAGGAGAGGAGGCCTGACACATGCTATAGAACAGATCAACACAGCAAAACTGTATATATGGAGGCCTCAGCAGGATGACTCTCGAAGGAGAGGAGGCCTGGCATTTAGATAGGACAGCAGGCTTGCTACCACCAGAGCCTAGGGAGCGAGGGTCCTAAAACACTTCCTCAGAGAGAGAGGGACCACTTCTCAAGCTCCACCTGTAGGGCTGTTTGCATGGAAGCCTCAGCAGGATGACTCTCGAAGGAGAGGAGGCCTGACACATGCTAAAAACAGATAACACAGCCTAAATGAATATATGGAGGCCTCAGCAGGATGACTCTCAAAGGAGAGGAGGCCTGACACAAATTTAGGAGAGCTAGCTCGACGATCATCAGAGCTCAGGGAGCGAGGGACCTAAAACACCTCCTTAGAGAGGGAGGGACATCTTCTCAAGCTCTACCTGGAGGGCTGTTTGCATGAAGGCCTCAGCAGGATGACTCTCGAAGGAGAGGAGGCCTGACACATGCTATAAACAGATAACACAGTCTAACTGTACATATGGAGACCTTATCAGGATGACTCTCAAGGACAGGAGGCCTGATATATATAGTTAGGAGAGCTAGCTCGTTACTAAGCACTCTATAGAAACACCCTGCTAACTAGGGGAGTACTACATCATCCTACTCTAGAGGAGCGACTTGACCACTGTCTCAAATTCAGAGACGCAAACTGCCTCCACAGGGTTATAGGGAGTAGGGGCCTAGCAGAAAGACTCTAAGAAGAGGAGGCCTGCCATGCTCGCACCCAAGTGGTCTTAAACTAGTCTTTTTATTAGTGGAAACAACTATATTAATTAAATCCAGGAAAATCTCTCTGCGCTTTTTTTTTTAAGAGAGTGATCCCTAGTCTACCTCTACCTGCAGCTGCCGTGCTGCCTGCATGGGGCTCCAGTGCCAGAGGTCTCAGCATGATGATTCTCGCATGAGAGGAGACCTAGATCTGGGCTACCCGAATCAGTGAAAAGGAAGCGACAGAGTTCCTATAGCAATCTCACCACAGCGTAAGGGAAACCCATCCTATCCAGGAAGGGGAACGGAGGCCGTTAATTACAGCCTGTCTACGTTCATTTTAACCGGAGGAGGCATGTAGTGCCAACTACTCTGTTAATGGTGTCTGGTAGGGTGTGGCCAGAGAGAAAGCGCTCATCAAGAGTTTTTTCTTCTTTTTTTTTTCTCTTTTTGAGCGCTTCCTCTCTGACGCGCTGCCATGGCATTACTCAAGCCTGGCGGGCGTGTTCAGTAGAGCACTGACTGTTGGACCAGAGGGTGCGTCAGAATGTGCATCCCCGCCATACAGTTCGTTCTCGTCACCCGCCGACGAGTCCGAGAGATTCACTCCTCTCTCAAACTCGTCAACGAGCTCCCTCTGAGATCCCCGCGATCTTAGTCTCCTCTCAGCCTCGACACGAGCGAGACCCGAGGCAAAGATGACTGTCAATCCTCCCTCAAGAAAAAAGACAGAGGAGAACGGAACGTTCTCATTGAGAAAAACGCTCACGGTCGGCGCACTCTATCCCCTTGAGAACAGAGTGCATGTGCTTTTCACCCAGACATAGCCCACAAAGGTAGTGAGTGCCACCAGGTGTGAGAAACCTCTCACACGGGTCGGCACACTTCCCTTGTTTGCCATAGTTTCGTTTTACTCACAGTGTCAGTGAAACAGTCCCTGAAGACGAAAAGAGGATGACATATTCTCAAGGCGCTCTTCTTATACTTCCTGGTCGCGCTAGAGCATGACGTCATGGCTGACGCCGGCCAATAGGATTGTCGTGATTCTACAGTGTTTCAGTCATCAGTCACACTGAGGCGTTCCCCATAGCGCTTGACGCAGTTCGAGTTCCCTTCGAAAGGGAACAGTGAAAGTTAATAAATATATTAATTAGTGCTGTCGAATCAAAGTGTGTGTGTGTGTGTGTGTGTGTGTGTGTGTGCACATATATTATGTATTTAAAAAAAACTTTTATGTTAGATGCGATTAACCCTGTTTAATCGATTTGACAGCACTAAAAACAAAAGATTTAATTAATTTGAAAAAATATAGGAAAGTTTATAAAGACAAGCTTTGATGTTGGCTTGATGAAGGTAGTTGTTGCAAGGTGGTTGATAAGGCATTACTATGTGGTTTCTATTGCGTTCTGAGTGTTTTCTAGTGTGTTGCTAGAATCTTGCAAGGTGGCTGCAAGGGTGTCCTGGGGGGTTGCTAGAGAGATGCTTGAGTGATCTGCATGGTTGCTAGGGTGTTGCAAGTCAGTTGCTTGGGTGTTCCGGGTGGTTGCTAGGGTATGAAATTACAGCTTGCTAGATTGAGTTTTGTAAACATTATGCAGGCTATCAGATGGATGATAAACAGACTGTAACTGGTCTGTGGGTTTATTCATAAAGTCAACAAGTTTGTTGTTGCCAATGATCATTTTACCATGTTGTCCAAATCCAGTCAGAAACATTGTGATAATGGTTAAAAAAATCACATAGAACATATGCAGCTTTCATCAAGCAGTCTAGTCTAGTGTCACAAAGTGTTTACCTAGATCAGAACACTGGGCCACTCGCAGATGACACTGGCAGCGGAAGGGGCAGAAAGGTCCCTCAGGTCCATCGGGTAAAATAGGTGGTGTCTGAAGGGGTGGTTTACGAGACGGCAATTTTTCATCTCCTGAGCCCGGTTCGTCCTCCATCATGAAGTCCATGAAGCCAGACTGACGGAAGGGCAGAGCCCAGCATACGGACACCAAAAGCAGGGAGAGACAGGCCGATTTCATGTTGCTGATTAAGGCCTAGGAGGTAAAATGGCGAAGAGAAGGGGTTAAAGGTGAGGGGTGATATGGTGGATCTGTGAAAGGTCAAAAGTCAAATGACAGATGTAGACTGCATGAATGTGACTGAACAATGTGGGTAATAACTAGGCAGAGTAGAGGTCAGGGGTCAAATGTAGGCATATTAGAGTAGAGGTCTCTGCTGGCTATTGCTGCAACTTTTCATGGTGTTAGACAGATGGTTAGTTTTATATGACTAAATGGATTACTATACATTTAATAAAATAAGGAGATTAATTATATTAAGAACAGAACCTCATGGGTTGAAATAAAGAATTAAAAATTCTCTTTAATTATTCCTAAAAATACTTCATATATTTTTAATCACTACTGGCTTTTGTAATGAAGGTAATCAAACCATTAAATCAAATGCGGTAAACCGGGAGTTTCCAAACCTTTTGCCTAGGACTTGATCTTGAATATGATCTCCTTGCGAGGGACTCCCCTCACATTGGCATAAAATACAGTATTGTTTTGAATTGGCATTTTTGAAAGAAATTAATACATTTAGTTAGCAAGAATGCATTAAATTGATCAAAACTGACAGATTTTATCCAATAAATTTAGTTCTTTTGAACGTTCTATTCAGCACAGAATCCTAAAAAATGTATTGCAGTTCACAGAAAAATATTATAATGAATAATAAGAAATGTCTCTCGAGCATCAAATCAGCATATTAGAATGATTTCAGAAGGATCATGTGACACTGGAGTAATGACTGTTGAATAATCAAATAAATCAATAAACTGTTTATACAATAAATGAATTGTGATAATTCTCATTAATATGCAAACAGTCTTTAGAAAGCAAAATGACACTGTAATAATATACAATACTATAAAAGTGATTTAAATATTCCATGAAGCCCCCTATGAGGTCTCTGGATCCCAGTTTGAAAACCCCTGCCATAATCTGTCAAGAGGACAACCCTGCACTCTATATTTGTGAAAACTGTTGAAAATTGACCTGGCTTGACCAAACTCATTCATGCCTTCAGTCAGGAAAAATAAAACAATCTCAGAGAAAGTGCACAAAGTTGTCCACGAGCCCACACATAAACATCTGTCTGAGGAGAAGCTGAACTTCGTTGAATGACGAGGAAATTGTAAAGTAGGTACAGTAACTCCCAGAGGCCAGTTTGTCTTTTCAGGGTCATCTCAGGTCCATGTAATCAACATACAGCATAATTACAGTAGTTCAAATGCTACGGGAGGCCACGTCTTGCACAGTGAATAACTACTGTGGCTCTGTTGTTAAACTCAAACTGACCTTGACAACCTTCTGGAAAAGATGACTTCCTTCCCTAATTCCTCAAGCAGTAAGAGACAGTGATACATACATTTAATCAGTGCAGACCTATAGAAGATGAATTTAGTGACACATTCCATTGAGGAACCATAAAAGACTTCTGTTGGAAACATGTATATTCACTATTTATAGCCAATATCTACAAGCAAATGGAGTGTAGAGCCAAAAATTTGTCTTTGTCGAAGAAAATTAATCAGAAGTTGCAAAATCCTACAAGTCCTATTCAGTAAGAAATTGAAAAAAGTGACCTGCAATGCATGCCAAGTGACCTTCAGCCGTAGATTCCTTGTTACTGTTGATTTGCATCACATGAGAGCAATTTGAAACCATTTTCTGAGGTTCCTTCAGCTCAACCACAACCAATTTTCATGTTTCAAGAGAAACAATGAGAAATTGTAATTTTATTCAACGCCATTTCAAAACAACAACTTACTGACCTCAATTTAGACATCCTATTTGTAATGCTGTATGTTTTCAGGCCTGGATACAATATCCATCCACTTAAACACCTTTAATTACCTTTGACCCAGTGGGCAATGAGATGCTTTGAGCAAACACATTGCAGAATCTCTTTGCCCTTTAACATTTAAAGTTTTGGTAGATTTACATTTAAGGTTGTTTTATGTGCGTGCGTCCCTGGGAATTGAACCCATGGCCTTGTGCGATCAGTTGAGCCGCATGAACCCCTTCTTCAATATGCATTCCCAGCAGGAATTATGCCACAGTAAGAGTTTAGAGCCTCAGGACCTGGTCAGCAGAACGAGAAGCCCTTTGAGCATTACAGGCTGTCACCACGAGCGATTATGTTTGAAGGGGGATCATGGGAAGCTGTTGCTGCATTTGAGTTGCGTCCATGTCAACAAACCGCAGGCCGTTATGAGAGCCAGGCAAACAGACAAGACAGATTGATGGTGTCATGCCGTTGTTGGGAAAGTGCAGGCAGGGTCCAAAGTTCTCATGCGGCAATCACAAAACTTGGCTTTTAGCGAATAAATAATTGGTAGTCTCCATCGTCACTCCCATGGACTGTTGGCTGAAAGGCTCATGCATAAGGCGCACAAAATGTGAAACACTTCAGGAGTTTCTAAGTCGTCATCTGATTTGTTGAATAATACAGGATTTCCAGGAGATGTGTGTCGCATTCTTTAACGTAAAATAAAGCTGTTGTGATGCCAAACCCCCTCATGGAAAAAGAAAGCCATCACGTTTACAACTGTGACAATGAGCGCTTATCAGGATCAACTAAACGCTGGATTTTCAAAAGTATGTGAAGTTCGCGGCGCCATTGTTATTAAATTAATAATTTAGTTGATGCACGCCGGTCTGTTATTGTAGGAACATCAACTTTTTATTTTCATGCCCCTAAACATGACTTGGAAACAAAACAAACTGTGATTGGTTACTTTACATGTCAGTCAGACGTCCTCTTATGGGCAGTTCTTGGCCAATGGAAGCTTTGATGGAGACCTATTGCCATTAGTCTGAAAGTCTGGCTAAGCAAGACTAACAAATTTTAACTTTATAAGGAACTTCAACATAAAACTTCATGTGCCAACCACCAAAACAAATATATTAGGAACATCACAATGTGTGAACCTGATCTCATAAAAAATGGGAGGTACTCGTAGGTAAATCGGGGTTAAAGCACACAAACATTAATTAATATTGCATCTACATAAGCATTTTGCGTATAAACAACTTCAGAAACCTACAAATGTGAAATCATTTTTCTGATTCATGGTATTTAACCAAATGTGATTAATTAAATACGTTTAATGTCATCAATATCCGTATAATGGTGCAATTCTAAAAATTTTTTTACAAAATCTATTTTTAGATTTTAAAATATATTTAAAAGTATTTTTACACATCTGTACATTATGTTTTTATACACTGTCAAATAATGTAAAAAAATTTTTTACAAATAATGCAAAATAGTTTCATAGCTGGTAAGAAAAATGAATGGCTGGTTTAATTGGCTCAATTCACTCTCTACTTGGATCCGCAGATCCCATCAAAGAGAAAGTAGCCGAAGACCAACTCAACAAGAAGGATGCTATGTCTGTATCTTCTCAGCAGGAACCAATGGAAAAGCGTCAGATGGCTCAATGTGTCAACGATTATCAGGACTGAGTTTAAATAAACTTGAGAAGTGCTTTTTCACAGACGCAGTACTGTGCCTAACTATCAGCTTCTGCCAGGCTGTTACAAGCCTTTGGATTTGATTTCTCTCCGTCTGCGGGTCGGGCAACAGTCTGATCCAGCTGAACTTCTTCACAGAATCCAGAATTAGCACTGACCTGTTTTTGGTTTTATAAATGTGGGCTTTTAATAATCAAGAGGAGAAAGGATAATTTCCACTTTAACTCTCAAATTCTCTCTCCATGCATTTCTGCCCTTGTTTTCAGTCTACCTTCTTGTCTTTCTTGAGGTCTGGGTTGTGTCACAGCAGGTCTGATTTAAAGGGAGGGTTGAAACGTCTAGTTTTCTCTTTCTCTACGTCAATCAACCAATTTTGTATCGATGTATACAAACATACTTAAATAAGATAAATTTGAGAGCCAAAGACATGGGGACCTGTTTTGATAGAACATATTGTGTATAATAATACATAATCTGGCAGAGTAGACTGACACCACAGCTAACATACATAGCTTATATACTGTATAAATACATACATTACATTTGAGTTTAATCTCAAGACTGCTCCACTACAGGTGGTTTATGTTACAGAATTGTGACATTAGTGTGTTCAGTAATTATAGTTCTGTACTGTATCATTCAGACTGCATTGTGTCTTAGAAAGGTTGGCTTATCCAAACAGAGCAAGTGATTTATGGGATAGTGTGGTGGAGATGATGTCATGTGAGCAAACTCAGATTACAATATTCATGTTAACTGTTTATTACTGTATAAAGTTGTAGTAGTAGAACATGCACCCAACATATAACTTGTACACAATATAATTACCTGTTGCAATTAACTGCATTGCCGTATAACAATTCTTACCACGTATTTGTCTTATTTTTCAGCAAAATGTCTAAACACTCCATTCTAAATCAAGATAAATCAACATAATAAAGATAATAAGTATTGTTTTTTGAAAAAATTTATACAAATTAAGGGAGATTTTTTTGCCTAAAACAAGAAAAAAATCTTATTTTCTTACCCCATGGAAGATGCAACAACAAAAGCAAAACTAAATATATTAAGTAAAGTAAATGTCTCTTGATTTGAGAATGTTTAAATCTTTTACGTGAAAACAAGTTTAAAAACAATTTGTAGTGTATCTTGTAAATTGTCAGCAATCATTAAACAGTGCAAGTTGCATATTGAAAATGGAATACAGCTCTTCTTATCTTACTTTCCTTGTTCTCACACACACACACACACACACACACACACACACACACACACACACACACACACACACACACACACACACACACACACACACACACACACACACACACACACACACACACACACACACACACAGACCTGCTGCTCCTTTCAGCAATGACTCACAGAAAGGCATTTACAGGCTACGGGACATTTAAAACATATGTGCTCCCTTGCTCCCTTCATTTTAAAACATGAAAACATAGACGGTCCAATCTTATCAATGCACCCTGAAAACTGCCTCTTAGTTATGAAAGCATTCGCCCACTAAAAGCTCTAAAACACCCAGAAATCCCCAAACACCAAAAAAATTTAAGAAATGCAATTCTATATCAAAACAAAAGCACCAAAAGGGAAAAACACGAAATATGAGGACTTATTATTCAGCTCAACAAACTGCACTGACCTACACCAGCATACAAGGGTTTTGACCACTCTGCTCTCTGCGGTCAAACTGGTTCCAGACCACTAAACCAAACTCCAAAGCCACTGCCAGAGCACAATTAGACTTTCTCACAGATCAAAACCATGGTATACCATCAAAAAACCTTTTTCTTCAAAAGAACATACCTCCAAAGCCACAAAAAGTTCTTCAGATATCGAATAAGCAATTATATGCTGAGGGACGGCTGATTATTTTGGCTAACAAGAAAATGAATGGGGAAAAAAAAAGATCTAAAAGATTAAGACAACTCATTTAGTCAATCCCACTCTCTGACTCATTCACATTTACATACAAGCACTCTTTCACTCATCCTCTCACTTCCTCTCTCCATGGCAACTGCCGATCTGTCATAAGCAACTGCTTTGACTTTGGTCCAAAGCTGCCATTTACTTTCCTCAAAGGGTTAAAAGTCAAATAAAGAGGGGAAAAGCAGACAATGAACCGCATGGCTACCATTTATTGACTCTATCTTTATAACATCACATAGTTTGAATCAAATGGAGACCTTTGGCTTCCAAATAATACTTATTGCATGGCCTGAGGATGTTGTCTTTGAAGTGAGGAAGAGAGGGTTTCCTGTCATGGTACAAACTGTGTATGTGGGTTCTGTTCACAATTAATGAAAGTTGTAAGCCACAAAAAAGAGTAAAACATTTTCTAACCCTAGCCCCAATCCCTAACAAAAGACAAATAATGTTTTTCATTATTAATGCACCCGCAAATTGATAGTTTAGACAAAGTGTCATCTCAAGATCACAAATTGTCCCAATTTACGCACATTGAATGTGCCTAAACCTTTGGCTACCTCTTCCTCTCCCCCCTCCGAATGTTTTGAGTTAGCTGGGAATTTTGTGGTGGGATTACCAGGAAGTGCCTTGTCAAACTTGCCTACGATTGGAAGGAAGCTATATCATTAAAGGATTAATAAGACACCAGTCCCACGCTCTCACTCTCTCCATCTCTCTCTTTTCTCCTTCAGACCGCTTTCATCCTTCAGCCGATATGGCTCAAGGCACTTTGGCTTCCACGCCACGAATAAAGAGTTTAGGATACGACATTGAGCGAGTAGAGGCAAGCAGACGCAGAGTGAGGCCAGAGGACAAAACATCTCTCCAGACAGGTCTATCCGAGGACAGCGCTGTTTGAAATTCTCTAGTGTTTTCAGGCCTTACATGGACTCTCTCTAAATGCCAAGTGGTGCACAAAAGGAAGAAAAACTGGTATGGAAAAGTCAGGACGGAGCAGTGAGAGTTAGGGCACTCTAAAAGTTAATGGCTTTTTCACAACAGTGAGTGTGTGTGAGGGATTTCACAGAGCAGGGAAACAATTTGGAAAAGACGGAAAATGTCCTGTCCTCTCAAACTGAACAACAAATCAAATCAAATCGGCCATCAATTTGCATGAACTCACTTTTCTGGCTTGAAATACAGATGATGGTTTTCTCATCAGAATGCAAACATGACCTTAATCCACATGCAAACCATACATAGCTATTAACAAGGTACAAATATACAGGGAGCTTCAAAAGAAAGGTATTTCATAAACACACTTCTGTATTCTCTCAATTGCACTATATCTGAAATTTTAAATCTAGAATGTGCCAGAATGAATCAAATTCATTGAAAACTTCACTTAAAAGCTTCAAGCAAACAGCCAAACCATTTCAAAGTCCTCATTTCTGCACCAACCTTTAAAGATCTGCAGAAACCACCAAACCGCAGATTCTCGAGGGGTTATACCCACATTTCATCAGTGCAAACCATCAACCTTTCTTTGAGATGGTCAATCTGCTCTCTTAATCACAATCCCTACTTTTCAGCACTCAGAGGAGTTAACAGGAAAGCTTGCAGTGAGCTGATCTTACCTGTACGCACAGGAGCGCGTAGACGAAGATCCGCAAATCCAGAGAGGGCTGGAGCCGATGTGCAGCGCGGCAGGCCGAGGGCAGATCGTTGTGTGGACGCCTGCAGCCAAGATCAGGCAGGTGTGCTCTGTCAGGGGGGAGGGGATGGAGAGAAGGACAGAGAGGGAGAGAGAGAGGACGAGTGAAGGGAGGGAGGGAGGGAGGGAAGAACAGGAGAGAGGGAGGGGTTGATTTCTTCGTCCCTTTCAAATGAGACAATTGGAGAAGAACTTCCCCCGGTCTGGAGCGATCCAAAATCAGTTGGAACGAGGGGGAAAAAAGTTGGAAGACGAGAGGCTGGGACTATACAGGCATTGGCAGACTCCCATACTGTGTCATCTGGTAAAGACAGGGAGTTCTGGATACAACAAAAGCGTCTCCCTCCTTCTCGCGTACCCTTTCGGTGGACTTCACGCTGCTTTTTTGCATGGTGGAAACAGTCCCCTCCTTTCCACCCACTATACTTTTGTTTCTTTTGAAACAAGAAACTTTTTCGGTGACCCATAACCTCAACCACACACACACACGTACAGCATTTCCAAATCCTTATTAAGCTTGTTTATTTGTACTGAGTAACAGGCATGGAAGAGCATTGAATGTGCAAATGGAGGAACACAGAATGGAGAAGGAGGAGTTGGCTTGAGTTCAGCTAGTTACAGAAATCAAGACCCAGTTTTTTTTCTCTCTGTGTCTTTCTTTATTTCGGTTATTCTAGACTTGCTTGACTTTCTCTCTTTTTCCTGTCGAAATTGAAAGACTGCTGAATTGGTATGAGTCAATTATCCTAAATCAGCTTTTGAGCTTTTCTGGCACATTTTCAGGATACAGGAAAGATAAGCTGTACGTTTAGAAAGGGGTGATTAGGATTTCAGTCTCATTCACACTGACAGCGATTTTATCAGACCACTGGATGCCCTGCATTACTGCCCATTTGAAAAGCGTATGAAGATCTGATCACAAATGAGATATAATTCAAGTAAAAATAACATAATTCAATTGGGACAAAGAATCAGGTTTTTCTGCTGGTAAAAATTTACATTTTGAATATGTTACATATGTTATATAAAGTGCATCAGTTTAGAATACTTCATATCAAGATTAATTAATTAACTATTATAACAATTATCAATGTCAATTGTTAATGGTAGTGTTGCTCATGTAATAATATTTTTTTTTCCATTCAATATGTAAACAATGGTTAGTCGGATAGCATTAAAGTCTCATCAAGACCCCTAAATAAGGTCTAAAATCACCAATGAGTTTGGACCACACTGTTTCCAACTTTATCGGTGCTGAAAAAGTACTATGGTTTTTAAAATTTCTTCTGACTGACCCCTGAGCTATTTGTCAGCTATTATAGGGACAGGTGGAGCTCTGGAGACACTGTGTGCTCATTTATCGGAAAGCTGGAGAGTGTGATGTGGCGTCAGATCAGTGGAAGATGCAGATGATGACCTGTTCATCATCCCATCCGGCCATCTGCCTTGGGCTGAGCTCAGAGTCAGAGGATATGGCCAGTAAACCTGAGGCCAAATGTCCACACAAAACTCAGACACTTTTGTGTGACCCACACCCTCCTATTTACCCGCTTCACATTCTGTCCTTCTCGCTCTTTTCCTCTCCCTGGCTCACCGCACATGAATCTCTATTTAACATAGTCTGGTTTTTCTTTTACCTTGAGCAGTTTTGTTCTTGGTTTTCGAGAATAAGGACATGTCACGCAACCTGATCTTATTGCATTTGCCTCATTTGTAGAGCTTCAACCAAGTGACTCATGAATTTGCATCGAAAGTTTGACGTCTTTGACTTTGACAACAAAAAATTAATATTTTTCTTTCTACAAACTTTTTGGGTCCCGACTGCTCACTTGAGAACCGCAGCACTTAATGATGCTAAATATATTCACTGATGGGACATTTTTGCTGGCAAATTAATCCATGACTGCGATTTATTTTTGCCCTTCTGCAAATCTGATTTCTCTTTCTGTGCAATCCATTCCATAAGGAACCATTGGGATCAAAGCAGGTTACAGCTGTTGCATGAGTTTATCTTTAACGCCACCAGTCTCTAAAGGATAGTTAACACAAAGGTCCCTGCTGGTGTCAATGGCTGTTTGCTTGCATGTCTGCATACACACGCAAGCTATAAACCCTAATGTGGAAACTATTACACTTTAAGTCAAAAGGAAGAGAGGAAGTTATACAGGGCTTTAAGACTGAAGGGGAAAAGGCACATATATACACACACATATATAATATTTTTGCGTGCCATATAGCATGTCACACTGCAGGACATGCAATCTTTCCAAAGAATATTTCACGTCAGCCACCCATAAATTGGGCCTGTGAAAACCATATACTTGTCACCGGGTGAACAACCCAGGAACCAAAAAAATTGTTGACTCGTTTCTAGGGGGAAGAAATGCCGGTGTAACACCGGGCCGGCTCTGGGTTTACCTGTCATGGCCACCAGTGAAAGTGAGAAACAAGAAAACTTACCCTGTCCAACTCTATCGTCACCAACGGTTGACCCGTATTACGCCAGTGAGTTCCCATCAGGTGGTGGAGGAGCAGGAGGTCCGCTTCTGCCAAGTGAACGCAACGGTGGTCAAGAACAAACTCGTCAACTACAGAGCCTGTTGGCCAAGTGGCAACGCGTCTTCTCCACCCATGATGAGGACTATGGGTGCACCGACATCGTCAAGCACGCTATACCTACCGGAGATGCTCCACCCAGTCGAGAGCGGTACCACCCGGTACCCCCGACTTTATATTCCGAGGTTCGTGCCTTACTAAAGGGGATGCTGGGGTGTGGAGTCATTCAAGAGAGCAGCAGTCCATGGGCCACCCCAATTGTCCTGGTCCGCAAGAAGACGGGCTCTTGGAGAATTTGCGTTTATTATCGCAAGTTGAACTTGGTCACTAAGAAGGATGCTTTCCCCCTGCCTCGGATCGAGGATTCCCTTACAGGACTGACCAATGCCGCCTGGTATTCCACCCTTGACTTGGCGAGTGGCTACTGGCAGGTGCGGGTGGAGGAGCAAGACCGATAGAAGACCGCCTTCACCACCCCCTTTGGCCTGTTCGAGTGTAACGCCCCGCGACCTTCCAGAGGCTGATGCAGCGATACCTGGGAGGGCAGTTGATGGACTCCACCCTGGTGTACCTGGATGACGTGATCCTCTATTCCCCCGACTTTGACACTCACCTGTTACACCTGGAGCAAGTCTTCCGGGCTATGGAGCGGTATGGACTGAAACTCCAGCCAGGGAAATGCCAGCTCCTTAAGAGGGAGGCAGTTCTTGGGGCATCGGGTGAGCGCTGCGGGGGTGGCTGTCGACCCAGAGAAGGTGTCCGCAGTGCAGGGCTGGGATCCACCCAAAACCGTCCGACAGGTGCGGTCCTTCCTGGGATTCGTCGGCTACTACAGACGCTTCATAAAAGACTTTTCAAAGATTGCGAAACCCCTGAACCAGCTGCTGGCCGGATCTGGCCCCCCACGGAGTCGGAGTTCCCCCACGATTACTTGGAGCCCAGAATGTGAGATCGCCTTTCAGAGGCTGAAGCAGGAGTTGCTGCAGGCCCCCATTCTGGCTTATGGCGATTTCACCTGACGAATTGTACTGTATACCGACGCTAGCAATAGCGGACTGGGAGCCGTACTGGCCCAGCGACAGGACGGAACAGAGAGGGTCATCGCCTACGCCAGCCGGAGTCTCCATCCAGCAGAGCGGAATGACGCCAACTACAGCTCTTTTAAAATCGAGCTGCTGGCCCTGAAGTGGGCTTTGTGTGAGAAGTTTAAGGACTACTTGTGGGGAGCTGAAGTCTTGGTGGTGACCGACAACAGCCCATTGGTCCACCTCCAAACCGCAAAACTAGGGGCGGTGGAGCAGAGGTGGGTGGCCCAGGTAGCCAATTTCAACTATCGACTGCAGTACCGACCAGGCCGCGAACACATAAATGCGGATGTCCTGTCACGATTACCACCGGCAGGGGAAGGGGGAACCCCAGGACCAGAATGGGGATGGGACCCCCACCGATGGAGAGAGCGGCAGGAGCAGGATGAAGGGTTGGCTATCCTGCGGATTTGCCTTGAGCGGAACAAACTCCCTGGGCAAGTTGGGGATGGGACCCCCACCGATGGAGAGAGCGGCAGGAGCAGGATGAAGGGTTGGCTATCCTGCGGATTTGCCTGGAGCGGAACAAACTCCCTGGGGCGGACGAATGACGGGAGCATCCTGTGGGATTGAAGAAGCTTCTGGGGCATTGGAAGCGATTAAAGTTGGGGGAGGGAGTAATTTGTAGGACTGTCTTGGACTCCAGGACCCATGAGATGGCATATCAGGTGGTGGTGCCTGAAGCCAAAATCCAGCCATTGCTCCAGGCCTACCACGATCGGCTAGGACATCAAGGCCAAGAACGAACAGTGTCACTGTTGCGCCGGCACTTTTTCTGGAGCGGGATGGAACATTCCATAGGGAAGTATGTGCAAGGATGCCCTCGCTGTACGCTGTTCAAGTCCAGACGAAACGTGAGGGCCCCCATGGTTCCGGTGAGCCCCAGAGCCCCGTTGCATATGGTGGCTATGGACTTCTTGACCTTAAGTCGCCCAACGGACCGCTACCAGAACATCCTCGTAATCACTGACTTGTTCACCAAGTATGCCTGGGCCATACCGACCTTAGATCAGACCGCCACCACTAATGCCAACGCTCTGTAGAGGGTCTTCCAGCCCTTTGGATGTCCTGAAACACTCCACTCGGACCAAGGGCCGAACTTTGACTCCCGTGTCATTCAAGAACTATGCCAACTGTACGGATGCAGGAAGACCCACACCACCCCATACCTTCCACAGGGAAACGGAGGGTGTGAGCGTTTCAATCAGACGCTTCTGAGTTTACTGGGGACTCTGGATGCGGACCACCAGGGGTACTGGACGGACAGCCTCCCGGCCCTGGTGCAGGCCTACAATAACAGCGTCCATAGCACTACGGGTTATGCCCCTGCTTACCTGATGTTTGGAAGGCATGTGCGTCTGCCCACAGATCTGCTACTCGGGGCAACAGCGGCTGAGGCCCCCGCTACTTCCACCAAATGGGTACACCGACACCATCACCAACTCCACTCTGCTTATGAGAAAGTGTCCAAGCACCTCGACGTGGCCGCCAAGAAGAACAAACGTCTGTATGACCGTACGCCCCAGAGGCCCCCCTGTTACCCAGAGAACGGTTGCTGGTGCGAGATAACCGGCGCCAGGGGAAGGGGAAGCTTAGTGACCGGTGGGAAACCGTGCCGTATGTGATAGAGCAGCGACAGAGGCCGGACCAGCCCGTCTATACCATTCGGCCAGATGGGAAGACTGGCCCCGTGAGAATCCTGCTCCAAAACTTGCTTCGCCCTTGCCCCAACTATCCGCTGCAAGAGACGGAGGTGCCGCCGGCGCCTGTGGCCCCTGCACCACCCTGGGTGGGTTGGGCTGTGGTCCCTAGAGCCCCTACTCCTGAACCAAGGGAGGAAGAACCCGTTATCCCGACTCGATACTCCCAACGGGAGACCCGAGGAATACCTCCTACCAGGTATGGAGAATGGGTGTCTGGAACCCGTTCTCGGGACTAGAACGGATCCGGTGGGGGAGGGTGTCACCGGGTGAACAACCCAGGAACCAAAAAAATTGTTGACTCGTTTCTAGGGGGAAGAAATGCCGGTGTAACACCGGGCCGGCTCTGGGTTTACCTGTCATGGCCGCCGACCATAACAAGCGCCAGCTGAAGCCAGTGAGTAGCGCTTCATTGAAGCATGTGTCCTGGAAAAAGGAGTATAAAGAGAGGGGCTTGAAGCACAGTAAGGGAGGAAAAAATGCTCTGGCAGTAGGAAAGCTCTACAGGAGTGTTCGAGTGGATTGTAGCAGCGGCAGTGAGCGGTGACAAGTGCAGAAAGCAGAGATTTAAGACCTGATCGGTGTTCTATGGTGAGTCCCCCGAGACATGCTCATTAAGTGAGTCTTTTTAAAGAAACCACGAACAGCAACGCAACGAAGTGAGTGAGAAATCTTCACAGCGGAAGAAGGTGAGTGACTGGCAGGAAAGAGATTGGAAACCCGCTGCAGGATTCACGCGATTCAGCGAGGAAAAGTTAAGTGCATCCCTTTTATAATTCACCTTTTGGAGAAAGCAATATGTGAAGATTGCCATCACCAGAGTACGACTAACCTTTGTTTATGGGCAGTGTGTGTTATCCTGTTGACAGTAACAATAGCGGCTGGGAAGATCGTTGAATCTATGTTCATCTTCTGAGTCCACTATTCTTTGGTTCATCCATCCTATGAAGAAAAGAGAAACGAGTTGATTAATCGCTGTGAAGATAGAGTGAGTTTGCAGTGTCTGAAAGAGTGAACTAAACACGTGTGGAGATTTACAAGAGTGATTTATGCACGAGTGCGGTGAGATCAAACAACTGTGTTCTCTCTGAGTTTCTGATGGATAAAAATTGACCCATAACTTTGAAGATTCTTTCGAATTGATCTGTCCCCTCAGCTGTGTCTAGGTCTTTGGGACTGTGTGTATGGTGCAGAGGAGAACAGCTCAACGCACCTCTATTGCCACCGTTCACGAGCACTGTACTCCACGCCAAAGAAGGTCCAGCCTCCCTATTTCTCCCAACGGCGCCGTTCTAATCTACCTAGAACGAGAGCGAAGGCTGGTAAAGTACCCCGTTCTGTCTTCGAAGTCACTGCCTGTCCCACGAGCTTATCCAACGAGTCTGACGACGAGAGAAGTCACTGTCTGTCCCACGAGCTTATTCAACGAGTCTGACGACGAGAGAAGTCACTGTCTGTCCCACGAGCTTATTCAACGAGTCTGACGACGAGAGAAGTCACTGTCTGTCCCATGATCTTATTCAACGAGTCTGACGACGAGAAGAGCCATTACCCGTCCCATGAGCCACCAGGAGAGGGATATACTTACTTGAAGAACGGAAGAGTACCTACCAGCACTCCCCTCCCCGTATCGTACCAAAGCCACAGCCACGAACGTCCCTGCCCCTGCTTTTATCCCTTTTTAATTTTAATAAAAACTTACCTTTTAAACTTACCTTGGTTGTCTGCCTCCGGTGTCTGCTCCTCCGGAGTGTGGTAAATAACCCTTGGCCTTAACATAGGTGACATACTCACATTAAAATTTCCTGTAGACATCCTGACCTGACAAAGGCTTTGAATCATTGTTATAAAAGTAAGTTGTGTGAGATCCCACGTCATTCAGAGGTTAGTTATGCAAAGTGGAATCGGGACCGATGACTCAACTTTTTGCAAGCAATCTGGATTCAATCTCAGAACTGGTTCAAGTAAAGAGTGGCAAGATTGAAGCAGCTCTGTCTGCCTTATGCTTGGCATTATACCGATCTGCAGACCAGACGAGAGACGTGATGAATGCATCTGAAAAGGGAGGTCAGAGTCTGTTAAAATCATCAGAACCTGCAGGCACAACGCTGACCAAACAATGATGGAGAAGCAAAGAGAAACCTGAACCTTTTCTGCTTCTGGAACTGCTGAACAGCTGGGACAAGATGAGGAGCAAGAGAAAAAAGAAAAACATAACAAAAAGACAAAAGATACCAACATTCAATAGACTATATGAGGTGAATAACATTTACAAGGGTGTTAAACTACAATGAAAATACTGCAAAGATTATTTACAAGTGTGAGACAGTGAATCTTGCGCAAAGTATGTTGTGAAGCATGTGTGTGGCCATCTCTGTTCCTCCAATCCTGCACGCCCAGCAATTTCCCAGCAGTGTTAGACACTGACACTCACACTCTGAACATAATCCAATAATTGAATAAACCACTATAGTACAATAAAAAATACAATGTCATAAGTTAAGAGCACTCAATGGAAAGTCTTGTTTTAGGGTCAGGCTCATCAGCTGCACAGATGAGAAACACATTAATTACTCTTTTTGTTTACTCATTTATGAATCTAAAAGTTCCTCCTGTTTCTCCTCATCATGTATGTTATATTGTCAGAAATATGCACCTTCATTCAGAGATATTCAATCAAATCAAAACTATAAAAATAGTACTACGTATGTAAATTATGTATTGACCAAATAAAATATGTCTTATATGTTAGCCACCTTTTGTCGTGTTTCATTAGAAAAAGCATTATAAAAGTATGTATATGAAACCATTGACATTGTTTGACATTGCTTGACATTAACTTTTTTGCTCACCAGACACTGTGGCTAGTGTTTTTTCCAAAATTACTAGCCACTATGCATTTTTACTGGCCACAGTTTTGACATTGATACCATGGGAAAATAACTGCCATATAGATATTTTTAATATTATCTCATATAGTGGCAGCAGGTATATTAGGCAGCTGTCACTTTAAGATCTGACACACAGATCCATTATACTGTTACACATGCATTCTTTCTTTTCTTTACGTTAACTTAAACGTGACATACGTGCATACTCGCCAAGACGAGTGTGTTATTTTGTGTGTATTTAACAGTTAAAGACAATAAGCAGTGAAAAAGAACGTCCTGGTTGCGTATGCAACCCACCGTTCCCTGAAGGAGGGAACGGAGGACGTAGTCGACGGTCGACTGAAATGGGATCGCGCTAGAGAGCCTATCATCTTCGATTACTATTGAACGAGCCAATGGAATTTGGCGTGCGTGATTTGCATCACACACTCCGCCCCGCGGCGCGGGTATAAATACGGAAGTGTATGCACGCACTAGTTGCTTTTCGCTGAGGAGCCGAGAGTAACCCGGGGTCAGCGGTGGTCCAGCGGTAGTGGCAAGGGGACTACGTCCTCCGTTCCCTCCTTCAGGGAACGGTGGGTTGCATACGCAACCAGGACGTTCCCTTTCAGTCGATAACGTCAGACGTAGTCGACGGTCGACTGAAATGGGATCACCCTTTGAACACGCCACTAACGCTGCCACCTTCCAGTGCCTAAACCAAAGCCTCCTGATGCCCCCGCAAATTTAAGGCAGGGAAGGACAGGGCTTAGGCCAGGGAAGTCACTGCTGTTCCTACAGGACCACTGGGAAAGCGTTCCCCGTACATTGGAAGGAAGGGACGCTGCGTAAGCCACATCCAACCCAGAGGGAGGTAACGTGGAGAATACACATATGAACTGGGCGGAAACCGGGCAGTCTAACATATGGAATGTCACTGGGGTGGCTCCAGCCTAAGACGGGGGAGACACACGGGACAGTGACGGCAGAGAGACTCTGCCGAGGGAAGACACGGGCTCGCCGCAGGGAGCCGTATCGTGGAAGAATACAGATATGGGGTCGCCGTAGGGACCGCAACATATGGACCCAGCCTAACACAGGTTCCACACTGCTTACGAGTGGTAGGCCTAACACCAGACGTTCCGCACGTCCGACGTTGGAGGGGTGTGGAGGAACTCAACAGGGTTCAATTTTAAGGGAACTCAACTGGAGTAGAAAGGCGCACGTATCCAGTCCATAGGAGGGGAATGGCGCAGCAAGCCGACACTTGAACCGGGCTCACGGTGAAACTGGCTTCATGAGAAGGGAGCCCACGGGAAGCAGCGGTTCAACTAGGTGTCGTCCAGCCCCCAACTCTAGAATCTGTTTAGCAAAGCATATCGTCAACGCCCAGGCGGAGCACTTTAAACTCATCATAGAGGAGCTCAACACCTAAGTGGACATGTTGCATCTCGGATTTTTACCGAAATGAAGGCAAGCACTAAGTGCAACTTTGCATGGAAACAGCCTTCCCTCTGTGCTGAGTTCCAACAGATATTTGTAGAGCTGGTCTGAGGTCTATGGCTTGCATTCTGTACATGTCCAAGTGAACGGACAGAGAAGCCAGGGCTGGATCTGCCTCCTCCAGGGCAGCGCTTGCAGGCTCACCACCTGCTCCTATTACGGGAGAGGTAGGAACCTTGGGCACAATCCGAGCCGGGGTCTCAGCTTGTGAGAGTTAGCCGGCCCAGACTCCAGGCACAATACGTTGACCGAAAGCGAGCAAGTCCCTACCCTCTAGTAGAGACCACACGAGCAGGAGAACTGATATAACAGAATTTTTAACTCACTGCCTGCAGTGGCTCAGGGGCGGTCTCTGCAGTGCAGTTCGCACCAGGGACAAGGCCCAAGAGGATAAAGAGGGACGCAAGGATTTACAAGACCTTGCTCCTCAGGAACCTGACGATCAGAACGTGCTTCTGCAACACGATGAGCGTCGTTTAAACACCGAGGCAACATCATTCTGAGGGTGAAGGAAAACAGCCTACTCCAATCCATTTTGCAGGAAAGAGAGCACTAAAGTGATCGAAAGCTTTCAGGATCTCCTCTGGAGATAAGACGCACTCAACGACTAGGTTCCACTTCTAAAGGCGTAAGCACGCTACCCATTTCTAGGGGGTGCTCGCAGAAGTGCTGGTAACTATCACACGTCCCTGTGATAGCCACCTGAACCTCCGCGTTCAGATGTATGACCGCCCAGAATCCCCGGGGGAAGAACGCGGGTGCCATCGTGCCCCGTCCCTGAAAGAGTTTTCAGGGGAAGTCAGGAAGGCTGCCGATGGGAACCAGGTCTAGTTGGGCCAATAAGGGGCAACTATGAAGACCTGTTCCTCCTGACTAGCACGTAGGTGCAAGCGACGGGCGCAAAAAGACAGGAGCATTGTTCAACACAACATGTGAAGATCACTGGGCTTCAGGAGCATTTTCTGCTCAGCACTTGAGTGTGATTAGTTCACTGAGCTTCAGGAGCATTCCTGCTCAACACCTGAGTGTGATAAACTCACTGAGCTTCAGGAGCATTTCTGCTCAACACTTGAGTGCGAAGAACTTCACTGAGCACCAGGAGCTTTTCTGCTCAGCACTGCGTGTGATGAATTCACTGAGCTACAGGAGCATTTCTGCTCAACACCTGAGTGTGATGAACTCACTGAGCTACAGGAGCATTGCTGCTCAACACCTGAGTGCGATGAACTTCACTGAGTTTCAGGAGCATTTCTGCTCAACATGAAGTGTGATGATTTCACTGACTTGAGCAGGCGCAAGGCGACCATGAGTCGCAGTCGCTTTTAGAAGGCTCACTGGGGTTAAAAGCATTTCTGCGGGCCCCTGGGGCAGCTGAGACCCAGTGTTTGTCCAAGGGTAGTCCGCTCGGTTTACACAAACACTGGCGGGAAGATGAAACCGGGGGGGGGGGCAACTGAGCGGCCCCTGAATGGTCATGACCCAGCTGGACCCAGGGGATGGAGTCTCCACTTGCCCTGGCTACAATGGTCGTGAGGCTCGACGGCGGCACGATTGAGTAAAGTGGGATGAGTGGAACAAATGGTCATCAGAAGCTACTGACTCCAAGATCGAGTCGACGGGTGAGTTGTGACAGGCAAGGGAAGCTTGCGCAACGGTCGCAATGTCTAACAACTCGAGGCACGAATGCCCGTGTAGTCGGGGGTCGCCCAGGCCCCTGTTAAAACACCCCATGAAGAGGCATGAAGAGGGTTTGGCAGCAGACCGGGATGAACTATAGTCACACAGGGTGAGCTGCTCTGCCACGGTCACCTCGGGACTCGATCATGAAGCTAGCGCTGAAGCGGTCACATATGGAGGAAGCCAAAGGCTGCGACTACCATATACCCCAGGAGCCTCTGAAAGTTCTTTCAGTGGGACCCTTTCTCACTTCAACACCAGCTGAACACATTATCATTGGAGAGACGTGTTAGACCGAGTCCATCTCCAAAACTGAAAAAGATATACCCAGCCCGTGGGCGAGATTACTCTCTTCCAGTTGACCTGAAGACCCAACGGGCTCTGGAGCACTCGAGGGGAAGGACACTGTACTGATACTCCACCCTTACACGCAACACACAGGATGGCCTGCGGTGCGGAAGGTAGAGATCTAAAGCACATGTCTTTCAGGTCGGACCTGCAGACCAATCTTGGGCCAAGATGGTCCCGACCCACCACCTAGTAGCACGAAGAACGAGTTTACAACTGGCCTTCGTACCGGCTGGAGGAGCGGCTATATCAAATCCTTCGCCAGCAGGATAAGATAAGCACGCACAAGTCAGGAGCACTGCTCCACACTCGGTGTGATGAATATCACTGAATTTTCAGGAGCACGTCTGCTCAACACCTAATGTGATGATTATCACTGACTTGAGCGGGGTAGCCGAGCCTGAGGTGGGGCAGCAAAGTAGAGATTGTGGTGTTAGTGTGCAGTGCAACACTTACCTGTCTCCACTAGCGGCAGGGGGACGTGAGAAGGCGGATGACCGGGTCCTCGAACACCCCAAGCTGCCTGCTGGCGACCAAGGGAAGCCGGGGGATGTAAGGCTATTACAGGGTCACACCGCCAGACTGGTCCACTTGGGACTCAGGAATAGAAAATTTGCTCTTTTTCTGAATATGTGGGTACCGCTGACCCCGTTTTTATAGGGGCCAGCGGGGGAACAGACACACACATAACAAAAAACTCCAGCCGGCCCTCCAACCAGCCAGAGGGAGTGGATCGGCGACCACTCCACGAGCAACTCCTCCATCCCTGAGAGCCCGTCCAGGTTCAGGTTTCCTTTTGCACTGATGCTTACCACCTGGCTTGGCAGCGCCTGGAGCAAGCTGGGCGCCCCTTCCGCGGCCGGCTCCACGCCGGAACCTGGGTGAAGGCTGCTGCGGTGGTCCGGCGGGAGCTGAGGCGGCTGCGGGCGGACGCCCTCGGCGACGAACAGGCGGAGGATCTGACCTCGGTGGGCGGGTGAAGGCAGCAGCGTCCCTCCGAGGCAGGATTTGCCGGATGGCTTCCGTCTGTTTCTGAGGTGTAGAGAACTGTTGGGCAAAGTTCTCCACAGCGTCGCCGAATAACCCAACCTGGGAAATTGGAGAGTCCAGGAACCGAACCTTGTCCGCTTCTCTCATATCGGCCAGGTTGAGCCAGAGATGGCGCTCCTGGACCACAAGTGTGGACATCGCCGAACCGACCGCGCGAGCTGCAACCTTCGTCGCCCGGAGGGCGAGGTCAGTTGCAGAGCGGAGCTCACCCATGAGCTCACGGTCCGAACTACCTTCGTGCATGTTCATGAGTGCCTGGGCCTGGTGGACCTGGAGCAACGCCATGGCATGCAGAGAGGAAGCGGCTTGCCCACAAGCTTTGTAAGCCTTGCCCGTAAGAGCGGAGGAGAACTTACAGGCTTTAGAGGGGTGACAAGGATCACCTCTCCAGGAAGCGGCCGCCGTTGGGCATAACTGCATCGCAACAGCCCGCTCCACCGGAGGGATAGCCTCGTAACCCTTCACCGCTCCCCCATCAAGGGTAGTGAGGGGGGAGGAGCCACTCAGGCGGTTTCTGGCAGAGAAAGGTGCCATCCATGCCCTCGTAAGCTCCTCATGCACTTCAGGAAAGAAAGCAACCGGGGCGGTGGACTGAGAACCAGTACGGCCCGCCCCAATATACCAATCATCCAACCGAGACGGCTCGGGACACGGTGGAGGGTTCCACACAAGCCCTACCGCCTCGGCGGCCTTTTTCAGCATAGCTGACATTTCTGGATCTGGCTCGGGCAACACTGGTCTCCCGGAGGGAAGCAGTGCAGCCGAGTCGTCAGCTCCAGAGTTCAGCTCCCCCTCCGATGCTGCGATTGACATAGTATCCCCTGGAGGGGCCCCAAATGACACGGCTGGCCTGTCCATTACAGAGGGACCAGCGGGATCAATGGGGAGCTCCACCGGTTGCGGTGCGAAAGAGGAGTGAGGGACCCACGGGGCCTGGCCGGGCGGATTACCCCTCACTGTGATCCTCAGATCACCCAGCTTGGACGGCACCCCAGTCTTTCTCTGGGAAGGTAACCCAGAGGAAGAACAAGGGCGGGTCCCAGAGGTGGGGAATGCACCAACGCTTTTGACGAAGGCGAGTCTAGATCTCAACACCGAGATGGCCATGTTCCCGCAGTGAGAACATGACTCATCCACGAAAGCTGCCTCGGCATGCTGTAAGCCCAAACATGCGACACAACTTTCGTGACCGTCAGAGGGGGATAGCGCCAGACCGCACCCAGAAACGCACGGATGGAATGGCATCTTGAAAAAGACGCACTCACACCCGTGTTGCTCTTTTAGGAAATGGGACCGTCACCAGTGCCGGAGCACACAGGGAATGACCGCGGCAAACACTGAATAGTCTTTCAATCAACAGTGAAGCACTCACTTCTCGCCCTCTAACCAACCGTCAACACACAAACAAACAATAGAAATTTTATGCTGTTAAAACAGCAGTTGAGAGCTGAGCAGCTCGCGATCACCGCTGCACCACGCTGTAGAACACCAACACTGGAGAGGTCTTCCCACAAGAACACCGACACACTCGCTCGTTGAATACAACAGCACTCTTCAGAGACATCAAAGACGAACGGCTCCGAAGCGAAAGGCAACTAGTGCGTGCATTCACTTCCGTATTTATAACCGCGCCGCGGGGGCGGAGTGTGTGATGCAAATCACGCACGCCAAATTCCATTGGCTCGTTCAATAGTAATCGAAGATGATAGGCTCTCTAGCGCGATCCCATTTCTGTCGACCGTCGACTACATCTGACGTTATCTACTGAAAGGAAACTTAATTTAGTAATGAGAGGTGATGAAATGGAATGTGTGAGTGAGGAGAGGTGGCAGGCGGCTTTGTGCTCCAACTCGCTGTCTGAGAGATGAGAGAGCGAGAAAGCGCAGCTGGTATCATGTATCTATTCTGCGAAAAAATAGTATTAGAAGCGTTTCAGATATTTTGGTATCGACATGTATAGAAAATCATTCTTTTTTTAACACTACATTGCACTTAGTTTATTATTTCAGATGCCAAAGTGACTAGTGATTGCGTGAGTGACTGCGTTACACGCCACTGCTGAAATATCTGTGAGTTTAAAGCTTTGTTTTGTTGTGTTTTGTTTTGTTCACTGATTTATATGTGATTTTTTTTTTAAATCAGTCTGGTTTTGTGAAACTGATGAAGGCTCTCATTAAAAGCTTCTCTAATCTAATCCCTGTATCACCGACCACAATCACTAAAGGGAACCACACAGACCTCACATCTGAAATCAAGGCCTTAAGACAAAACACAGCTGTGGAAGTATGGGCGGTATGGAATGTCCTCTTACCTCCTGTCTACACACTTTCTTTTAGATTTGTGTTGTTATTATTTGTATGATTATATCCCTGCCTGTATGTGTAGCATATTTAGCAAGCATTCAAAGCTTTACATTTATTAGCAAGACTTGCCAAACTCTGTACAATTGGATTTTACAACCAAATTGTGTGTTACAGGATGTGTGTAATCTCCTTGGCATCTTTGTAAGTGTATATTTGTTGTACTGAAATTCAAGAGGGCCAAGAAGTGACAGATGACAGACCGCATTGCTATTTACGTAACTCAATTACCAATTTAACAAACCACTAAACTTTATCCTCAGTTATTAAACTACAATTTGATGCAATTAATTGCTTAAAATCTGGTATGTTGGTGGTGGAGTCAGAGTCAGACTGCTTTTCTTCAAGAGGGCTGATCCAGTGTCAGTTTATCTGGTTCAATCTGGTTTTGATTTATAGCTTTCATCAGACACCAAACAGCTTTTACTGCTGGCAACTCGGTCATAAGAGCCCAAAAGAGCCATAAAATCCATGTCAAACCAGGCAAAACCCAGCAGAACCCCACACAAACCTGCTTATAAATCCAACAGTCCCTAACTAAAGGAACCCAGAGACCCGGAGAAATCCTTGTACATGCGAAACCATACAAGAAAACAAAACGCATAATAAACCTTTAAAAAGCAATAACAAATAAAATCAGATTTTAAAAAAAACGGTAATGATGTGAGATTTTGCTTTTGTTGCAATTCACCACACTCCCTTTTAACTTTTAAACTGGAGTGTTACTGGTTAGAGGAGTTTTCCCCCCAGGAAATTTTTTAATGTACATATGGTTTTACTATAGTCTTTCTACATGAATAAATTAATGAATTATGTGAAATATTAATTTAAAATAGCAGAAATTGTCTTTTGTTGGATTTGAGCACAGATTATTCACATTCTGCCACTTCCATCTACATTTATATTTTTGTTTGTTTTAAAAAATGCTTGAATTGATTATATCTGGTAATTTTGTGTTAAATTACAAAAGATATGTGAGCTAAAAATGTTCCTGCATGGGGTGATTGTCGTGTGTGAGAACATCAAATATGTTATCTGAGAAAAACAGAATGTCAGAATAAGTGCGAGTTTGTATTTGAGTGAATTTGTGAGAAAAATTTGTGTCGAAAACTCCTGACAGAAAGTAAAATAAGTCTTTACCAGTCTCGTCAAGCATGGAATGTCACTCTTTCATCTTCCTGTCATTTTAATTAAACTTCTTGTCAGCTGTGGCCAATTCAAATTGATCAAATGAATATATTTTTAAACTTACAAGTATTTGTGTATTGAAATTAGAACTGTCAATCAAGATGCAAGCTGCTACAATACATCTTCCGATATTTATATCACACAAACACTGATAATGAATCTGTTTAAGTATTTGGTGAAAATATGAGCATTGTATGTGTGTGTGTGTGTGTGTGTGTGTGTGTGTGTGTGTGTGTGTGTGTGTGTGTGTGTGTGTGTGTGTGTGTGTGTGTGTGTGTGTGTGTGTGTGTGTGTGTGTGTGTGTGTGTGTGTGTGTGTGTGTGTGTGTGTGTGTGTGTGTGTGTGTGTGTGTTGCACAATGTTGCTTCTCAATTAAATTGATCTTGTATTAAGGATAAAGGCAAGACTAAATACCTATTTGATAAAATCGGGTAACAACACAATGACAATTTTTTCAGTTTCAACTGATCAGCACCAACTAAACCATTCATATTTTGGATCAGTAAAATACAGTAAAAACAAGCAAGCCTTTTCTCCTCTGCAGCTGCAAGATGGACGTTTTAAAGAAACCCAAGAGAGACAAACATCTGCAGTTCATCACCAAAAAAATGTCAGTGATAACAACATAAACAGATGTTTCCACCCTGAACGTACACACATGACACAAAAACACACCCACACCCCAAACAACATCCAACACACACATACTCTAGTCCCAATACTATGCACACACACCCTGACAAGAAAATGTATTAGGCAATACCGGAGGAATGCACAAATTCAGGGGAGTCTGGCTGGTCAGGAAAGGGCGGGATGAGGGGAAAAAAGATTCAGCCTAGAGTCCACACACCAAAAAACAGAAGAAAGCATGATGCTCCTCCTGGCTTGATGCAAAGTTAATCATGCCATTAGAAAACACAAGTATATATTTCCTTCATGCAACTGTGTTTCTCCAGATACTGTGTTTTTAAAGTGATTGCTTGTCATGTTGTTGCTTTTTCTCTTTGTGTCTGCTGCGAATGAACGTTCCCATCAGCTTATTTTTCCCAGACCTCTGCGATCCTGTTGATTTTATCGAGGCCTTGGCTCAGCTCTCCTGTCTAAAGTTTGAATAAACAGTCGAACCCCCCTGCTCTGTCCCAGACATCTTGAACCATTATTCTTTTTTCCCCTTTTTTTATCCTTCCCTGGTCTTTCTAATATGCTGGCCTTATCACACACCAACACACCTCTTTGAAGTTCAGATAATCTTAACTAGCAGTTTCGCAAAGCAAAAATATGTTACAATGAAAGGCAAAAGATAGCACCAATATCTAACTTGTATAGAAAAAAACATTTCAACAAGATTATGGGAGTATTTCTCCACACACCCACCCACCGTCACAGCTGGCATGCTTCTAAGTACATCGTAAGCCAGCCGAATGACTGACGGGGAGTTTGGCTGAATAGAAGGTCAGCCATCTTTCTTCAACTCTGTTCTGAATGGAGCAATGTGGAGCTTTCAGGCTTTCTCTATGACCGTCGCCCAGAATGCCTAGTAACACTGACTGCCAGTCGAAACACTTCCTTTGTATATTTCAGGCATCGGCGCCTGGCCATTACTATGCCTGTTTTTATCTCGTTGTGTGCTTTTGAGAGAGAGAGAATATAAAGAGAAAGTTTTCTTTTTCTCCATTATGGGTGCCCGTTCCCGTCCAAAATACATTTGACAATTGTTTTGCTCCAGAATCTAGTGAGCTACTGTACCTATTGAGGGAGCTTTTTTAGGTATTCAAAATCCAATCCAAAAGTTTTTGTTGTTGTTTTTCCGTGTTAGCTTAGCAAAATGCTATTGACAAACTTAACTCAATTCAATTCCGCGCCATGTTTTCCAACATTTGTGTGTTGGGTAAAGTTTTTTTTATTTTGAAAAAATTGACCATATAATGGTAAAAAAATTGCCTCTGAAAATCATTTTATGTATGAAATAGAATGAAAAATGTCAGAATATGAAACGCTTTGGGAGTCAGCTGTCAATGACTCCATATTGACTAAACCAGTCAAGATAACAACACAAAATAAAATATTGTCTAATTATCGTTATCAACAAATTCCCAGAAAACAGCGGGATATCATTTTTTGGCAATGTCGCACACTCCTACATTGCTGTCACCCACAAATCTGCCTTTGGTGAACGAAGTCTATCTGAGATAAATGAAATCCTGATGTCACTGTGAATCCTCTCACATGCCCAGTGGGGCTGATTTCCCATCATCCTCCAGTGAATATAAAAGCAGCCCAGTCTGTTTCTCTTGGACGTACGAGTGTTTGCACTACAGTTTGCATATATTCTGGGCTGAATGCTTCACATTTTCATAACTGAGATCAAGTGCCTGTGGCTTGCTGTCTGCTGCCACTAAAGAGTTTTGGAGAGAATGAGTTATCCATACTCACACTGAGTGAGACAAAAAAGAGTGAGAGAGAGCCTGAGAAGCAGAGATGAATCCTAACTGTAATAAAACTAGATTTTCAAATTTTTAAGGGGTTTTCACCATGCAAAACTCACCACAACAATTCAAGAGTGTTGTGAGTGGTGTTCTAGGAGTCGGTTTGAATCCCTAAACCAAAGATATCAAAAGCAGCCTTACACCGTGCTTACTCCAGCTTGAGGATGTCTACACTGGATGCGACAAAGCGGCTATTGCAAATCAATTTATTCTTTGTATCAGAAGTAGAGCGAGCGTTTGAAGTACGTCAAAAAAAGAACAGGGCATCAATTTACTGTCAGGAATTTGTCATGTTGTGTCGCGCTGCATCCAGTGTAGACAGCATCACTGATTATAATGGGTTGTATTTTATTTTGTCGCGTCGCTCGCGTCCGATGTAAACACGGTGTTAGTGAATTGCTTATAGACCTTGTTTACAGCAGCGTTTAAAATTTTGATTTTTGAGGAGAGAGGCTGCATCCAAAATCGCATACTTCCCTACTATATACAGTAGTAGGCAAAAAATAGTATGTGACAAAAGAAGTATGTCCGAATTCGCAGCATTCCCAGATGTAAAGTACCCAGATGACCACCTACTTCCGCTGAGATTCTGAAGTGTGCATACGATGGACACTTTTCTATCCCATATACGGGAAAGGATTTATGAATGCCAGTGAAGCGACGTAACTGATACATGATAATGATCGTCAAGTAATTACTTATTCAAAATAAGTACCAACTCAAGAGAGTATGCGATTTCGGACACAGCCAATGATAGCGAGGCTTTGAGGAATATACGTACATCTCTTCAGTGATTGTACTGTTATTTAATGTTCTTTTTTATTGTTCTGCTGACTAAACAACGAAGAAATATCTTTAAAAAAAGTTTGAGTAGACAAAAAAACTCCAGAAAACATGAGCTGAGGAAAATTATAAGTGATCTAGGAGCTTTATACAACTTTTTATATTGGAAACACAGTAAGTCTATCCTTTACAGCCCCACTTTCATACCTGTCATGGCACTGCTCTGAATAAGGTCTATAAATTATGTCTAAGTAACATATTATCTGCAAAACAAATCACTTTTTTGGCGTTCGCAAAATCCATTGTCAGTACCCTTTTACCCTTTCTACTTCAAAATGTCATGTTAAATTAAATGTGTTACTTGCTCTTTCTTATTATGTGTGAAATTTACTAGCAAAATATGTGAAAATTGTTTGTACCCCTATTTTCTTTTTTAGTCTGTATGTATTTTTGACACTTTGAGCTGGAAACTCAAAGTTGCTGACTGATGGATCATACATCTGCTGTTTCTGTCCTACATCACCATGAATCAGTTTCAATCTGCATAATGTGAGACCGTGTTCTCGCATGTGTGTGTTCCAGCTAATTCATTTTGTGTAACTCGCATCTCAACTGATCAGTGTGTGAACTCTGTCCTGCTTACCCACTACGAATCCAGCGGCATGTCTGGCATGACAGACTGCCTGCTTACCTAAGCGCGCGTCTGCCTCTCATCTCCTCTCATCTCATCTCATCTCCGCTTGGCTCTGTTTCCTGAGGCTGATCTCATATCGACACAAAACACATCTGCTTCTGTTCATTTCTCCATCTGAGCAGCTGTTCTGTGCTGCAAAAAGAAAAATCATATTGTAATCAAAATTGTGTCTTGTTTGAAAAGTCTTAATGTGATTGCGTGTAACTTTATCTTGTTGTAAGAGTGTTTTTTTTAAACAGAAATATTGATTAATACAATGTCTAATTAAGGCTGCAGCCAAAATAGGGATTAAATTAACATGCGTGTAGTATTCAAACGTGTTAGAGTTTTCAAAGCAGCACAAAGAAAGGTTCAGCTCAACATGTTTTAATACAGACACTTGATCCATTAACTGATCAGCTTCATTAGATCACATGTTTATATGATCCCAATGAAAGATAACGGTAAACAGATGTGGCTTCCTGTCCGCAATGGAGGAGCTCAAGCATAAGGTCTGTTTCGAACCTTATGGATATGCAGAACTTAAGCAGCACAGCAATGCAACTGCAATAGCAGGCCTTGGTTTGCTATATATAAATACTATTCAAACATTTGGGTTTATGTATGAGTTTTTTTTTTTTTTTTAATTAATACTTTGATTCAGCACAGATGCATTAAATTGATCAGAAGTGGTAGTAAAGACAATGATTCAAATGAACGCTGTTCATTCAAAGATCCTGATAAAAATGCACGGTTTCCACAAAAATATTAAGCAGCACAACTGCTTTCAACACTGATAATAATAAGAAATGTTTCTTGAGCACCAAATCAGCATTTTAGAATGATTTCTGAAAGATCATGTGACACTGAAGACTGAAAATTGAGCTTAGACATCACAGAAATAAATTACGTTTTAAAATATATGAAATTAATTAATTCGTAATATATATTTTTTAATTGTTTTACTATTTACTGTATTTTGATCAAATAAATGTGCCCTTGTTGAGCATAAGAGATTTCTTTCAAAAACATTAAAAAAATCTTACCAACAACAAACTTTTGAATGGTATGACATTGTTTTACGTTGTGCTTTTCTCTGCACCTAAGATCCTATTATTGAATTATTATTATGCACTTAAAAACAGGAGAATCAAAAATTCAAGATGGATCATGCTGAGAGGTCTGAAAGCAAAATGAAAAATGATGAGTCTGCTAACATCACCTTTAAATGCCAGATGGTATATCACACAAAGCCTGTGTGAATAACATGACTTGACACACACACACACACACACACACACACACACACACACACACACACTTATTGAAGATCCCTCCAGGCTGCCTCAGTGAGATGCTGGAAACACATTAAACAATAATTATCTTCAAGAACACATCCTGCTTTCTTCTGAAGGCCCCGTACTTGCCCAAACAGACAAGTATGACTTGTAATACACTTTTGGATGCACTATTAAAAAGATGCACTATTAAAAAGTGATTGTCGCTGATGAGTCCGTGTTTACGAAGTCTCTGATTTCTTGGCTTCATCTTTATAACGTTACAATTTTAAAGAATGTTGTGAGGATTGATATGAATCACTAGATGTGCAGTGCGGTAAACCTCCTCGCAAGCAAACAGCACAGTAAAGTTTACAAACTGGTCTGCCACAGCTGGAGATCACATTACTGAACGTCTACAGGCCTAGAAAAAGCTGCGTCATGAACGCATCAACTTCCTAGTGGCAAACGGTAAACCATCTGAGTGTTTTCACAAGCATTTTGCTCTCAGCTAATGATGAAGCCACCGTACTAATTTCCATTGACGTAGACAAGACAGCATTAAAAGGAAGAAATGACAGAAAAATGGGAGGACAAGCTTCAGCTTTGGAGTACTTAGGTAATGTCTGCTCAAAGAGGAAACATTCTGTTATACAACATATTTTGTGTCCAGTCAGGGCAACAACAACCAAAGAAGGGAGAGAGAGGGATGGGAAAACAGGAATTGCACAAGACTATTCTATCTGTTGCTAGGATGTTTTGGGTATTTGCTAGGTCATTGTTTACTGGCCCAAGTCAAAATTTGACTGTCTGTCAAGGAAAAACTGTAAGTCGATCACTTAAAAAGTAAAAACACACCTTTCCCCAACAAGCTGTACAATATAATTTATGATTCATGGTCCAGGACACATCATGTTTCAAAGTTGAATTCTTTAAGATTAAGAATTTGTTTGAATAGTAAATAGTAATTAACTGTAATAGTGATTCTTACCTAGCGAGCACCATGTGTTGCATGTTTAAAAGGTCTCTGTATGATTGAAAGGTGACAGCAGGGGAGAATATCAAAAAAAAAGGATGGGGACAAAGAAAACGAGACAAATATGGTGAGACAAAACTCACAGTTACTCACAAAAACTGACATAAAATCAGTTTTATATTGAAAAGTTCCTTTTCTTGGTTTTCTTTCTTTTTTTCTCTTCTTCACAATGGCATCATTTAGTAGAAAAAAGCTTTGGAAATAAAGTGTAGGAACGTGGAATTCTCATAAAGACCCTAAAGAGGACACCTGAATGCTCAGGGGACTGGCAGTCAAATGACCCTATCACTGTTAACGGCTCTTAACCTTGTTTACGTCACTCAGTGAATGTTTCTAAGGCCGGAAAATGTGTGATAATAGTGAAATAGACTCCATGTGTGAAATAGATAATAGGTATACAATTACATATTACCAGTTTTACATAGCTAATAATGATCAAGCTAAAAACAAAAGGTATTTTTCTGCAAGAATCAGTTAAAAATGATAAACCAACCCTGTATCATACACACACAGACACTGTGCAGAAGAGAGGAGGTGTGGCTTGACCACATACTCCTGCATGGAGCTTTCCAGGAAAGAGAAAACTGCTTCATTTAAACGCATGTATGTAGTTGCATGTATTTATATATGTTCTAAGAATCGCTAATCTGAAAAATAGTAAGCACAGCGGCCCTCTTGTGGAGCCTGTATGTTTAAATGAGAGACTTTCCATTTGCCGGTTCACAGACCCGTTGTGTCCAAAATGTTTGTCTCAATGAGGGTTGAGGAAAAGAGATGGTGAGAGAGATCGGGGGGCTGTAAGTGCAAATACATACA
This sequence comes from Siphateles boraxobius, assembly GCF_051911475.1. Classification (NCBI taxonomy): domain Eukaryota; kingdom Metazoa; phylum Chordata; class Actinopteri; order Cypriniformes; family Leuciscidae; genus Siphateles; species Siphateles boraxobius. The sequence goes on along the minus strand of NW_027508799.1, from coordinate 23,815,317 downwards.
TGTGTACAAGTGTGGGTGTGAGTGCATAGAGGTCCGTCTGGCTCCCATGGTCCTGTCTTCGACTCTTACTCTCCTGCTCAGTTGCCACCTCCCGATTTCTCTCTCTCCTCCCTCTGTTCTTTCTCTCTCTCCTTCATCTCTCCACTGACTCAAGCGCCACCTCACTTCGGCTGCAGTAATAGCAGAGTCACTCAGCTTTAGATTGTATAGTGGTCACTTGATCAGGGTCCCTTTAATCTCAAGGGCCACACAACAAATTTGTAAAGTCATACTTTTATATAAATGAAGTGAGCAGATTATGTGTGGGGAGCCATTTTATATCATGTTACAGTTTTCTTTTGCTCTTCAAGTGATTAGATTACTTTAATAAACAAAGTGATTCATAAAATTTACAGTCGAGTTTTATCCAGCGGTTAAAGTATAAACACGCTTGTGATGTTTTACCTGTTACTTCAATCAAAAAAACTTGTTACTTCAAAAAAAAAACAAGACTGACTGTAACATTAAGTCATTTAGCAGACATTTTATCTAAAGCGACTTAAACAATGAGGACAAACCCAAGATATAATCATACACACTGTAAAAAATTATCGTGATTTTACAATTATACAATTACAATATAATTTACAGTGAAAAAACGTAAATTGACATTCCCACAATTCCCTGCGTGACACTTCACATTTTATGTATTTTTGTTGAAATAATATGTTTCTTCTTAGTTTTCTTAGTTCGTTTCTAATCAGTTATGTACATTAGGGTTTTATGTCACATTTAATGTTGTTAAATTAATGTTTAGTGCATTTCTAAAATTTCATGTGTGTTACCATGATGGTGTTTAATGTTTGTGCGAATGACACTGTGCAGCTATAATAGTATAAACTTTTTTTTCGTGCAAGATTGCTTGTGATAAGCTTTGATTTATCACGTGACTCTCATCACTGCTGTGATGATTGTTGGTTCACAGTGTATAACAATGGTACAACACAGATATTAATACTTCATTAGGTTGGTAGATTAACATTATATCAGATAATGAAATACGGTTTATTACTGTAAATTTTACGTTAAGTCTGTAAAACCAATAACGTTGATACCGTATTTTTGATGGTAAAGTTCTGGTAACCACAGCTGCCGTGTTTTTTTTAAGTAAAAACAACGGGATTTTTTTTTTACAGTGCAAGAGTCAACAATATCAGTACTCCAAATAATGTTGGAAGCACCACAGAAGAACAGAAAGATTGGTCAAACTAAGGTTTTTTTTATTATTATTCATACATGCACGACTCCCTAGTTCCATGTCATCCCACATCTAACAGGTTCTCCTGACCAGTGTTGACCTGATTTTCTGTTTATTGACCTGGACAGACGCTTTGTCTCTATCCATTTATTCCTTTTCCTTTTCCAGGGTGGGGTTTCATTTCCTGGCTTTGTGTTTGCAGACATTCTTCTTTGGTAACTAAGTTCAGGCCCACTGTTCATTAAACGCCACAGGCTAGACTAAAGCCTACTGGAATCACAGATGTTAGCATTAGCATTAAAAGAGCAGGCAGGCTTTTGTAGTTATAGTGATCCTCATTATTTTCAGAATTTCCTTTACTTTTTAAATGTACTGTGCTGAGTTGTCTACTTCAAGCAACTGAATTTTCAGGCAAACAGTCATTGGGTTCACAAGATTTGAAGATGTCTGCAATCTGAGGCCAGATTCTAATAATGTTTGTTCCTAAACATGCCCTATCTTAGCTCACATTTGTGCAAGGACTGCCACAGTTGCACACTGCAATTCATTCAACCATGCAAAGCGTTAACTGGAAATATGGAGAAAGAGTGAAATTTAAGAAATATTTGTGAATTTTAAATGTTCCTGAAATAAAGTATTGGGGAAAGTGGGGTGTGAAGTAACAGCTGTAAATTGTGCTACCTTGATTTACTAAATTAAGCATAAATAGTGCATAAATTATAATCACTGCCTGTGATTGACAGATACACATGTAAAAAGTTTAAAAGCCTTTTTTACAAGGCGGGTAAAATGGATTATTGTTGCTTTATTTCCAATGGGATTTTAGAATGGGATGCATTACTCAATCGTTTTTTTTTTTAAATGTTGATAAATGTATTTTACATATATATTGTAGATATTACATAATTCAGCTTACCACTTTGATAAATTGTGTCACTAAGTCATGTTTCTATAGACTTTACTTATAGCTGATTCTTTATCATTTTATTTAATAAAAGACATCCTGACAAATAATTAAGAGAATCTGCTTTCTCATTTGTCCTTGCTTAGTGGACACTTTAAGTAAAATATGTCACAGCTTACATTACACCCTCCTATTTGTAAATACTAAAAAAAAAAACCTGCACATTGGGCTTGTTTTATAGTAAGATCAACTGAACAAGTAAAAAGAAAAACAGTCAAATTTAAAACTGTTTCAAAAAGATTAATTATCGGGGTCAGGGTCCTGCTGGACTGTAGGGAGGTTCTGGAAGAGTCCTTCACCTTCCTAAAATCCTTATTTTTTCTGTCTTCCTCCCTTCTTTCCCTCTCTCCCTCTCTCTCTCTTTCTCCAGCTGTCTCCCAGTGCCACGTAGCTTTCCTGCATTATTAGACAGATGGAATTCACCAACCCTACACATGAAGCTGCTATTTGCTTTCTTTCCATCTCATTTCTCTCTCACTTTGTCACCCCCTTCCCCCTCTTCACCTCTCTTTCTTTGTATTCCCTGACTCATTCTCCACTTACACACACTCATATGGTTTGCTTAAAAAGTCTCACTTAATTGAAATATAAAGACCTCAAGACTTTGGCAGTAGTCAAAAAAGCCTAGTCATATCTTTGACCAGGCACATAAAATCTGTTTTAATAGGTCAGGTTAAATTAATGTCCACAAATATTTAAGATTTTGGGGACAAATGTAAAATTTTAAAGAACAGTCATTAACAACCCATGTTGATCTACAGCTGTTATGAATATTGAGGGGGAGCATAGCCGTATACAATCTGCAAACAGATTTCAAATATGTTAATGTGTATAGAACTGTATATATGTATATAGAACTGCAGTTCATTTTAGAATAACCAGGAGAAAAAAAGTATGATTCAAAGTTTTGTATTGTGCTGCATTTTTTTAAAATGTACTGCCATCTATTGGTGAATACAACCAAGTACAAGTGCCTCTCCACAATGTAGTATTGTCCTTAATTCTGGACTCATCCTGTGTGCATAAACTGGAGCAAGAGGACACTTTCAACCAAACATGTTTGTTTGCAGTGGATTTCTTTCCTAAACACACAAATGCAAACTGGATGCATTGGCGTAGTAGATGGACTGTGTAAGTCCCATGTGAGAGAAAGAAAGAAACAGCCAAGTTAACCACAGCCAAATTCTGAATGTGTTTTTCTTCACTTCAAATCTGGCAAGAATCACCACAGCCAAGCAGCAAACCCTGCCAAGCATTTACCAAGAAAAATAAAACAAGCAATTTTCAGATAAATGTTTTTATTTTATGCAAAACATGCTGACAATATGTTGTCATGATATATATTTTTTTTTTACTCTTTGAAACCAATAAAAGCATGAATTTTCAACAGTTTAACTTTGTAGCATGCCCTTGAGCTATGAAAGGGGATGAATAACCACTTTGGCAAATCAGTGCTGATATAACATTGTCAAGAGATAGATAGATAAACTGCCAAGTTAGAAAATGGGTGTTTTATTTTAATAGGTAATACACTTTATGAAATACACTTATGAAACATCTTAAATAATTGTCTTGAGATTTGTCCTAGCAAAACAGTCTTGTTCTCTCTGGTGTTCAATGACTAGTCACATTTCAGTGATGTAACAGTTGCAAACATCAATGCATCTTATGGAAGTCAAGTCCCCCAAGACACAGAAATTAAAATTTGGTTATTTTTTGGATTTTATTTGATAAAATCAGTGAGGCAGGAACAGGAAGGTATAAGGAAATGGACATCAGGAATGGATGGTGACCCAGGCTGGACTCAAAACCGTGTCCCCATGAGCACAACCGCTCTTTAAGTGTCGAAAGCAACACACTACACTATCCTATTTTGTAAGGTCAGTGCCTGGATACAATTTGTGCCCTATATGATGTTTACAGTCTATATCACTAACTGCAAATTTCAGACTCTTCATCCTTATCAAAAAAACAATTTTATCCATCCTGGTACCAGATGCCGCTTGGCTCTGTTAAAGGTCTTCAGTGCAGACAAGAAAGAAAAACCAAGCTAAAACTAGTAAATTCCACTTGATGACCATTTCCAGGGCTTCCTAATCAGTTTGGTTTAGTAAAACTGAACCACCTGAAAGCCTCGGAGGCATCGGAATGCCAACGTGTCCAGGTGTCCCAGATCTATCATGTTATATTCCAGGTGCAACTTGACCAGGCGGCTAAGGGGAGACTCGTTGCCTCTTCCCCAACAGAAAGCATCACGTGGAATTACATGGATCTTGTTGTTCGCAAATGTTGCAGAGTGCAGCCACAATGGGAGCTGCCGTGGAACCTGTTGTAAGGCATTGCGACTCATGTCTAGCTGATGCAGAAGTGGAAGAACTCGGAAGGCACCAAGGGCCACCTTGGTGATCTTGTTTCTTGCTAGTCCTAGGTGCTCCAACTGAGGCATTGAAATAAAAGCATCTTTAGTTATGCTAGATATGAAGTTTCCTTCCAAGTTGAGGGTCTTTATGGTCCAGGGTAGATTGTGAGGAACCTGCTTCAAAGAATTGCCCTCTAGATTTAAACTCTCAAGGTTACTGGCATTCAGTAGTGCTGCTTTCCCAAGTCCTTTATTGGTCAATCTATTTGCACTTAGATCCAGCACCTGCAGCTCCGCCACACCCCAGAACATGTCGCCTTGAAGACTTTGAATGCGGTTGCCTCTGAGATAGAGTTCTTGAAGACTGAGGGGCAGCTGCAGCGGAACAGAGGAAAGCTGGTTGTAGGAAAGTGTAAGTGTTCGAAGTTTGCCCAAAGGAAGAAGAACTCCCGGAGGGATAGTAGACGATTTATTCCCCAGGCTGTTGTTGCTCAGGCTGAGGATCAGAAGGCCTAGGCAGCGCCCGAAGGCTGCATCAGACATCACACTTATCTGGTTCCCATCCAACCGTAGTTCCTCGAGAGTAACTGGCAGGTCGGTGGGAATGCTTTGGAGAAGGTTCCGCTCCACGTATAGTCTCTTTAGGTTCTGGATCCCTTCAAAGGCACCCTCGATCGACGCATCCGTTAAACGGTTGTTGCTTAACACCAGGAACTCCATGGAGTCGTACTCGGAGAGCAAGTTCAACTGAATGCTATCGATGTGGTTGTTCATTAAGAGGATGTAACGGGAGTTGTATGGAATTCCATAAGGTATTTTGCGCAAATCTTTGTCGGAACACTGCACAACCCTGAAAAACAAGAGATCATATTACATGTCAAATTAAAGCATAGAACCTGAAGCAATACTCAGTAGCATAAGGAAAATTCTTAAGCATGTTGTTTTTAGACCTAGCAGAAACATACCTCCCATAGCAGGAACATTCTGAGGGACAGTAGTGATCTTCAAAATAGGGAAAATACGAAGGTGTTGTTGGCTTCAATTTCCGCCCTCTTTTTAACTTTTTCACTTTTTTCACTTTTTTCAAAACTTTGGATGTCTTCTTTGCCCTTCCTTTGATTACCTTTTTTTTCTTCGCTTTTATTGTTGTATTGTTTTTAAGTTTGGGACCTGCTGCTTTTTTGGGGAGTTTTGCCATAAAAGTACTCGGAGGGGCCTTTGCAGTGAGTCCTGCCCTTGCTGCCATTGCTGTGACCTCAACACTCACTTCCTCCAGTGGATGAAGTTTAGAGCGATTCGTGACATGGAGTTCCAGTCTGAGGTCATCAATTGTGCTGCTTTCATTTACTAGTAAGGTGGTTCCCATTGCCTCAGCAGTTGAATTTACAATGTGAAGTATTGTGGTTACAACTGTAGTTTTGGATGAAAGTGCATTATTGGTTATGATAGACACGGTATCAGCAGTTGTTTGTCTTTGTGATGTGGAGGCGGATGATGGAAGTAGAGTAACTGATTCTTTAAGCAAGTGCAGGATAGGTTGAAAGGCAGTGGCCATGGCAGGAGGAGTGGTATATTGATTGACTGTTGGAGGTAGATGTTCCTCACCCTCCACTTCTTGTAAATAGGTGGTATTCCATGCAGTGAGGACGGGTTTGGCTGAGAATGCATCCGACAGATTTTGTCCTTGCTGATCCTCTTTTTCTTTGACTACCTTCTTTATTACATTACTTTCTGTGTGCCCTCTTGTTTGTTTCTCGCTTTCTGTTTTCTTTATATCATGCTCTTCAGTTCTCTTACTTTGAACTGTGTCTGTTTTTTCATCCACCCCTTGGACTGTTGCTTTTTCTTCACTTCTTTTCTCCTTTCCAGTGTTGAGAGCCTCCATCAACTGATCAAGTCTCTGCTCGGCCCAAAGATCACCTTCTACAGATACATTCCCCAGAACTGTCACATTTACACCTATAAGAGTTAATACACCTTTGTGAACTATACAAAACTTTACCCCTCACAAATAAATGATTCAGTTGCTTATAGGACATTTCCAACTATAATACATTTAAAATAGAAAGATAATTTGGGCAATCTACATTACATGATTAAATAACTGCACTGAGAGTCCTTATGCAGGGATATTACTGACAAAATTAAAGCAATTGTTCATAATACAAATAAATGTACATATATGAACATAATTCATGTTTATTAGTCCAATTGCATGTCAGAATTCTGTACTTAACCTTAAAACACAGACCTAAAAAAATATTAAGTAAAAGTAATAATCTAATAATGAGTAAATAATAATTTAAAGTTAAATTCGAGGAACACTTACTCTGCTGAAGCACAAAAGTGTGTACAGGCACAGCAAAAATCCAAAACAGCAGCATTGGAGGCTTCATTTTTTGGCTAAAAATTGCTAAGGAGAAGAAAACAATTCTCTAATTACCATGTAAAAAACTGATCGTTAAATTTATTTGTCTGCCATAAAGGTCTGTGGTGATTAACCAAGCACTTGGAGACTGAAATAAAAACGTTACACACATGAAATGGCTGACAACCAAAATAAAGGTGCCAGGAAGCATCTGAGCGGCTTCCATTTACAAGCAGTAACTGATCGTGAGCAATAAATCCAGATTCTGAAGATTTTTTTAATGAGATCTGCCCGGCAGGCACAGCTTACCTGGAGTATGTTCAAGGTGAGTATGTGGCGTCCTTCAGATGTATAAGTCTTTGTTTTCTACAGATATGGAAGACATGCTGGCTTCCTATGTTGCACAGACTGTCTTTACACCACCGAGACTGACTCAGTACACACATACACAAACAAATAGATGTGCATATGGACTAATGGACGCATTTAAAGACTCTCCTTCTCCCTAATGCAATTCCACATACACACTCAGGAAAATGAAACACTCTTGAGTAAAAGCTCTCTTCAAAGACACTTATCATTACGGGAATTTTCTCACTCACACACTAAATCCAGAAAAATCTAACGGATCATTCCAGGGGAATGGAGATAGACTTACGTTAGGGAGGTCAAAGGTCAGGATTCATTTAAGGATTCACACTGTTTGCCTTACTTTCACAGACACCAGTGCCGACCCGCTGGCACCACAATGACAAGTGTTTCCCTAAAAGGTCTGTGACATTTGACCTTTCAATAGGTTCATATTTAGCTGTGTGAGGTGAGACAGAACCTTTGGAAGAAGAAAGTTAAGCTATTTTTCTAAAGGGCATAACCAAATATTTAAGACTGAGAATTCAATTGTAAAAGTTTCAGAATCTGTCATTGTAAAAAACATTTTGTTTTACCACTATTCTAAAATTTTAATAGATACAAAATATACCAAACCAAGAGACAAATGCAAACAAATGGTGCAAAACCTTTTGTCAGAAATTCCTCCTCTTTCCTGGGGCATTTTTGCAAACCCCTACCTTACTCTGAATCCAAATGTTTGTCCCAGTGGAGCTTTATCACACGCAGATTTATCCAGAGTTTGAGAAAATAGAAATAGGATTAAAAAAAAGATGTTTGCTGCCACCACCAAGCAGCAGGAGAGGAGCATGTGAGCTGGCAGGATAATACAGAGACAACATATATGAATAAAATATTATCTGAACAATAGTATTAATTCAAATATGTATTAATAAATCAAATGGATCTGTATAACAAGTTTCACAAAGAATATTGACAAATTTCTCAATAATGTTTTTTTTTTTTTTACATTTTCCATGGGCACCCTAGCACCCCCTTGAGGCCCCCTGGTCTACAGTTTGAAAGCATTAAGACAAGTATAAACCATTAACACAAGTATTTCTATGTAACTTAATAAGTGGACAACAATGTAGCCCCTCACAGGCTGACACAGTGGGTCTGCACTCAATTCTTTAAGGATGTTTAAGCTACCACACCTGATAAACACATCTAAAATACTTCATTATATACACACCACCTAAAATACAGCAGAGGGTGAAGTATAATTATATATATTAAAATACAAATAAAATGTATTATAAAATGATGAATTATTTTAAAAAATAGGACGCATTTACAAAAATAGGCATTAAAAAAACAGATTTAGTTCTTACAATAAACCACAAGGGGATGGTAGAGGACCATTTCACTTTTCAAACGCTCACCCAGTCTGACCACTCCGTTGTGTTACATAAGAATTCAGGTCAGAATTGTATAGAAGTGTTTCTCCAACAAACGTTTCCAGCTACCTGTTTATGAACTGTTTTTGAAAAATATAAAAGAGTAGGACACTGAGAAATATTTCAATACTATAATACTGACGCAGGGCCCTGAGCTCTAGATGAACAGAACAGAATGAGGGAACGACAAAGACTCGGGAAAAGAAAGGACAGTGTTAGTCTTGTTCAGGACACACCACCTGTATGGGAAAAGTGACAATCAACTGTTTGGAAAATGGCAACAGGGAGGGAGTAGAATAAAGGGTGTCATCTTACATGCACTCTTAAGAAGAGCTTATATTTGGGCTGAATATGATATAATATATCTGAATGCTGCATTTGCAGGTCTTATACCAGTATTGCTACTCATTTAAGATGGTGTCAGTGGTAAACACTTCACGTGTGTTCAAAGAGTAATAACACACCTAGACGCAACACTAAAGCTTTTGTTAACTCTCCTGTGGGCATGTGCTTATGCTGTAATGACGCACACCTGGTCAGGAGACAGCTGAACAGACAGCTGTCCAATTACATTTGCTCAAAGAACTGTAATTTCAACACGGCTTGTTGTTTATGAATGCAAATATCCTAAAATTAAAGTTGACAGACATTCTGTATTTTACCCGAACAGTGAACAGTCAAAGACAGCTAATAGAAACCTCATGGTTGATTGTCCAAATCGATAGTTTAGATCTGAAACAAAAGCAAATGTTTTAGCTTTCAAAAGGACTAATTGAATGCACTTTGTGTGAGTTTGAGTGCGTGTGTGATTGTGTGCAGGCTACATAAACACTTATTCATCAATAAATAAAAAATCCACCACTGCAATGAAGTTTCCACAACAACTCGCTATTAAATGTGTACCCTGAAGGTTAAAAAAATTATTTAGACTAATGTAGGTTTTGACGCAAACGTTTAGCGTATACATAGCCTACAGCAAAACGCCTAAACCCAAAATACACTTCAGTTTTGACGCAAACGTTTAGTGTATACGTAGCCTACAGTAAAACGCATAAGCCCAAAGTATACTTCAGTTTTGATGCAAACAAACACATGCGCACAAGAGAGTTTAATCTTTGTCTGGTGTCTGCTATTTCTGGTGTCTGCTATACAAGTTAAAAGCATACTTGTTTAAAGTATGGAGAACACAGTGGACCATCAATATCTTGCATTCTTTACTGGGATTTTATAGTAGGCCTATTGCTCCAACAACAATTCTCAAGAGTCAGGTGACTGGTGAAAATGTACGTGACTACACAATGTTTCTGAATATGCTTGGCTCTTTTCTATTATTATCATTTGATGAATCACCACTGCTACGTTCAATTAAAATATAGTACACAAAATCTCTTTTAATGACATTTCTGTATGCGGTAATAGCACGTTAATTGCTTAAGGTAAATAAAAATGAATTTTGTGATTAAATATAATACTATAACACTAAAATTTGATATAAAGAAAACAAGTTTGCGCATAAAGAACATGACAATGAATACTCAAACAATAAATACTCAAAAGTTAACTCATTTTTAATACATTCAGTGTTAGTGAATTTGGTAAGTAAATAAGATGTGATACATAAGCTTATACAAAAGTAACAAACTGTTCATTGAATATAAAGTGTTAAACAGACAATGATTGAGGTCAAAAAGCCCATTTAATTACCATGGTTCCCATTTCAGATCCTGTCCACCTTGGGTGGTTCAAACTTTGACCTGATACTGAGGGACACCAGGGTCTCTCACAGAGTAATTTACCCACTAAGAAAGTGCCTTCTGGTTTTGTGTACGACCTGACTGGAACGTGGTATTATTTTCAATAGAAATGGTCAAGTTTCTGCTGAAATTAGTAATGCTTCTATTGAAAACAGAAGGGAAAACAGAGGAAGAAGAGCCAGTGAACACACAATGACATTGACTGAGAATAGGATATCCCCTCCCCTCAACCAAAGACCCATCTGTCATTTTCTCTGTCTGCTGGGGGGCAGGGGTTTAAAAGGTCATAGGTCGCAGACAGTGATCAATTTGTTTGTGTCACGATCATACAGTACAGAGCAAATGAACACTATGCTTGCCTTATCTTTATACGCATATAAAACCTTATCAACCGTCTGTCTCTCTGATGTCACTAACTACAGGACAATCTGTCTGCCGCCCATGTCTCTTAATGAAAAGCCTGTGTACATGTTTAATCACAGCTCACCGCTAATTCTGGCTCGGTCTCACAACCTAGAGGTTTCTAAAGCAGAAGTTGAGCAACCGTTCTTGAGAAGCACTTCACTTTATTCCGGGATGACCGGAAACTGACCGTGCGCTGCCTGTCACACATGCACAAACATAGACTTTCAGGCACTTCGCTCGCCTAGAACATCCAAATATTTTCACGGATCCATCCTTCTTTCATGAGATCTATGAGGCCTGAAGTGAGGCACCGGCAGGCCCCTTCTGTGTTGTCTTAACCCTGCCTAGAATATCCCAGCGTATTACTGCCATCTTTCATTGGACATGTGGGTCAGTCAATGTGTAGAGACGAGCTCAAAGTCTTTGGAAAGCACTGAGAGCAAGAAAAAAAAGCGAGGAGACGCGTTGAAAGAAAAAATGAGATACACGTGTCATGTTGTTGACGAATGGAAAACGTATAACTCACCCCCTAACATTAGGGTCAGAGAACATTTTTATTTACAAAATACTATATACAGGTTTCTATTCTTTTGGGAATAGCAACTTAGAATTTAGTGAAATTTATGCTTAAAACAAGAAATATATATGGTCTAAATTACCACAAATCAAATCTGACAACCATTAAGGTCAGAGTTGATTAAGTTTGTGTGAATGACGGGAAGTTGCATACCTGACTCCACTTTAACATGTAAGAATGAGACTGATGTAAAAGACAGAACAATCTATATAATGGAGCTCTCTATCTGTGAGGATTATTAAACGCATGCACACAGACACACATAGGCATTGTATTGATTTGTGCACATATGTAGGACACTAGAGACTAAGACACAGCTGTGATATTCCGCTGATAATGCAAAATACAAAGATAGAGAGAGGGAGACAGATTTCCAGAGTGCTGTTTAAAAGCCTGCCAAGTTAGATTGTGATTTTAAAATTGGCTGTAACCTACTGCATGAATATTCAAAGGACCATATGTACTGACTGTGTGTGTGTGTGTGTGTGTGTGTGTGTGTGTGTGTGTGTGTGTGTGTGTGTGTGTGTGTGTGTGTGTGTGTGTGTGTGTGTGTGTGTGTGTGTGTGTGTGTGTGTGTGTGTCTTATTTGGACTTTATAGCACACCATATGCTTCATGACGCATGTAGCAATGCTGCGTTTCCCGATCAATCAAACACACGCACACACCAATCCCAGAGTTCAACAACAGCAATTAAAATATGCACTAAAAACAGATGCAATTCTAATTCACAATGCGTCTAATTGCACCATCTTTGTTTTAAGAGCTATAGCAGAGGAGAAGATCTAATACAACTTTAAGATTTTAAAGTAAATCACACAAAGTATAATACCATAAACATTTGCCAAATTTTACAGCATTACAATTTAATTCTACTTTCTAGGGACTGGAAATTCTACAGATAGCCATAGTTTTATGTTTATTTAGTAGTATGTTTATCTAATAGTATTTATGGAAGAAACAAGTGTAGTGTCAACTTAACAGTTGCATATCTATTTATAATATTTAAATAAATAAATAAATAAAAAATTGGAAATTGGCGCAAAATATATATTAAAAATGAAAGTTTTTTCTTTATCATAAATGACTTGCGTCTCAGAGCGTACAGATGAAACGCAATAAATGCTGTCATTTTATCTTGCTTTCGGATGCTGATGTTTGGTAAAGAAATCGTGTGAGACTCTTTTTGGAAGGTCATAATACCAAATCAGTTTGGCTCAGGTATTTCACATCCACTATTTAGTCAACAAAGTCGTGTGAGTTTTAAGTTGCACATCGAGGGATTATTCGGTAAAATGTGTTTCCATTGTAGTTCTTCTTAACCGATATATCCACCTCAAAGGAGCGCATGCATTTTTTATGCACATTTTTAGAATATATGCGCCTCTTGGCGTATCCATCCAGTGTTTTTTGTTTCTTTATGAAATATCCCAAATTGTGCATAAAAATACATAGATGGAAACAGCTAGTGTCATCAAAAATTTAAAAACTCATGACATAACTACAGTAATTATACAATAACAATAATATTATAAAATAAACATATAAATATATATCCCAAATATTGCAGAGTGCTTTTCAAGAGAACAAGGGTAAAGGGCCACCCAATGAGCGCATTAGAGGAAAGACATGTGGCAAACTTCTAGAGACACTGCTGATTTGTCTGGTGGTGAGATCTAGGCTTAAACAGTGTGTATCTGCAGGGGGGTCAGGTTGGCGAGACGTATTATTATGTCATGACAGCTCTTATTGGAAAACTTGTGTTTGTGTGTGTTTTGGGGGAGGCAGGAGGTTGGCTGTGGGGGGCCTGATAGGTGACGCCAAAGACGATCAAGACTGCATGACAACAGACCTCTCATTGGCTGCATAGTGGCTCTTTTAACCAATCATGCAGTCCCTTGAGTGGGGGAAAAAAACAGAAAACATTGTGTGAAAGTGCACTCTCTCGAACTAAGGAGCGACGCTGAAAGAGAGAGGTTTTAAGTTGTCGAGTTGAGTTTCCCAAAAGACGATTCATCTTTCTCAAGGTGCTGTGATGCGTTTCACAAAAGCAGATACGCAAAAGTTCAGATATCATATTTGCATTTTAATAGAGCTTGAAATGTTCATGAACAAAAGCAAACCACCTTCACGCTTCTTCCACCCTTTAGATTTCCCTTCCCAAGGGTTCATTTAAGAAGCTTTTCTTGCAAACTTTGAAAACAATACGTCTGGGTACGGCTTACAGGAGCATGTCTGCCGTAGACAGATGTTCATTTCATAAGCTTGTGTCTCTCTCGCTCGGATGATGATATGTTTTTAGGTCAGGCTGAACAGACACTGTGCAAGAGCAGATAAAACTGATTTCAGAGGGTTAGGAAAGATCAGTGTTAACTCTTTCAGTGTCCAGAAAACTCTTGTGTTTATGTGTAAACTATACTGTACACATTTCTAGCTATTAATTCATACATACAATGAGATTTTCAAACAAAATATCAGGGTGAACTGGCATCAGCTGAAGTTGATATCAACTGCCCATATATCAAACTGAAAAAAGGAGTCTCATTAAAAGAATGAAAAGTCATTTTTGATTATTTCTTAGAACTTATTTTTAATAAAACCCTTTCACTGCTGCTTAATATTTTAAAGAATAAATAAATCACAATCATGTGTTGCATCCGAAAGTCATCTGGTCCAAACAACTTTCAATTTTAGTTAATTTGAACTTTTTATGGCAAAGCAAGGTTAGTCCAAGTTGTAAATGTCATGTGGTGTGACTCTTGAATTTTTTATTTTTATTTTAAATTAATTATTCATAACATTTGTTAAAAAATATACATATTTTTAAAAACAAATTATGTATTGCTTTTTATTTCAGGGTTAAACCACATGACATTTATTATTTCATTTTTGAATGAGGTCAGTGTACAGCACAGTAATCAGCAAGCAGACAAAGGGCCTATTCAGCTTGAAATGTACACATATTTAAGCTTGACACCTATCTGAACAAAACGCATCCCCACAACCAATCTACTGTGTTTTACCCTGGATACAAACTATAAATAACTGTCAAATCCACCCTGTTGAGAGAATTTCAATAATAAGACTGTCAAATTGGTTTGTCCCCTAATAAAGGCTGTTTTCTCTCCATCCTGAAGGGTGTTTAAATTAGAAGAGTGTCTCTCAGTCTGAAACTAGATAAGTCACTGTGTTTCCATGTCAACCTGTCTCAGATCGAACCACCGGCTGACATGTTGATGATTAATGTTGTAGAGCCTTGGCTTGTTTGCTTGCACCAATGAAAAATAAGCCAATTTTTCATTTCATTTTGATCTGGTTCATTTACCATGCAAACAAACTGATTCACTAAAACAATTTCTATAACAACATATAAGACTGCTTCCACATGTGCGACAGTTTGTTTACACACAGTCTTGACAGAAACTGAGAGGCCAGTCTGTTCTGCTCCAGGAACCCCAGACAATCCACTTAAAATGAAGAGAGCGCAGGCTGTCCATTCCCATGATGGTGTGGTAAAGTGAAGACCAGACCTTCAAATCTCCACTGAGCTGTGCCAGTTTGGGGGGAAATATAAAGCCGGTGTAATTTTATAATGCACTGAGTATATGTGTGTCTGTTTATGTACAGACACAGTAGTAATCCAGTCTTATGAGTGGATTAAATTGGATTGTCTGGAAACCTTCTTCCTTCTGCGCTCTGGTACAAAAACACTCACTTAAACATTTGCTTAGCTAAATAGGGAAATATCATAGATTTGATAGTTTTTATTTTAAAAACAATAGTTTAAGGACTTGTATACACTTGTTTCATGATTTATATGAATGATATGAATAAGTTCTACAAACTCTCTCTCTCTCTCTCTCTCTCTCTCTCTCTCTCTCTCTATATATATATATATATATATATATATATATATATATAGTTTTATGGTTAGAGTTAATCATAGAGAAAAAAAAATAAACAGAAAAAAATACACAGTATACAGTATATTTCTGACTTTTTATCTAGGAATTATGATTCTGATTTCTAGGAATTTTAAACAAAAGTATAATTTAAAACAAAAATCGGAACAATTTAAAATCCCCAAAAATGACCACAAATATAGTTCTATATTATATATATATATATAGAATATATATAAAACTTTTTTTTTAATTCAAACAATTTAGAATGCCACAAAATGACCGCAAATAAAGTTGTCTCTATACTATAACTGAATACATAAACACAATTTTTATACTGAGCTTATGGTATTTTCTCTTACACAAAAGTTTTCCATAGTTAGATTTTTAATAGGTCGTTTATTAAGCCATTTTTCTTGTGTGGTCCCCACAATAATATGAGGTTTTACTTTGGAAACATTTGGTCCCTTCAATTTAGGCATTAAGACCAGACCCACACAGTCTTCCTGTGGGTACATGAACATGTTTTAGTGTGTAGGCATCTTCCAGAGTTTATACACAACACATCATAACACACACTTTCAACCAGATGCTAGATCGCTCAACGGAAAAAGAACAAAACTATCACAAACAAGCTTCTCCTACCCATTACTCTCCCTACTGCACATTATAAAGAAATGAATGTAGCTCTTTAGATTAATGTGTGTGTGTGTGTGTGTGTGTGTGTGTGTGTGTGTGTGTGTGTGTGTGTGTGTGTGTGTGTGTGTGTGTGTGTGTGTGTGTGTGTGTGTGTGTGTGTGTGTGTGTGTGTGTGTGTGTGTCTGTGTGTGTGTGTGTGTGTGTGTGTGTGTGTGTGTGTGTGTGTCTTAATTACATCTGTTGGAAATATTCTGCTTCCTTTATGTGGCTCTGGCCTCCCACATCCTTCATTAGCTCTTTTATCATCCAGCAACTTAAATAAAGTCCCAGCTACACACCAAACATGTGTGGAGAGAAATACTTCTGACATAAGGAAATAATCAAAACAAAAAGAAACAGTCAAACACAACTAGATTATTGATCATCTTACCAGAAAGTTTTCATGTACTTAGTTAGCCATCTCTCTCTCTCTCTCTCTCTCTCTCTCTCTCTCTCTCTCTCTCTCTCTCTCTCTCTCTCTCTCTCTCGCTCTCTCGCTCTCTCGCTCTCTCTCTCTCTCTCTCTCTCTCTCTCTCTCTCTCTCTCTCTCTCTCTCTCTCTCTGCTGTGCTATCCACTTTTTTTCTCTTACACTCTTAAGGCCCATACACACCAAGGACTATAACTATGATTATAATCATGAAGATAATTTGTTCTAAATATAAAAGAATAGCAGAGTCTACACCACAACTATAACAATAATAACAGAAAAACAATATTGTCGGAATCACTTTCAGAATGATTTTTTTTCCAGCTGAAATCATGTGATTCAATTGCCTGATATACTGACACCAAATTTATTTATTGATCTTTGCTTAGGGGTAAAAAGAAGTTGTAAATACCTTTATTTTCAGTTAAAGAACATCCAGACGCCGTCCACGCTGCTGAGAGCGACGTTTAGATCAATATGTAAGTATGTGCTGTGCTTTTCATATACTTTTTACATTTGGCCCCTTTAAACAGCATACAACAAAACTGCAGAGCATGCTTAGAATAAACAGTTTGCTGGTGTAAACACTAATATAGTTATCTTTATAGTTATCATTATTGGTGTCAATGGGCTTTTACTGTATGTCAACATGGACTAATTAAAGTCCATTTTTAATGAACCCAAAGAATGTTAGGAGATCTGCTGCTACATCTAACATAAGCAGGATCAATGGAATAACACTAGTTTATTTGCATTAACCATATACCATTATCTGCATTATCTGCTTTCCATTATCCATTAGCTCCTGTTTGCAGGCTTTCAAGTGATTATTCTCAGAGGTTACAGGTGCAAATACTGGTTTCGTGTTTAGCAGTGGACAGCTACTATCTTCTGTAATGAGACAAATTCATTTGACCCTTCGCAAGGAGTTTTATTGACAGGCGATCTGACCAATCATAATCCGCCATCCGCCAAATCCGCCATTTTTGTCCGACAAAGAAGTCAGTAAACGTCTTTAAAATAACATTCCTTCTTGTTCATTTGTTTATTTGATGCTATAAATTAACTAGAAGGAAGAGATGATCAGTTCACGAGCAGCCATAACTGAGGCTCTAATGCGATCTGTCAGACACATTAAAGAGCCACAAAACGGTATTTATTGTTTAAATTCCTTTAAAAAATGACCAAATTTGAAAGTTGTTACTTTGTTTCATATCAAAAGTAACCTGGTCTGTCCTGTCTGTCAGCGCGTTGTCAGTGTCCTTTTTCCGAGTTATATTTTTCACTGTGTAAGAACATAGTGTGTGGCGTGAGAGCGGCGTGGCTCGTCGGACATAGCGACAGTAACTAAAGGGGGCGGGTCTTTGCGAATGGTCAATTAAAACAGATCAGCCACTGTCAACTCACGGTAATCTGCTGTGTGTCGGGCAACTTAATTTTTAGAGGATTTTGGTGGACAGGTTTTCTGTATCTCTGATATGTGGTTGTGCATGTGTGAGTTTGTGAAAGACAGTCCTAATACAACCAACCAGCATCTCAACACTAGCTGGACTGAACATTATCAACTGACCTAAATCACACAAATTTACAGAAAGATTATAAATATACAAATGCATCTGATCACTGCATGAGTAATGAACAGCTAGTGGGCTGAAAAGAGTCACTGATCTGTGTGTGTCACTCCATATTGGTGTAACATTTAAATTATTCAAAAGGAAGATTTATTTAAAAATAAAAATCTGTCTTCATTACTCACCCTCATGTCATCCTAAACGCGCATCCATGGGACACAAAAGGAGTAATGTCAAACATTTCGTCATTAAAAGCTCATAAAACTACTGAATAAACTTTTGAGTCTTCTGAAGCTGTGCGACAATTTTGTGTGATGAACCAACCTACACCGACATTTTATTCACAAGTTTACCCACTTGTATGGAAGCTTGTTTTCGCCATGGAATAAAAAATAAAAAGGTAATTGTGACATTTTATTACACAATTCTGACACAATTCAATTTTGAGTTTGTTACTCGCAATTCTGACTCTTTTTCTCACAATTGCACGTTTATATCTCGCAATTTTGACTTTTTTTCTCCGAATACTGAGCTTACATTCTGTTTTTAGACACCTAACCCGACCTCAGGTAAAACATAACAAAAGTCTGAATTCTGAGATTTAAACTCGCAATTGCGAGGAACAAATTTTTTGTGAGAGGAAAAAAAGAATTGTGGGAGGAAAAGTCACAATTAACTGTTTTTTTCATTCTATGACAGGAACAAGCATCCATAGTATCGGATCAAAATATATTTTTAATAATAGGATATGTACTTTATGATGACTAGTGAGTGAAATGTGTACTCTTCAAGGATTACATGAAATTGTAAGGAGAGTGATATACTGCTCCTTTATGTTGGCATTTACTAATACTATTTTGTCAAAAACCTCAAGCATATAAACGCACCTTGATTTACTTCTCTTCAAATGGAAAAAAAGTGACGAATGTTCTTCTAAAGTGCATGTGTTACATGCCTCTACATGTACAAACCTCAAGAACAGAGATCCGCACCTGATTGTATAGCCGACATGTCAAACACTCAGGAACATAAAAGAGCAGGTGTAACCACACACAACACACACACACACACACACACACACACACACACACACACACACACACACACACACACACACACACACACAAACACACACAAAAAGCCTTTAAGTTAAGTTAAGTTAAGTTAAGTCTTAGTTCTGCAGCGACTGTGCTTTTAATTAAAACAAAAAAAATTCTCCTTAGGCTTTATTTTTAATCTTAAGTCTGGGAAACTCATGATTTCATAAGACCCTCAAGTCAATTTTTAGCCAGTGAGTAAATGTAAACCCATGTTTTTTTTGCATTATTTTGCATATGCAAGTATATTTGAATAAGTGTAAACACATGTGTCCGTGCATATGAATTTTAGCATGTTTGAGTTTGCACGTGTCACCGTGTGTGTGTTTGGCCTCCACAGTCCTTCGTTAATGCAGAATTAACATGGACATGTTCAGAACATCCTGTCCCTAAGAACCGAGGTCACTGCGTTTATCTGAATTATTCAGTTCAAGAAAAAACACAAACAGATTACTGTGTGCTGAATGCATCAAAAATAAGGAAGACTAGAAAGGACACTGTCCCTGGGGCATCTATTGTGTACTGTAGCATTCAACGCATAAAGTAGTTTACCCAAAAATGTAAATTCTGTCATCATTTACTCACCCTCATGTCTTGTTTTTTGCATCAATGCCATAGAAGAACCATTTTTGTCTACCCAAAGAACCTTTCAGTGTACAGTTTCTTATTATGAAGAACATTTAAAAAATCTGAAGAACCTTTTCCACTTTAAAAAGCCTTTTGTGAAATGGAAAGGTTCCATGGATGTTATAAGTTCTTCATGGAACCATAATCCTTTATTTATAAGAGTGTACAATGAAAGTCAATGGTATCCAGGGTTCTTTCAGACAAAAAAAAATATTGTCATACAGGTTTGGAACAACAGGAGCAGGAGTAAATAATGACAAAAGTTTGACTTTAGGATGAATCTCTTTAAGTACTGAAGATCCCGCAAAGGGTTACTTTGAAAAATGCAACATGGAATCCAGTACACATATATTTTCTCTCTCTCCATTCTATCAATCTATCTATTCTTTTACTCTGTCCAGATGTCTTTCTATGCCTGCACAGCCTTCCTGCATGGTATTTAATAAACGCATTCGACCCTGCCGCTGGTATGACCAGCTGCCCGTCTGTCCTCTATTTGTCTGCCTCCCACTTACTAGAATATTGATGCGGTCCTGCTTTAGCCGCGTTTGATGTCAGTGTTTGTGTCGTTGTTACATCATTAAGACGTGGCTGTCTACACTGCAACATCAGATAAGCCTGTTGAACAATACAGAAACTGGGAAAAAAGTATTTTATGCCAATATTATGTAAGGTGTACCAAAAACTATGATTATGTAATTGGCTTAATCATACAGAAAAGTTTCTTTATTATATATACAGATGAATCCCCTTCTCCACCCACATACGCATATATAGTTCCTGTCATGTCAGTAAAGGGCAGCCTGGGCCAGGATTGTTACACAACTCACCCTGAGGATGCATATGCGGTGAGGCAATTACACACACACACATTTTGTGGTGTATGAGGTTGACACACGCAGAGCACACGCCATCAGCCCAACTTTACTTTGGCCTTTGAGGCGTTATGGCTGCGCAGAAAAAAATAAATAATAACAGAGAAACAGTATTCCAGAATGCCTCGCACTCTTAAATGGGTCGAGTTAGACTGCGATGTAAGCAGGTGACATAACACTCGGCAGTAGTATAGATGCTGTCACTATCTACACCAAAGCATCTGAATCTGTATATGAAACTCTCCCACAGGAAAACCACTTACAACTGCAAACACTGGCCTAGAAATAACTGATTAGACCGTGTGTACATATGTGTGTGTGCGTGCGTGTGTGTTTTTAAAAATCAACTGGCCTGTTTTCTTTCTTTTTTTATCTGGAACTTCAGAATGGGTGCAGAAAAGCCTTTTGATTTGTCTACACAGCAGGAAATTCATAACACGATCACTGCCATCCTACATCCCGTCTCTTGCATAACCGTATTGAACTGGTTGCCAAGGCAGCCGGACTGCCATCCATGTTTAACGCATCGTTGGGTCACTAAAGGCCTTTTTTTTCAATCGCACGATTACACAACTACGTTCTTGGGGAAAGGGATGGTTTAAGCTAGATAAGGGAATGTTTATGTGTATAGTTTAATTTGTCATAAATACTGAGTTTTACATCAGAATTGTCTACATTAGAGGTTCATGAATGTGATAATAAAGCGTGTGTGTGTGTGTGTGTGTACACTTCCGTGCTTGAGCCCTACTGATTCTATCTGTGCCATGTGTTTCACAATGAAGTGTATTGTGTTATCTATTTTCCAGAGAAAATTTCAGCTTACGACAGTTTCGCATTCACAGATATATTTGGACTATGTGTAACTGACCTCTCAACCTAAGAAACCGCATTACCTTTTAACCTCTGTGAAAAATTTGACTCACACTGAAAATAAATACAAATTACTGTGCAACATGGAAACAATACATATAAAATATAGAAATAATAATATAGAAATATATAATAATATTTAAAATAAATTTATATAAATACAGAGTAACAATTTTAACATTCAATCTTCAAATAAAAAATAAATATTATTTAATCTTAATTTCATTATTGATTTTAATATTCAAACATAATATTTAACCACTGTGCAACAAGGAACCCTTAAAGTCCCCCTGTAGTCAATAATTTTATCCCATAAAACTCCTCTTTGATCACCAAAATTACATATTTAAAAGTTTTTACTTTAGTATATGCGGTTCTATGAAATATGCAAATTGGCCCCGCCTCCACTCGCTCACACCAGCTCAGAGATCCACTTGTTGGCGATCACACGTTGACCTGATTGGTTAAAAGGTAGTTTATTACATTAGAAACACCAGCGATTTCAAACCGTGTTTTTGATTCACAGCAGTTTTAAGGAGCAAAGGTGCTGACTTATGAATTTGGACATGGTTAGATTAAAAACACCACATAAACATAAACAACAACAACAGAAACAACAACAAAAGCTTGATTTTCACCACATGGGAACTTTAAGGGAAATGTGTCAACTACTATAGGGAATAATAATAAAAACTGCTGTGTGAATATAATAAACGCTGATTCAGTTCGGTCCTATAATTAACACAAGGTTTTTTTCAGGTCAAGACATTAAAGTCAGAGAATTTCAATAATATGACCAAGGTCAATGTGATTGTGCATTAGTATTAAACCTGATTATTTAACAGCTACTTACTTAATGGAAAACAGGGCTAATGTGGCTTTAGATGTTTAATTCTCCTTTGTTGAAAAGTCACTTTGGACTATTGTGTAACCAAAGGCCAAGCATCCAGTTATTTCTGTGATCAGTTCCTCATGACTAGAACCAGGGCTATTAAGGTCGAAATCAGAAAAGGGCTGTTTCTAAGAGAGAGCAGCAGAACACCACATCTACTTTTCCTTGTTTTTACACAATTCTGGCTATTATTTATTTATATTTTGTCCTGTGGTTAACAAAGCAAAATTATCATTTTTATTCAGATTAATCTTTATATAACCCAGAAGAGTTTCTCAACCTGAAGCTTATTCTATATTAAATGTGCCAAAATATTGTAATTAGTTCAACACTTAACTTTAAACCAGTTTTAACTGGAATAAACACGGAGACTGTTCCAAACCCTATTGATCTGCTTCACTGCCTAACTGTCTATACCTGGTCATCATGGAACTTCATAAGTGACTGATTTGAATTATTTTACATGCATGGTGACGTTAGCATGTTTCTAAGCTAACCACACAAGGTAACACTTTATTTTGATGGTCCACTTTAGACATTCTAATAATTATAAGTAACTTTGCAACTACATGTCAATTAACTCTCATTAGTGTATTAGTAGACTGTCTGCTTAATATCTGTGAACACTTTATTTTGATGTTCCCGCAACAGACATTCCACTGACTACAAGTAACTTTGCAAGTACATGTCAACTTGTTTTACTAACCCAAATCCTAACCTAACAGTCTACTAATACTCTAATGACTTGTAGTTGACTTGCAGTTGCAAAGTTACTTAGTAGAATGTTTAAATTGGACCATCAAAATAAAGTATAACCCAACACGATATGCATAAAAAATATACAGCACACAAATATTCTAGCTGAAAAAAAGTAAAAAATTTAAACCAGCATGCATGCTGGTTTGCTGCTTTCCTAACCTGAATGGTCTTTTAGGCTGAGTGTTTTTTGGGCAACATTCAGCTTGTCAGGCTGGAAAAACATCTGTTTTCCAGATAAACCAGGCAGCTAAACACCATCTTGGTCAGGCTGGGAGACCGCTTTAAACCAACTATGATCAACTTAAACCAGCTAAGAACTAAAGAACAACAACAAGTTTTTTTTTAGTTTTTTTTTTTTTTAGCATTGATTGGGTAAAATAGTCCATATTTAACTATATGGAACTATAAACAGATAATTTTCAGTACTGATAGATATGAAATAAGTATTTATAATAAACAGTTCTCTCACTTTGACAACTATCTTAAATTTGGTTTGTCACTGAACATGTTGCAATGCCTCTTTAAATTTTGCTGAAATAAAATAATTTGTGTGTGTGTGTGTGTGTGTGTGTGTGTGTGTGTGTGTGTGTGTGTGTGTGTGTGTGTGTGTGTGTGTGTGTGTGTGTGTGTGTGTGTGTGTGTGTGTGTGTGTGTGTGTGTGTGTGTGTGTGTGTTAAATAATATTAAAATAACACTGTCGCCTACCGGTTTGGAATGGTATTTGCAGTAAAAGACAGATTTTTTTTTTTTATATATATATTTGATGAACCTTGTGAAAGAACCATCCAAAATCTACATTCTAACACAGATCCTCAGTGTCTTGTGAAATAAGCAGGGTCCTACAGCCTTGTGAGATAAGACGAGGTCAGCTTGAGCCCATATCACTAACGCTTCCCCTTACTGTCTAAAATAACTCACTACCATGTTCTGACCTTGGCACAGTACAGGTGTTGCTACTCCCAGCCAATCCAGGTCCTGTAAAAAGAGGTCAACTCATATACACATATACTCATTTTCCATTTAACGGACAGATTGATAAACGGACACCATCATCCTCTCAAAACTTCCTTAACTATGAATTGTCATTCAGGATAAAATCTAATCTTAACCATGGGCATGTGATGCATTGTTTTTGACAAGAAGTACAGTGCAAATGGATAAATGGAATAGCTTCGGCCTTTTTTTCGGCTCAAACCTGTTTGGGAAAATGATGTGACCCTGCAACATGTTTGCGAAAGTGCATCTACCTTGCCCTAGATCTTTAGATAAGATTCTCTGCCTCTTAGGGCGTGTTTGGCTTGTAAATCCCCTTTGTGTGTCTGTCTGTGTGTGTGTGTGTGTGTGTGTGTGTGTGTGTGTGTGTGTGTGTGTGTGTGTGTGTGTGTGTGTGTGTGTGTGTGTGTGTGTGTGTGTGTGTGTGTGTGTGTGTGTGTGTGTGTGTGTTAAAGTGGATGGTGGGGTGGTGTGAAATGATTATTTACGGCTGTCAGAAAACTTCATCTAACCCTTCATCTAATTCCTCCCCAGCACAGATTGTACTATACTTAGGCTTGCAAAACAAAGATCTTATTTTTTAATATTTAGCATCTCTCTCCTTCCTGTCCCAAATAAGGAACTACAGCTCTGAAGAAAAAAAAAGATAAAAAAGAAAAACCCCATGACTTATTGCTCAATAGTTCTGATCTCAAATTACACTGATTTCCCCTTGGGCCCTTTGTGAGTTCCGATTTCTACTCCACCTTAGATTGTTTCGTATAAGACACAGTCACAAATGATTGCTGTCAGACATTTCCAGAGAAACATATACCATGAAATATAGAGGATATAGTGAAATACTTTTTGTTTTACACATTTACATGGGCTAGTTGTCACATTTTTTTAGACCAGAAAATATTTCAGGTTTATTATTCAAAATCAATTTCTGCATAGGCACAAAACTTAAAGTCTCTGCTACAAAAAAAGCAGAGCCTTATTTCAAAAAAAAAAAATAGGACAGTGACTTTTTTTCACTGTCCTAAAAAATAAACTTCATTAAAAAAAATGTATGGGGCATGATGTCATTTACATTTATGTATTTTACAGATGCTTTTATCCAAATGTCACTATGGGGTGCGTTTTCACAATGGGAGCCTGTCATTAAATAGCATATTATAGGATTTTCAGCTAAATTTAAATAGTAAAACATTTACAAAATACAAAAGTATCTCTCAGAGATTATGTAACTTTTAAAGCAAATAGGACTAGATATTAAAATCTTATTTAAATGTCAACAAATTTAATTAGTAAATTGTGTAGGTTTTGAATTGTAAAACAGATTAATGTATTGATTTATTTATTAATTAAATAAATAATATATACACATATATATATATTTATAAATAATCTCTGTACTCTATGATCTCTACAGATCTTCATCTACTAATACTCCATTCCCCACATTCTTGCTGTAAAACTAACCATACACTGACTGCGAATCAAGCGCACAGAAGTATGAGCCAAGCTAAGCTATTTTTCCATTTGAAAAAAGAACAGTGTTTTCTGGTATGTACTTTCCAAAGACTGCTTGCAAAGACTGTTGCTACACTCCAAATCAACAGTACAGACCAAACAATATTGATGACACATCCTGAACTACACAGATTGTTGTCCAATTAAATGTTTTCTGCAAATCAAATGCCCCACCCCCAATATCTGACATAAGCTAGTAGTAGAAATTAGCAAATGATGTTCATTGCTGTGAGAAACTGTCATTCAGGGTTTTTTCTTTTTTTTTACAACAAAATCGAAGTATTTGCTTTCACTTTAAACGCATTGTTGTTTAGGTAAACAATAACTCATGTGTAATATTCTCACTCCGTTTTTCTCACCCTAGCCTTTTCAACACTTTCGACCTATCATGTAACCATATTTAAACCTTCATTACTTAGTCCTCTCATTAAAGATCAAGAACATCAGATTAGCATTAGCATTTTCAAGATACCGTAGGTGGTTTTCACATTGAGTGCTCGTTCACTGGGAAGAAAGTAATGAATTTTTGAAGTATTAACACACACTGACAATCACTTTAATCACAAATAGGCACAAAACATACACAAGGCAAGCAGAAAAATGTACCCAACTCATCCATGTGCACATACTATGCACAAACATTATTATTTTTGTCTATAGATTCTTCTCATAAATAAAGGCTCTTCCAAGTACATACTAATCAGCTGCTCCACCCATGCTTAAAGAGGAGTATGTACTGTACAAACAAAGAAAACACAATGTGACTGTCACTGAATGTAAGACGAGAAGGTTGTGTCAGTATAAGATCAGATGATTCGGTTTGTTTTTCCGATTGTGAACTGTGGTCATGCTGACTGCACAATGGCCCCGTGAGAAAACAGTCTCAGTTTAAATAACACAATAAATGTGATAAATTCACACATACAGTACACAAACTACAAAGGTGATTCTTGAAATGTCTCTGATGTTCCGTGATTGGGTGGTGGGGCATGAAGAGGTCACAGAGGATTTTTCCGACCCTGTTCATCACCCACAAAGATACGACAAAAAGCATTTCCAGTCCAACATTTCCACATGCTAGGCCCATAGTAACCTCTGCCTTCCGCCAGCGGACACACGGCAAATGAAAGAGGGTTTCAGACGGGCAGAAAAGACGGAGTCTCTGCAGACAGTGACCTAGTTTTGGTGCAGACATACACAGAAGTGCAAGTTCAGTGGCTTATAAGCAATCACTTACTCACTAAAAGCTGACAGATATTAGTGGGGGACAACAAGGAATTTATTCAACAAAAGAAAGAAAGAAAAATTAAGAATGGAAAGCGGTATAGGACACATCATGGTATAAATTTGCATGCAGCTGTTAAAGCTGAAATTTGTAAATGTTTACAGACCAAAAAAAGCCTGACAAGCCCATATTTCCTGTCTTGGTGTATATTCTATTGAAGCTGCAAGTTTGGGTGGGATATATCAAAGATAATTTATTTAAGATTCTCAAACATGAACATTATTTTGCTACATTGGTCATTGTGGGTAGTATTAGGTGGCGGGGCATTATTCAAAAGTGCACCTGATTGGACAAAAATCTTCGTAGTGCAGGATAAGTCATCAATATTTTACTATTATTTTCCGGACAACATTTTGAAATCATTTATATTGAATTGAAAATTGATTGAAAATAATTCATTTGTCAATGTTCATCACGTACACTATATATATAGCTTCATAAGTAGACCTGTATATACACACAACTTCAATTTTGCCTTAAGGAGTCTTTAAATACTTTTTCGTAGTTTAATCTGGAGTCAGGTTGATATTTTACGAAAAAGTAAACTGTGGCATTACTAATGGTATGAGTTTTGGGGCAGGACTATTTGCTTTGTCGGAACCAATTTGTAATTGTTTGGGAAACTGGTCTTTATTTTCTGGCATTTAAAAAAAAAAATATTGATATATTATTGTACACTTAACCTTTTTAACCTGAGCAAATATGCCACAAATATATCCTAATTGGGTAAATCCATATTACTCAAAATTCATAACTCACAAAAAAAAAAAAGAGAATTTTCTCATCCCACTTCCACTTAACCCCCACTTGCCTTATTCTCAATGGAAACCCTAGTCTATTTGGACAGACAACTGTTTAACAAGATCGACAGAATGAATTACAGAACATCAAAGCCTCCAAATGCTGCTGCAAAGAAATACCAGAGACCGAAAATTTGCCGTCTGCTCTGACTACACAATTTACATTGACTTAATTAACCAGTACAAGCCAAGGACACAAGGGTTTTCAGTGAACAGAAGCCGCTTTAAACCAGCTTAACAAATCACATTTATTGTTATCTTAACCCTCTACTGCACGGTGTTGCCATATGGCAACATACCCTTTCTTTGGACATTTCTTGAAATTTGAAAATAAATATGAGCTCTGATTAATCTTAAATTCATGGTAGAACCTGGTGGTAACCAATGATATGCTTTGATGACATCACGACATTACACACACCCTTGCAACGTCATTCTTTTCACACACTTTTGATGACTCCAGCTGCTGAAAAAGTGCTTGTGTATATGTGAAGATTTTCCTCATTTTTTTCATATTTCTTCGGAATAAAAAAATACATCAAGCATCTGGGGTAAGTTCTAATCTTATTTCAATCATTGTCACATTGTTTTGATACTTATATTACCTTTTTATTTAATAAAATAAGTGTGTTGCCATATGGCAACATTGTGCGGTAATGGAACAATATTTTGCCCATTCTAATGCAGAGTAGCTTTGTATGAATGACAATGTATGGATGCACTGATATAGTTGGATGGTTGTATTCTACTCATATATTTATATATATTTTTATATATTTATAAAGTAAAGTAAAAGTAAAGTATAAAAGTAAAATATATATCCGTCTTGACCGCTTTGATCACTGGCCAGAGATGGGTGCACCAAAAGGAAGGTGCAAGAATCCTGGCTGCAAGGGCATCGTCAGAGTGGTTTGCTCTAAGTGCAAGGTGCACCTCTGCTTAAAAGGTGGGGTATGTGATTTGCAAAACGGCCGGCAGATTTTGAAAATACACAACTCAAAAGGTCCTACCTTCTTTCCTCCAACGCTGGCCCTGACTCCACCCACTCGAAGAGGGGCATGGGGGAGGGGGGTATGGTACGACCGTTTGATTGACGCACTTACTGTCCAATGATTCTAGGTGGTCTTGGAAATGATTGGCTGTTTTTCGAGTTTTTTCGAGTTTTTCGAGTCCTGCCCGTTCCACAGATGATTAAATTTTTTAATTTTCATGTCAGTGCTTCTAACTCAGTGGCTGTAAGTGGGTTAGGAATAGGATTTCAAGTGATTTTGAAAAAATGGTCAAAAAAGAAAATCACATACCCCACCTTTAACAGAGAGAACAACTGCTTTAAGGCGTTTCACATCGAGTAGTTTCACTTGAACAGTTCTTATGAGTTTGCATCAGATGTTTTGTAAATGTTGTTGAAATAATCGTTTCACATTGAGTAGTTTCACTTGAACAGTTCTTATGAGTTTGCATCAGATGTTTTGTAAATGTTGTTGAAATAATCGTTTCACATTGAGTAGTTTCACTTGAACAGTTCTTATGAGTTTGCGTCAGATGTTTTGTAAATGTGGTTGAAATAATACTTTGAAAATTAGTTTCATATTTTGTACACAAAGCTCTTGAAAACATTTTAAATAATAAAAACAATTTCATTTCTAAAAGACAGGTCTGTAATCATCTATGAATTTCATGTCATTTTGGGAGAAAACGCATCAGGCTGTTCCATTGTCGCACAATGTTGCCATATGGCAACGCACCCAAAAGTACCCCCCCCCCCCCCCCAAAAAAAAAAAAAAAAAAGAAATGTTAATTTGAGTCTATTTTATATATAAAAAAACACTGTAAAAAATGTTTCCATGATTGCATAATAATGCGTGCAGTAGATAAAAAGGGTGTACTTCACAAATGGCTGGACGTGGGGTTTGGAACAGAAATACCGTCTGTGCAAGTACTGAAGGACTCTATATTTATTCATTAATACTCAAACTCGTAAAAACACACAGAAGTGCTAAGGATCTTCACTGAGAGTATTTGCATATGAAGCATATTTGGCATATGCATATGCACAGAAAATCATAGAATTAGTCACAACTATGTAGCAAAGTTTAATGAACTATCAACTACAGTGTGTGTGTGTGTGTGTGTGTGTGTGTGTGTGTGTGTGTGTGTGTGTGTGTGTGTGTGTGTGTGTGTGTGTGTGTGTGTGTGTGTGTGTGTGTGTGTGTGTTGGGTGGGTGAGCGCATTGGGGTGTGTTTTGGGTGATGTTCACTGTATGTCCTGAACAGGCTGCTGGGCTTCTGTTCAGCCTTCTGGGACAATGTGCGGACAAGCGTACTGAATCCATCTGCACTCATTCGCTCTGTTTATCTGTCCCTCTTTCTTTAGAGATTGTCTCTTTATAAAGTAAGAAGACTACATCACATGACCTCATCACATTGAATGATTATTTAATCGAGTGATGATTTATTCTGCAATTATGTGCAAAAATTCCAATATTTGGCACTCAGTTGAAATAATCAATAAAGCACTGATTTGCACTGCAAATCAAGTGAAATTCTACAGGAAATGGAAGGTCAAGTTGAGTGCAGTGCATTGTGGGATACATCATTCCATACAGTCAGTAATTTATATCCATGTATGCATTTATTTTTTGTTGTTGTTGCTATTGTAGTCTTTATGGATATTTTTCATTTGTTTTTATTTTTAAGTTTTCATTTTATTTGCCTTGCTTTATTTTTCAAATTTGCTTTGTGCTTTTGTCTCTTCATTCGTTTTATTTTCTTTTAAATATTTCCATTTACTAATCATTTCTTTTTTAAGTTCAGTTTTAGTTTTAGTAATTTTTATTATTTATTTCAGTTAGCTGCCAAGGCAACATTTAAAAAAAATCTTTAAGTAAAATTTTTTAACCTAATATTTAAACCGTATTTTAATGAACGACGATTATTTTTAATTGTTTTAGTTAATATCAAAAACACTGGTCGTATACTTTTTGTATAATTTTAGGTCACCCTATTATTCACATACCAAAGCTCAGCATAATGTACCCATAATACATACTATACACTGCAGCAATAGTAACCCCGACAGGCTGTCTCTCTCATTCTGTCTGTCTTCCTCCAGGTGGTCTGATCACCAGATGCTGCAATGGGCACTTCATTGCTACCTTCAGTGGAAAAGCCAGTCACGTCCTTCAGACGCCCTCGCTGTAACCATGGCAGCAAGTGTTTAGTGCGGCTTGCTGCATACATTAGCATTCGCTAATGCTCACCCTCTCATCAAAACACATTGATTTTGTGCTGTGGATTAATACAAAACTCTCCATTAGATGCCAAGCCCTCTGCCCCAACAAACAGCATTTGAAATAGAGCCACTTATGAGGGAGGGAGGGAGGGAGGGAGAGGAAAAAGGGAAGATGCAGAGCGTTATTTTGCAAACATGTCCATTTTGATAAGATACAGTTTTCTGTGTGGTTGAACATGGTCTGTGACCACAGATGCTCCAGTTACAGTCCTGCTGAGACAACTCACATGGAAACGTACAATTTAGCGTGATGTACTGTTGTTGTTGATGCTAAATGCCGCACATGTAGCTTTGTCAAGAGTGCTTAGTTGTACTGATGAGAGATTAGATGAGTGGATTAAACAGCAAACGGAAACTAGCAATCAAATGCGGTTCTCACAGGGTCACACAATCTCCAAATACAAATATCCTCTGAAGTACACACAAAAGTACACAAACAGAAAACTACCAAACGTTGCTCCTCTTCCTGTAAACGTATACTTTAAGCGCATTCATGTGAAAGTCAAACAAAGAGAGCACATTAATTAAAAAAAAAGGGACAGTTCTTATTTTTAAGAATGTTTCCACTGTTTTTGTCCATATAATGAAAAACATTAGCGTCCAAAATAACTTTGGACTCCATTGACTTCATTGTCATTGCATGGACAAAAAAAGACACTCTGACATGGT
Source organism: Siphateles boraxobius (assembly GCF_051911475.1). Classification (NCBI taxonomy): domain Eukaryota; kingdom Metazoa; phylum Chordata; class Actinopteri; order Cypriniformes; family Leuciscidae; genus Siphateles; species Siphateles boraxobius. Next base: position 23,783,613 of record NW_027508799.1, on the reverse strand, counting down.
CTCCATGAGGAAAGGGCTTAATAAAGATTCAAAATAATGTGTAAATCACAATGTAAAAAAATCCAGAAATGTTTCTGTGAGGGTTTAACGGATAGAAAATATCTTTAGTTCAGCATAAAAAAGTCAATGAAAAGTTACACCCTGACATCTCCAAATAAAAATATCATAAGAATTAAGCACACAAGTGCGTAATTGCGCAAACACATTAAAACAACCAAACGTTGCTCCTCTTTCCATAAACATGTACTGTAAATGCATTTATTGGAAAATCAAACAAAGAGAGCGCATTGATTAAAAAGTCCTAAAATGATAATGTACTTCACCCCAAAATGAAAACTCTCACTCATTTACTCACCCTGTAAGACTTTCCTCTGCTAAACACAGAAGAATATATTTTAAAAGAATAGAAGATATTTTAAATGTTTCAACTGTTTTTCCCCTACAGCAGACTTTCAATGTATGGACAAAAAACGCTAAGGCTTGGTCCCCAGAAGGAATCGGCTTAATAAACATACTAAATAATACGTAAACGAAAATATAAAATGCAGAAGTTTGCAGTGAGGGTTAGATTTAGATCAGTATAAAAAAATTACAGAAGTCAATGGACCATTGGACCAGAAGTCCCCACCATCATAGAAAGCGTGTTCGAGTGTTTTATCGGCAAAGGGGGGCGTCACTCCAAACAGTCTGTCTACTGTATGGCATTTCAGCAGCTTTTGTGCACAAGCCTATGTGTGGCTCAGATAAAAGGCATCCTCCTCACAAAGACTTAGATCAAGCTTTTGCACAAGGGGAGCTTTTCAAAAGTGCATCAGAGCGTAGGAGCAGAGAGAAGGGGAGGAGAGGATATGAACAGACACTGGAACTGACGTCAAAGCAAGCATAAAGGTGTTTGCTGTACAAAGGTGTGTGTATGTGTGTTTGAAGCACACAGGTGGGAGTCAGGGCTGTCCATTATTCAGGAATCCTTCAGGCAGTAGAAAGTCCATATCTCTCAACAATTACAGTAAACACAGCAGAACATACAGATGCTTCACAAGCATGGAAATTACAGAGTGAACAGCAGTCTTTTCATGAAAAGTACAGCAAATTGTAATATATTTCCTGGGTCAACATGTTTTGTTGATCCTGGGACAACATTCATAACCATATCCCTACCCCTAAACCTAACCCTACCCATAAGAAATCCCTAAAATCAGAGGGAAATGATAGGTGAACAAGACTGATGTAGAAGCACCTAACCCTGGTTGTAAGCCTATACTTGACATAAACTGTAACCTTCTCCTTCAAATCTGATTGGTTGATTGGAATGTTGTTCCAGGACAAACAAAGATGTTAATCCAGGAACATGTTGTACTTGATGAAATCATGTTCTGCCTAATGATCATTTCTGTAGATATCTGCAGATGCTCTCAGGGGTAAAAACACTCTCAAGATGATCCGGAATATCATGGGTATACTGGCCATGAGACATCTAAATATTATTGCTTACTTATTAGTCAAATCCCATACAGAAATGTAATATATGTCAATATATTTAAATTAATATATAATGTCAGTGCCCATGTACGTCTGCTGCCTATATGAGAATATATGCAAAATTCATATATATAAAACACATAGACATATATGAAACATATATTTCAAAATATAGCAAAAATGGCCGTTTTCATGTAAGTGCCATGTATTTTCCCATATATATTTATGTCACATATTTATACTTAATGTTGTCCATATATGGGAGAAACCAATACTATACTGTAATATATGCAGATATATTGTATCATATATGGATGAACTCAAATATTTTCTTCACATGTTTGTACACATAAATGTTCATATATGTTGCAGGCATATATTGTGTTCTCAGATAAGTCAAATATATGTATAGATATATGTCATGCTATTTAAAATATAAGTACATATATGGCCATATATTACATTTTTGTATGGGATGGACCAAAATATTAGCTCTGTGGTTAAGATAATTTAGGGAACAAGATTTGGGATTCAGATTTGAAGATGACGAATGGGGGAGGATCACTGGGGATTTAAAATTGATGTCAAGAGATATTAGAACACATCTCATACAATTTAAAATTTTACACAGATTCTACTGGACACCTAGAAGGCTGTTTAAAGGGGGTTTTATGGATAATCCTTAATGTTGGCGAAGCCGGAGAAGAGGGAAACCTGTTTCATGTCTTATGGCAATGCTCAGAAGTCCAGTATTTTTGGAGATAGGTGCATGATTATGCCGACTCCGTATGATCTCTGTCCTAGTTTATACATTCTTGGTAGCCCATTATGTTGGGCAGATGTCTGATTGTGAAAAGCTGGAAATCTTCTGGAAGGTCTCCGAATTTTGAGTGGCTTTCGGAATTAGGGCAGGTGGCAGCCCTCAAAAAACTCCTATAGTCTGAATTAGAGTATGATATATATTTTGATAAATGGAAAAAAAAATTGCATTTCTGTAATCCAGAGTAGTAGCAAGCATGTGGCAAGACAAAAATAATGGTCATTGTAAATATGATTATAGCTCCTAGTTATCACATTTTGAGTTTGCTTTTGCTCTTGAGCCTCTTGTCTTGTTTTCTGTTTTAGTTTCATGCTCAGTCTTCTAGGTTGTTAATTAGTACTATCATCACTGTCGTGGTTGTGTTTCCTCAGAGTTATTCTCCTGGTTATTATTTTGATTCTTAAATGAAAGATTTATTTTGAGTATCTCCTTCGTCGTGCACTTCATTACAGCCACCGACCGTGACAGAATGCAAGACCCAAAAAACAAAGACGCAACAATGGACTAAGTGAGTGATGTACTGTTCTCCATCTTTCAATATGGTTGTAATATTGAATCATATGTTGAGGAGTTCATACAGCAATCTGACTGCCTGGGGTGATCAACAACTGATAGTTTTGTTTTGGAGTGGTTTAGACCCACACTTCACCTTGTGGATACCAGCTAGAGATCCTAATATAACCCTTGAGCGGTATCTGGACTTGGTTCTGAGGTGGTGTGGCTCACCATACACGGTCAGTGAGGTGGATTACGCCAATATCAACAACGCTTTGTCACAGCCATCCCAGCCCTATTGGTACCTACTATATTCATCTCCGAACCGGTCTCAGAACTCCTCCCAGTAGCCGCTGAGACCGCTCCGGAGTCTGCTCCAGTCCATGAGTCCACTCCAGAGTCTACTCCTCAGTCCGTTCCAGTGAGTGATATCTCTGTGTCTGTTCCTGAGAGTGGAATTCAAGAGTCCGTTCCAATGATTGAAATCTTTGTGTGAAATTCCCGAGTTCGTCCCAAAGACTGATATCCCAAAGTCCATTTTAGGGATTTGAAATCTTCGAGTTCTTTCCAGTGAGTGAAATTCCCGAGTCTGTTCCTGTAAGAAAAATTCCCGAGTCCGTTCCAGTGAGAAAAATTCCCGCTCCAAGGATTACAGCATTACCACTGCAAATGGTCACAATGCTTCCAGTGAGAGAAGTTCCCGAGTCAGTTCCAGTGAGAGAAATTCCTGTGTCCGTTCCAGTGAGAGAAGCCCCTGAGTCTGCTTCTGTGTCAGCTCCTGCCCCCTAGTCCGCTCAAATGTTTTGTTTGCAAATAAGAATACAAATCATAAAAAAGAAGAGGGCTATCACAAAGTTGCCTTTGATAAATAGAGGATAATATGAACATTTATTATTTTTACACTGACATTTTATTATGTTTTTGCATGTAAAACAGGTCATAATAATTTGATATATTTAATTTAATTGTAAATTGTAATTTCATCCAGGTATTAATAATAGTATAGTTGTACTGTATTGTTATTAAATATGTACATATTTTTTAAAATAAATAATAATGTTGTAATTTTCTATTATTATTATTCAAATAATATATTTTAAAAAACAGGTTTTATTTTTATTTTATTTCTAAATCTTATTATATAAATCTTAATATATTATTTCTATAGAAATACATTATAAATGCTTTCATAGATTCTCAGTTGATATGGAGACATTCTGAAATATAATTAGGCATATTAATTTATCTAATTTCGTCTTGCCTAGAGGACAACATGGCATAAAGCAGCACAGCATAGCCCACTCTCCCCTATGGTCTAAGTATGTCTGTCTGAATCAGACGCTGGGGATTATGTCTGTCTCTCGCCTGACTGTAGCACAACCATTAGTAATGTGTTTTGTGTAGTCTCTCCCACCACATCTGTCTGGATATACACACATCCATAAACAACCCTCCGACCCCATTCCCATTCCCTAGGGGTTCATAATGGAACTGCTAGGGCTTTGAGAGATAGCGGTGGAAATGGCAAATTAAATAAAATACAGTAACAAAAGCAGAATTTTAAAAATAAATTCTCTGATCTTATATACAAAATGAAATCTTTGTTTTTTTAAATTTAGTCATTTTATTTATTAAAATGCTCCTAATCATTTCTTGAGATCTCAAAGTAAATAATTAAAATTACTGGGGTGGAAAACACTCAACCACTCAACCCTATACATTCACAGACTAGCTAAAGTGTCCCAGACTAGAATACAACTTATACATCCTTCATGAAGCCAGTCTAGCTGTTACAAGATGAACAAAACAACATTTAATATGCTCAGAATCTCACTTTAAATCACCTACACTAAGACATGATAAACCCGGAGCAGGCTGTGATCTGCCCAGCCAAGTATGTAGCGTAAGATGTGAGAGCTAGTATACAACTGCCATTAATTATACAGTAAATGCTACACTGTTAAAGTTGTGCTTTGAATGTTTAGTATATTACTGACAGAAGTATTAAAATGTGCACTCAGTATATTCAATATATATGTGTATAAAAGGCTCATCATAAACTCAAAGCGAGAGCACTAGTATGCAGTTAATAAATGTATGAAGTGTAATGCAACATACAAAATGTTACATGCACACTACACAGTACTGCAAGGCATTGCATGGGGGTTGCATCTGTTGCTGTTTTTAGGAAGCAGATCTGAACCAATGAGGAATCTGATGCAATGACAGGTAAGTATTTATCCAGTTTCCGTGTGAGTGTGTCGTTGTGTGTCGCATTCTCATTAACACTTGAGACCCAGATGACATTGTTGTTGTGGGTTCAGTCATGGTAATTGCTTTAATTACTACACACACACACACACACACACACACCCATAGATAAGCAAAAGGAGAACAGGGCATTTACAAAATGTCTGCCAGTGACATATTTGCCCAACAGATTAATGCAACTGATCAAAATGATTTACACACTTAAAAATAAAGGTTGCCATAGAAGATCCATTTTTGGTTCCCTAAGATACTTTCAGTTAAAAATTCAGTTTAATAATCTGAAGAATCTTTTTTCATAATAGAGTACCTTTTCTGCAATTACATGTATGTTAATGGTTCCTAATGATACAAAGATGCCAATAAAGAACCTTTATTTTTAAGAGTGTATGATGGTCTGTTACCATATATTTATTGTCAGAAATGTACTTTGTAATCAGTAACTGTTACAATGTTTTCATGACAAAGTTACTTGCTCTTAAAGGGACATTACACCCAATCAATGATCTGGTTGCAGCAGTTAACAATTATCTGAAAGGTCAATGATCAGTACATAGTGGCATCATTTTGGTCTGTTTCTCACATAAAAGTTTTAGTATGACTTAAAGGTACTTTGTGTAGGAATTTCTCCCATCTAGCGGTGAAATTGTATTTTGCATTCAAACGAATTGTGCTCTCCAGCGCCTCACTTTTTCAAATGCGTGTTGCATCTACGGTAGCGGTTATGTACAAAAAAGCTATGACAGGATGTCTTCTAATAGCACTTCGTCGAGTTTTCCTTCGGGTGAACAGGTTTGTTATTTCAAACAAACTGCAACTTGACACAACGAACAAACGAATGTTACAGTATGAATTACTGACTGACTTGCCGGAGCCGTGATAAGCACCTCTCACTGCTCTCCTCTGCTCCTCCGTTTCTGCTGCTTTCAGTTACGTGACGCTGGCTCTGAACGAAAACGCGTTGTGGAAACGCGTTGGCCTAGTACTTTTTGACCCTCTCTGCTATTATAGTTTTTCAAGATGGCGGAACGACATGGAAGCCTCCGTGGACCTACCCGTCACATGTATATAAAGATAATAAATTCTCCGTTTACGAGGATAAGTCAGATAATTGGCAGAGGTATTTGTATACCATTGAGGACATATTTATGAATAAAAATATTGATTTTAGATAATAAAATACCTAAAAAATTACGCAGTGTCCCTTTAACACTGTGTTTAGGGGTGTGTACGTTTTTTTTTTATTTTGGAGAGAAATTAACACTTATTTAGCAAGGATACATTAAATTCAAAAATGACAGTAAATACATTTATAATGTGGAAAACGACTGACACGTTTTCTTGCTGTATATTTATATCAATATTTATAAAGCTCATTTTGGTGATTGCTGGTATTATTTCAACATGCTTTGCCCGAACTTCGGTGAGAAAATCCATTTACAGATCTGTTTTACCCATCAGCACAGCTTCCCAAAGGTTCACAGCAATTAAAACACAAATAACAAACCAACTCACCCACGTATCTATCTATCTATCAAACACACACAGCAGAAACCACAGAGGGAAACATGGACGCTACTAGGACAGAGTCATCCATCACACATGCATGAATATCATTCAATCATGGTTCTCATTCATCACACAAGCACAAACGCTGGTCTAATGGAAATGGATGAAGACGGAGAAATCACATTGACCTTCACTTTTATATGTGAGCCTTAATGTTTATGCAGCACTGCTGCACACACATTGAAAAATGTAATAACTCCATTACAATTCAGGGTTCAACCCTATTCTGACTGTCTATGAATTATTAAATATATCTGCCTTACTTTAAGGACACAAAGGCAATAAATTACAGTGTTGTGTATATTGTATGTGCTATTTATGCAGTGCAGTCACATCTTTGATGTGTGCTGCAGAGTGTGTGTGATTCACATATATGAGAGTTAAGGACATATGAAGGTGATTGAAGCATGTGTTCGTGTGAGATGAAGCGTACAGGCACATATGTTGTCCGTTTGTAATATGATATGATGATTTGGCTGTAAGAACAGTGTAAACTCCAGTAGCGTGTGACTTTCTACAGTCACCTGCTGTTGTTTCTGCACACCTGAATAACTAGCTGGTTTGGCCTAAAGCTATTCAAACACAAACCGTGCCAATATTTCTACTCACATCTAGATCAATAAACTGCAGCAAACACACACACAAGACTAAAACATGATATTTTCCATCGTCTAACACTCTTACTATCCTAAAACGAACCCTCACACTTTCAGAATTTGTAGATACACAGATGTACAAAACACACATGTGTCAGAAAAGTTATTTCACAAATGCAGTGATAACAGATGACCACTATGCCTTTACACACCCACATACCATTCTCAGAGATGCAATACAGCATTCAAACATACTTTACATTCAACACTCTCAGAAAAAAAGTACAAAAGCTGTCACTGGGACAGAACCCTTCAAAAATGTACACTTTTGGTACCAATATGTACCTTTGAGGGACCAATATGTACCTTTGAGGGACCAATATGCACTCTCTAGGTACAAAGATGTTCCTTTTGAGAAGGTACAGCCACAGTGACAGCTTTTGTACCTTTTTTTCTGAGAGTGAATGTGTGTTACACAATCGCACATACTATCACAGAAAGTGTACACACAGTTTGTTCTTTCACTGCAGTTTTACACACATTAGGGAAATGCCATTAACTTATATTGATGGTAATGGATATGTTTGGTCTTGGTGGAATAGATCCGTTTCAATTTCTGTATGAGCAATTGTTCCAAATAAGGATGTCCCCGAATGTCCCCAAAGGGACATTTCGTCAGATTTATCTCACTCATTGGGATAATTTTACAGCATCACTACTCCGGTCTTCGGTGTCACATGATCCTTCAGAAATCATTCTAATGCTGATTAAGTACTCAAGAAAAAAATCTTATTATTATCAATGTTGATTAATATTTCTGTGGAAACCGTGATATTTTTCTTTTCAGGATTCTTTAATAGAAAGTTCAAGAGAACTGCATTCTGCATAGCTACTGTCATTTTTAATCAATTTATTGCTGAATACAAGTTTTAATGTCTGTAAAAAAATGGCTTACTCTCCAAAAACATTTGAACGGAATGTTCACATTATAAGGGGGAGGAAACAGAGAATTCTCTCAATAATGCAACTGTAGAAACACAAGTACTTTATTTTAGTTAAAAAAGCAAATCGCCTTTTTGATAGTGTTAGTTTACTCTAGAATTTGCTTGCACGGTATAGCTACACACACACCCGGAAAAAAAATTATAGTATGATTTATTGTTGATAATAATAGCTAATAATAATAATAATAATAATAAGTGAAACAATCTTGGCAAACATTTATTGAAAATTATGTCATCCCCATTCAAGTAAATGGAGATGTAATTCTATGTCTATATCTTTACCAACTACATAGAAAAACAGCTGCCAGGAAATGGTCCCAAAAAAAAGCCACTGTTTTCATAGTGACAAAGACAGATGAGGATGAAATTCTGACATTTTTTTACGGGGTGTTTACAGGGGTTGCCTATTTCTGTACTTTCCATTTCTAAAACTGATCATGAGCACTCTCAAAACAAAAAGATAGATAAGTAAACAATAGCTGACAAACACACATAAGCAGTGAAGCAAAGCTCTAGCGAACACTCTCGTCAGGCATCATTCCAGCCGCCCTGGGGTCCTGAACACAGACGCATTCCCTGGAAACAAGAGCTGTCTACACATAGAAACACACAGGGAGTGTCTGCTAAAAAGACTAGCCTGCCCACACAAAAGAGCTCTGATGGGCCGGGGGGCACTGGACAGGCTTGTGCTTTGTTGCTGTCTGGCTGGGCAGGGGAGAGGGGAGATGAATGCCAGAATTTGCCCATGTTTGTATGTGTGCACAGGGCTCTAGGGGTGGTCACCACAGCAACAGGGCAATAGGACTCTTTTCTCTTCAGGAGATTGTTGTTGTTTGCTTTTCCCCTCCTTTTGCGCAGGCCGTCGAAACTTTCCATTAGCTCAGCATAAACATCTGTTAACCTTTACTTTCTCCTCCTGTCTCTGCAGAGATACTGGCCTGAGAAATCATAATCACTGTATTTGATCTTTTTTTTGTGTTGTAAAAAGTTTTGATAATGTTACATAACATGACAGGATGTTGAGTGTAACATAATTAGTACTTACTTTCACAACATTTTTGCAATGATGTAAAAATACTTTTCATTCACAAAATTCAAATAATATGAAATAATCACAGTTTACCAAAGGGAAATGTTTGACAGCTGTGATAAACTGCCTGTTATTTGCATATATTTGCCATTGAATTAAATCTATTTGTAAGCTTTAAGATTTTTTTGTTTGAACAATATTCTACAGCCTAAGGGCTGTTTACATGACACCGTTTTCAACTAAAAAGCAGAAAACTTTTTGTGTTTTGGCCGTTCGATTACGCGACAACGGTGTTTTGGGGGACTGAAAATGCAAACTTTTGAAAATGGGTTTCAAAGTGTAAGTTTTTGAAAACGATACCTTTATCGTCTCTGTGTAAATTTGTGAAAACGGTGACATCATGTGCATGCGTATTATGTGTTCTATAGACGCGTAATGTTTCTTTACAAAGTGACATCGGCAACTACTGGCCTGGCATGAATAATACAGAGTTTTTATCGTTTTTTGTGGATGCGTGTGAACGGGGTTAGTTATGACAAAAGAAAAAACGTTTCCATTTTTAGTACATCGTTGTCATGTAAACGTACCTTAAGTAGAAGAGATCCTTAATTTGATTCCTTTATATTACATTCCTGGTTATTTGCATGAAAATAGCTATTTAGTAGAATGAGTTGTTGACGCAAATTGTGATAAGTTAAGGGTGTTTTAAAATGTAAGACAAGTCAACATCAGCTACAAATGTGATGTTTGTATTACAGGAGTAGTGCAGGAGGACTAAAATCACTAAATACACAGTGAACGAATGTAGGACAGATCCATCTGTTTGCTAGGTCACTGATAAGGTAAACGTTAGCATGTTCAAATATGTTAAGGTTACCGTTAAGCAGATAAAATCTGTAGCCCACACAGTTACCTCAACATTATGCAAAAGAAAATATTAAAATGCTCCTGAAGTCATCCAAATTGTGCTATTTTGCAAAAAAATAATAATAATAATAATAATTCCACTTTTTTTTTGTTGTTAATGTGGTGTCTGTGCTCTAGTACTGATGAAAGGCAAGAAACACCTCAAGTGATGTATGGAGAAAGTGAGCAGATGGAGGCAAAGAGCCAGAACACCATTTCACCATTTACAGATCTAATGCACTTAGCCTGCTAATGACAGCCACTGAAAGCCAAGGCAGCGTTCCCTCATCTCTCATAACATAATAATCACTCTCCGTATACTCTGACCTCTGTGTGGCTGTTACTATTTCACACATGAGATGACGCAAACGCAGCTATTTTAAAACCCAGACTGAAAGAAGGCTGAATGAGAGAGAGGGCCTTGTAGGTTCTGCCGTTCTGATGAGGGATTTTGTTTCAGGGTTGAGTGTTTCTTCACTTCTGGAGAACTTGTTTACTACTGTTCAAAGGTTTGAAGTCAGCAAGATAGAAGAAATGAGTACTCTTATTCAGCAAGGATGCGTTAATTTGATCAAAAGTGACAGTTAACATTAATAATGCTACAAGGATTGTTTCAAATGAATGCTGTTCTTTTGAACTTTCTTTTCATCAAAGAATCCCAATGTTTTCAACATTGATAATCACAAAAAATCACCATTTCTGAAGGATCATGTGACACTGAAAACTGTAGTAAAGATGCTGAAAATTCAGCTTTGTCATCAAAAGAATAAATGACAGTAAAAATATATATTTAAACAGAAAACGCTTATTTTAAATTGTAATAATATTTCCCAGTATTACTGTTTTTATTGTACTTAGGATCAAATAAATGCAGCCTTGGTGAGCAGAAGAGACTTCTTTCAAAAACATTATAAGAAAAACATACAATATACACAACGTTTTTTTTTTAAAAAGAAGCCTCTTATGCTCACCAAGGCTAAAACTTTTTATTATTACTGTAAATAATTACTGTATTACTGTAAAACAAACAAAACTAAGCATTTGAGTAGTGATAAATTCACAGATTTGAATGAATAGTGAGTCACATGTCATGTGAGATGTATTAGTTTCTCCTGGTACCAGGATGTTTCATCATTTCATGTTTCATGTTTCATAGGAGGCGTGTTTGGGCATGTCATGTGCCCTGGAGGTGAGGAATACAGGGGAGTTTCTGCTGTCAATCATTATGAGATGCTCAACCAATAGGAAACCTGGGAGGTGCTGTTATCGCTATGCGCACATCATAAAAAAAATCCCCTTGCTTCCCAGTCCCGAGAATCAAAGAGAAAGTAAAAAAGGACCAATTGACTGACTGGCAATCATTTAGGAGGGCATGTTAGGTGAAAGTTAATTCAGCAGAAAGACACTGTTAATAATCTCTCAACTTAATATGAAAAACTCCAAGGTATAAATAGTATTGAAAGAAATACATAAAAGAAAGTGGAAGTTTTGAATGATTCCCTTTCACATTAGTTAGGATGTTTAAGGTTCTCGTAAATAAATTTGCTCTTTGCGGTTTCAAGGTGACCAAACTGTGATATATAGTGTATATACAAACTAGGCTATATGATTGGTTACACTTTACAATAAGGTCTTATTTTTTAACATTAGTTAATGCATTAGTTAACATGAACTAACAATAAGCAATACATTGTTAAAGCATTTATAAATCTTTCTTAATCTTAGTAGGTAAAAAAAAATGTTCTTTGCTTGTTCATGTTAGTTCACATTGCATTCCTGTTAACAAATGCAACTTTTGATGTCAAAATATTTTAGTACGTTGAAATTAACATTGAATAATATTAATTATTAACGATAACGAATGAAACCTCATTGTAGAGTGTTATATAACATCAAGTGACAAGTGTGCATCCAGTTACTTCACTGATTTGTTATAGTGTGCAATTTAACTAAATGAAATGGACAATAATGTGCAAAACTTAAATAAGTATACCATGGATCTAATGTAATAAACTAAAGATAATGCAAAACTGGTAAGAAATAACTAAGAGGCCTTTTATGGGGCTAACAATGGATGGATGGATGGATGGATGGATGGATGGATGGAAGTCTACAAGTGTTTTTCAAGTAAGTAAACACTGCTTTTTTAAGTTATCCAACATTGAGAACATTTCATCTCCAATATGTAGGAAAAACCCGACAAGCACAAATGTATAATAAAAGATGCACAGATTTTTTTTCATTGGGTGCATATGGGGAAACTGAGACAGACCGGTAGACTGGGCAGCATATGTTAGATGTTGGCATCTGTTCTCGCTTATATATCTTTGCCTGTAAACGCGCCTGCATCTTGTGCATAAATGCTGCAGAAACTATTCTTTGTGGCTCATATCATGGGAACATTCTCATTACACCTGAGAGCTGATTATCAGATTATCACACACAAGTGAGGCTTTGGGCTGTTGCTATAGTAACGGTGCTAAAATGGCGTCAGTATCCATGGATTTCTTGGCTAATTCTCTGCAACCTGTGCTCAATAATCTCAGTGGCTGTTCACAATACCTCAATCTTGGTTACGTGATATATTTTTTGGAAAGAGCAAAGTCTGTTTAATAATACTTAATACAAACTGTTGAATGATTCCCATGTTAAAATCAAGGTCAAACATTAACTACATGCCACCGACCGAATGTGACAAAAAAAGTCCCAGATACTTTTGGTACATGGGGGCCAAAATTTTGTGTTTTTAATCCTTTTGGCCGGATTTTAGATTTAAAAAAAAGCTAAAACTGGAACTAAGGGGTCTCAGGTGTTCTAGAAAGAAATGTCAAACAAATTAGCAAACTGTGCAGATTTCTGAAATGACATGCTTAATTATGTCATGCTTGCCCATTCTCTTCCAATCCCCTTCTCTCTTTTATTTACTCTCTATTTCTCTTTTTCTTTGTCCTCATACTGTATATAGTGGTGCATGAAAGATCTCCAGATCTGTAATATCGACTGAATGCCTCTGATCAGTTTCCCTCCCACTATGAGCAAAAGAAACCCTTTCACAGGCCACCCTTATATGAGGCTCAGAGGGGATCAGGAGCTTGATAAATCTTTGAACTTAGTGGAGACACATCTGATGTTTCTCAGGTGATGAGCCTGGGAACCAGAAGGATATATTGACTGTTTTAGACCACAGTGGGAACTCAAGCACTGAATAGCTCATGATAAAGCTCCGTCATTCTAACAGGTCCATAACAATCCATACAATAACAGTTCAGTGACCACAAGTTGTAAAACTATAAAAAGGACAAAAAACACAACAAAAGCACTGTAAATGTAGTCCATATAACCAGTACACTATATTCTAGTCTTCCAGAGTTTTGTGTGACAAACAGACCCTAATTTAAGCAACTATTGACTGAAAATGCACTAATTGAATGGATTTTATGATGCTTTTATGGTGATTTTGTCATTTTCTTTTTGACAAAACTGTTCACTATGATATTAATGTGGTGCTCAAAGACATGTATTATTATTATAAATGCTGAAAACAGTAGTGTTGCTCAATATAACAACTTAATATAACAATTTAATGTGTAGTAAGTATTAATTTCTTTAACCCTTAAAAGCATACCTCATCACTACCCTCCTCCTCATTCATTTTTTAAAGTTAAACATCAACCTTATAGTATTCCTCAATCAATTCATTAAAAACAATATAACATATAACAATATATATAAAAAAATTAAAAATGATAAAATAATGCCTGTTTTCTCATTCATTTTTGTAATAATTGTATAGGGTCACTAACGACCCCAGTTGTGTAACGGTTTAAGTATATTTTTTCTGCACAACAATAATTGAATCTTTCAAGACAGAATAAGTGAATTTCACCTTTATTCCACATTGTGGCAATGTCTGAAACACAATGATGAAGTGACATTTGAACTCGTAGTTACCGCAGGTAAAAAAAGAATAGGAAGAATCATCAGCAAAACTTGAAATGGCTCAGCGATTTCCTGCAAAGCAAGCCCTGACCTCTATCTAATATTAGTGTCACTGTCACTTGATGGTGGATCTGGTGAAGAAGCTGTCAGCGATCAGAATGATTTTGATGGTATTGAAAATGATGGTTTCGAAAATATGTTTGAGATCGCGAATATGAGCCAGATGCTGAATGTACTGGAAAATGAGCTCTGACGAGGACAGTGATGATGGTATAAAACATCTCCTCAAACTGAACCCTTCCAAGCTTCAAAAGGTAACAAAATATGATTTATTTTATACTTCTGTAATAGTTACTTTAATAACAAGAGAGTTTTATATTATCGCAACAGGTAGAGGTCCATGTTAGATATAGATCCGGGTCGCTAAAGACCAGAATATGTAACAATGATTGGCAAAACGTTCAAGTATTTAAGGGTTAATATATATATATATATATATATATATATATATATATATATATATATATATATATAGATATATATAGATATATATATATATATAGATATATCTTATATATATCTTATATAAAATATACATATATCTTACTGACCCCAAACTTTTTTTAGTAGTGCATACTAAAAAAGTACCACACCACAATCCCTCCGACACACAGACAGTTTAATCTCCACCCATCCAGTGTGGTCTAAGACCACGACCAATAACTTAAATGTCTTTTTATCACACTAAACTGCTACTTGTTAGCTTGTTACTGGAACAGTTATACTACATAGAAAACATCTGATCTACTATCACACTAATGGAAAAAAAAAGTTTTTCGTAGTTAGTAGCTACTCAATACTTGCTACTTTCAGTTAGTGCCTTCCAACTGTCATAGCAGGAAGCTTAACCTCAGTTTATGGTAACACGACATAAACTTCAGCTCGGTTTCTCTGTTTGCGACTGTTCTTTCAGCTTTCAGAAAAGCCGTGGCAACACCATGGCAACAGAAGCCCCTGATTGTGAGTCACACAGGGATGGTTGCAGTGAATGTCACAATTTCTCTTGTGCAATCTCGAAAGGGTGAGAGAGCACATTCCTTATTTCTGCATGAAAAACAGGATGAGGGCGAGACACACCACAGCACGTTCAGGGCAGTAATATTTACAGTAAGGTTCAGCCTTGCTAGCATTAGCTAATGCAAGATCTCAGATGAAATAACAATACACACTACTTTTAAAACATTTTTAATTCTTATTATAGTTAATGTTAATGTCTACACAAACTAATACATGTTTAAAATTTCAAGTTGTAAATTGATAAATAAACTTGTACATTAATATAAATTAATGTATTATGAACGAACCTGAATTAACAATGAACTATTGTATATTTATATATTACCATTAAGATAAGTAAATAAATGTTTATTGTTAGTTCCTAATGCCGTAACTAGCCCAAAATAAGACCTTTTAATAACATTTTATACTCCTGACATGTGACTGCAAACATCCTAATCACCTTTTCCAACAAAGTTCTTTACTATATTTTTACTACTATGATGAATTATTAATTACAGTAATATATATATATATATATGTTTTTGGCGAGTCGCACCACATGACATTTTATAACATGAAACAACCTTAATAAGCTTTATTTTCTATTTTATTTATTTATTTATTTATTGCATGCTGTTTGCACAACATGAATGATATGGTGGAGTTTGTCAAATAATAATATGACTCTTTCTATAAAAAAAATAACATTTCATTGTTTATTTGGACTAATGTAATTGCTCTGTTGTGTAGAATCTCTTTCACCTTCCTGTCATTTTAATTAAACTTCTTGTCAGCTGTGGCCAATTCAAATTGATCAAATGAATATATTTTTAAACTTACAAGTATTTGTGTATTGAAATTAGAACTGTCAATCAAGATGCAAGCTGCTACAATACATCTTCCGATATTTATATCACACAAACACTGATAATGAATCTGTTTAAGTATTTGGTGAAAATATGAGCATTATATTTGTGTGTGTGTGTGTGTGTGTGTGTGTGTGTGTGTGTGTGTGTGTGTGTGTGTGTGTGTGTGTGTGTGTGTGTGTGTGTGTGTGTGTGTGTGTGTGTGTGTGTGTGTTGTTTTCAGTCAGGTAACCACTTTTTCATTTATGGTGGAAAAACTAGACAGTTCTCACACAACCTCCCACATCTCGGAGTCTTGGTAGAAGTGAACCATTAAACGTGCTCTAAAAGGCAAGTTAACACACTCACACACCGAACTGAATGCTCCAGAGGATCCACTCATCTAGAATCTCAGGCATGCTCTCCATAAACGGGAGCAAAACTGAATATAACCATCATAAAAACAAGTACGGACTGCAGAACTAGCCAGAAGGAGAGTGGAAAAACAACAGCTTTGCCATGAACGAGGAGAAGAAATGTGTGTGTGAGAGAGATTTACAGGAGTCTGTCAGTAGCAAAAGGGATTTCACTCATCGTCTGGAAAGGAAAACTAGGCCAGGAAGAGCAAAATGGTATGATGAATTGCATAAGGAGTGTGTCCAATTTTGTGTATACATGTGACTGCATATACAAGGCTATAGAAATGAAGCCTGACTGAAAACAAACACATTCAGGGCATATCACAAACTGGCGTGAACACACATACACCACACCAACACACAAATTTCAGTCTTCACCCACTTTTTACACTCGAATTATATTATGCAACTTGGACATACATTGGGGTCCAAAAGTCTGTGATCACTAATGAAAATGCTTCTTTTTTTAATACAAAATTGTACATAAATAATATTTGAGTCAGTGACAAATAAGTCACTGTGTGTCCACAATACATAAAATGTATATTTTAAAACATGTGGCAAGCTCTTAATTTTTTTTTACATTTTTAATATATATGTATTCATGTTGGTAAAACTTTTATACCATTTTTAAGAAAGGTTTTAATGACTCAAATATTATTATTACATTAATCTATTTATGTTTTTGGTGAGCCACACCACATGACATTTTGCATGAACATGAACTATCCCACAAAAAGTAAAATTATCTAATATTTTAAGAGACTTACTGACCTTGACACACAGTCATGAGGGTCTGAAGCCATCCTTTCTATATTATTTCCTGTTTTTTTGTTTTGTTTTGTTTTGTTTTGTTTTGCTTTGTTTTGCATGACGGTTGCACAACATGACTTCGATCTGGTGGACAAAAGTTTTTCAAATATTTATAAGCATGCCTAGCCTGGCCTAAAGTTACTTTTAAAATGTTTTACAATATTGCATTACTCCCTAAAAAAAGTAACTAATAGAGTCACTTCCATGTAAAGAAATGTGTTACATTACTTTCTCACCAGGGCTGGGCTTGCTTGTTTGTTTCATAAAGGGATAGTTTACCCAAAAATGAAAATACTGTCATCATTTACTCACCCTCATATTGTTCCAAACCTGTATAAGTTTCTTTCTTCTGCTGAACATGAAATAAGATATATAAGAATATAAGAATAAGATAGAAAGAAATTTTGCATCAAACTTTTTTTTACGAAAGTTTTACGGAAAAAAAACGTCTGGTTACCAACCTTTTTTTAAATAACTTATTTTATGTATATATATATATATATATATATATATATATATATATATATATATATATATATATATATAATAAATGCATATATATATATATATTTATTTATTTATTTTTCGTTGCTCTCAGACTTCTGGACCCCAATGATATGAAACCTCATAAATGTGTTTTTTTCTATATTGACCAGCTCACGTTATTCCTGCTGATTCGTAGCAGGTTATAAGCCTTGAATATCCCAATCTCCCACGCATGTAATGTGCTCTTCACTGCAGTAATCGCTACACATTAGAGCAATCAGTCCTGATCACTATGGCAGCTATTACATTCACAGCTGCCCAGGCGTGTATAGATGTTATGGATCGGCAATAGATGTGGTTTATGCACATTTGCGACAACGCTCTCACAGTTTACCTCGGACAGCCTACTTGGTCTTTTATTTCACTGCACCTAACACCTTTCCTGCAAATTTGTTTGTGTAAATTCATTCAAATAAGGTCAGAAATGTGGTGATGATGAGATGGCAAACAGCATGGCTGTACTGGGATTCATTACAGCTCTGCACAAATGTTGTTTATCTGAGGCTGCGTTGCGCTTGCAGGGTGAATTAATTGAACCGTCTGAGTAAATTAGTTACTAATCGGTCTCAGAGGCATGAAAAAAATGCCCCATGTTACTCATTGATAACAGCGAGCTGCTTTTCTGGGTCAAGGCTGCTTGGCTGAGGAAAAAAAAAGCAGTCTGAATCTGAAATTTGACATTTAGGGGAACCGAATGATGTGCTAACTTACAAAACAACACTGTTTTTTCTCGATGTATAACCACAGAGGAAGAGTGTTGTGCATTTCATGATAAGAACGAAATATTTAGTGCTTTCAAACTGAAGAACAAGCTATTACTGGCTTTCAGCAAGGAATTATTGTGAAAAAGCAATACAAATTGAGCTCTCATAAGACAATTTTGTCTTGCTCCTTAGCTTAAAGTGGCCATCTGTTTTAAAAATGCAAAGGGAAGTGTAAGTGTGCATGCAGTTTTGTTGTTATAAGGTTCAGCCTAAACACTTGAAGACAGTTTCGCACAATGCTGCAAGGTTGCAGCATAAAGCACATCTTCCATTGCGGTCGTTCTCTCTTTTTCTGTCGTTCTCAGCTGTCTCAGGTCTGCGGTGTGCTTTTCAACAGAAAACAGGAAACAGCTGAAGCGCGTTCGCGAGTTCTCAGAAAACACAAACATGTGCAGTTGTTTGCAATCAGAGGGCTTTAAATTTACCATGTGCTTAGCTTATGGTCGTGCCTGCTCTTTATCACCTTCCCCTTCTGATACGTCATAACACTTATCAAACTAATAAAGATTCGTATTAGTTCCAGAGTACATCAAAGCAGTTTGATGAAAAAATGGTGGTAAAAAAAAACAGGCTTGACTGCTTAGCTCGAACAGTCAAGGGATGTTTACAAAGGGTTTGGCCCTCCTAAAGCTCCTCGTTCCACACCAAGCCAGAGTACAGCAAATCCACACAATATATCCTTCCAACTCAGATCTGTAAACAAGATCATCGTGCCATTTTTGAGCAAGAGACAAAATAACAGCAGATTTTTTTAACTAAATATGAGTTACAAGAAACCTGTCACGAACATTTCAGCCAAAAACTCATAGGAAATAAATAAATGATATTTTGCTTAAAGAAGATTAAGCCTTTTTTTAGGGCCATTAAGAGTGTTTGCATTTTTTTATTATTATATGAATTATATGAAAGTTGGCCATATTTTCCCTCGCAATTGTCATTACCGTAATGCAAAAAAAGAAGTACTTTTAAATGCCGCAAAGAAATTAAAGATTTATCTTTATCCTGAAAATATTGAAATCTTGATATTTCAATCAAACAACATTCAATAATCAGAAAAGAATCGTATTGCAGATGCATCACAGTATGACAATCTGGAGGAAAATAAATAAGATCATTATAGAAAAAATAAGACTTGGACTTGTTTCCATGAGATTTGCCTATATGTGTGTGTGAGAGTGAGAAAGTGTTGGTGTTTTCATATGTGTCTGCTGTTGCTGTGATGTATTAGTTGCTGGTTATCCTTTCCCTTCTCTGAGTCAGCAGTTAACCACATACACCACAGGCCAGAGACCTTTCTAAGAGACAGAGAAACAGAGAGCGAGAGGCCTGTAAAAAGTACACAGCTATTCTAAGCATTCCTCTCACAGTAACAGCAGGAACATACGTACATTCCATTACAGAAACAGAGAGAGAGAAAACGAGGTGAGATATAGATCTGGAAGTTCCCTAAATGACAAACACGGCAAAAGAGATCAATGTCTCAGTGCCAATGTCTTAGTAATTGATGTGTCTCTCTTTTTCTTTAAATGGCAACAGCATTTGAGCTGCATGAACTCTACAAACTTCTTTCCAATCCTAAAACTGTTTATGGTTTAAATTAAATTGTGAATCCTAGATTTCCAGTGTAGACTCAGACTTTTAAACACCATAACACAAATTATAGACAAACTTGAAATATATTAGTAAATAAGAGATATCTCCACCTGCTATCAGGTCTCTGGTCCCTGATAAGATAATTGTAAACACAACCGATAACAGGCATTTTCCTGACCCTCACTTTATAAACTACTGCGCACATAAAAATATAAAGACATACATGGCAGAAACCCTGCTTTTGAAAGCCAAAGGTATGCTGGAGCTTTCAACGCAGAAATCATTTTATCAGATCAGATCATAATATTATGTATAATTAATCAAAAGAATTTGCTCATCGTGTTAGTTCTACAGTCTGTTCTTTGAGATGAGAGGAAAGTAGCACCTGACAGGAGTAGAAAGTTTCTGTATAAAAGAGGAAAGACACACAGAGAGAGAGAGAGAGAAAGCAACCAGGTGAGTCTCTCCCACAGTGAAAGAGAGACTGCAGTTTCCTTCCAGCTGCTTTCACTCAGGTCCTCTTTGTTGTGGTCCAGTGCTGCAGATGAAGAACGAGAGGGTGGTTGAGCGCCAAAAGGCAGAAGTGAGAAGAGAGAGGAACAAACCGAGGCCACACAGTGCGAAGGAACACACACTTACAGCAAATCCACAGATTTGTTTTTACTGTGTGGTCTTGCATCTAAACACAATCTCAAGCTCTGCGTTTGTGATGTTGGTCAGAATGACTTTTAGCAGAGTAGGAAACAAGCGCGACGACTGTGAACTGGCAAGGCCTGCAGGTAAATAGATGTATTGGACCTGTTTTGAGTCACATGACATGCACACCTACAGAATTGATGTCCAGCTTCAAACGCTCTCGCTACTTTACAAGTGTTCAAACATCTAAAGCACACACGGACAGCTATTCAGGTCCTTTCATTTTCTTTTTTGTTATACTCGTCTTCTCCCCACCCCCATCTCTCTTTCCATTCTCGGTCTTTGTCCATTAAATCGAAATACCCTCCATTTCAGACCGCTACCTGGCAGAAAACAGAATCTTGGAGAGTCAGCACTTTGACAGCACCCACAATGCCTTGTGTGAAGTGTCTTATTTGATATGCTCTTGCTAGAGAACAATATATCTTTGCAAACCTGCATGTCAGCAAACACAAAAGAAGAATTGTACTGATATAGACAAACGTAATTGATTTAAGTTCAAGCTTAATGTGAGAAGATTACTCAGTGAAACAAAGAATCGTATAATAGAGAAAGCTATGCATTAGCATTCCTTTTTTATCCATGTTAGCTGCTCAGCTAGCGCAACACCCCTGGAAGTGTTTTTAATCTTTTCTACATCTAGGTTTTTGATCCATAAATGACTACAGAATCACAGGAAAATTGCTAATTAGCTGATTAGCACTACAAGGACACATTGTGCAAACAACTATCCTACGCTAGTGATGTCAAAATGCAGTAGCCAGGGGAAAATCCAAAACATAAATCCTATTGCACATTTTTAAGACCCAATTGAGGGAAAAAAAATATACTGATAAAATATCCTCTGTACTATAATGAAATACTGGCAATCTGGTAAGGAAGTTAATAACAATATAGCTAATACTACTATTAGCTTGCTTACCATATTGCTAGTATTTCATTATAGTACAGAGGATATTTTGGTGATGTTGTAGTTACAGCACCTACAGCAAGGGCTAACTGCTAACTAGCTGAAGCTTGAACCCTAGGGCCAAAGGCCTGTTCACACCAAGAATGATAAAGATAACTATAACAATAACAATAGTATCATCCACAGACTATAACTTTCTATTATTATAGGCAAGTGCTGCATTGAACATTTATTGTGGCAGACGACAATCTCTTTAAGGTCGGGTGGATTCTGAATGAAAAAACGCAATGATTCCGAAGATATCTTTGTCTGTCGTTACACTGTAAAGTGATCAGATGACGTACCTAAAAAAGTGAGGAAACCCATTCCGTTAAAATTTTTAATAAACTTCGTGTAATTGACTAAATTAATTTAAGTGGAATTGTACAAAAGTGAGGAAACCCGTAGTTAAAATTAAATGAACTTCATGCGTAATTGAAAAAAATTATGTTCATAGTTTATAGCATTTATATTTATAGGACATAAGAACGGCCAAATGCTTTTCCACATATTGAGTTACAGATTAATGAATAACAGGGATCATTTATAATTAACTTTAAGCTGGCTAATGTTGGCTGAGTCTATTATTTTCAAAACACAGCTGTACTAGACTCATGCTCTCTACTAACGTCCATACAGACTTCCTTTCTTTGTCCTAATAGAGGAAAAACTCAAACCAAGTCAGTGACATCAGGGCCTGGTTACTAACAACCTCTGGCATATTTGTTTAAAATGCCCGAACTGGAGCGGCGTATAGCAGCATACTCTGGTCTGTGATACAAAACTGTCCCATCCCCGTGCTGTTACACTAAATTTCGTCCAAGAAGACAAAGAATTACCTAATGAATCATGAAAGCATATTTTAGAGTGTTTTGATAAATAATAAGACCAGATCCACGGGAAAACATTGCCAAGATAGGAAATCTTTTATTACAGAGAAAAAAACTTTTCTTCCAAAATATAGAAATCTGTACAACTTCCGCACAATCAATTTACATGAACTGTACAAATTTACAGCAGTTCATCACAACATACCCAAGAATGAGGAAAATAATGAACACAAGAGATGTACAGACGGGAAAAATCACAAGATACAGACAGCTTTATCTTGGGTTGCTCAGAATTTTTTCTTTTTTGTTTTAATTTAAAAAAAAAAGAAAGAAAAGAAAAGAGGGGAAAAAACAAACACGGAAAGTCTATCAGCACAGAGCATGGAAACTGATTTATATATTACCAAAACAACTTTGGTCCTCTCCAACACTCCTAACACAAATGGCTTCGCTTATGAAAGAGGAATTCATGTTAAAATATGAAATACAAAAAGGAACACGTCTACACACAGCAAAATATCAATTATTGGCACTTCCCATATGTATGGTTATGTACTTAGTCTACCATATGTTGTACAATAACAATACATTCTACAAATATGGAACCACCTCAGATGCGAAAGTGGCAATAATGCAATTCACTTCTGAAATGACCAACAAAATTCCCAACCGAATCATTCCCTTCTGTTTTTCACATCTTAACATCCATAAGGGTTTCAATGAATGTCTGTGGCCTGAGCTTGGCAATACATTCCAATCGAGACGCTTCGGTCTCAAAGTCACAAAACTTCAATGTTTAACCTATTAGTGCATTTCATGTGCTCTTGCCTCCGAGTATACTAGAGTTTAGACTCACAACGATACTTAAAACTTGTGTGCAAACAGTTACCGAACTGAAACGGAGAATAGAAACAGTTTGCTGATGTTATATCAGTGGAGGTGGGGGAGTGGGAAAAGTAGCTTGTGGTAGTTTAAAAGCTGCAGATATTAAAAAACACTTAAATTGTCTGTTCCAATTTGGTTGAGATCACCAGAAAGTGGTTAAAAAGCTTCAACGGTAAAGCCATCAGGCGAAGGGGGCCACGTGTCAGATTTCAAAGCATTCAGAGGGTTGGGATGGCGAATTGCGTCCGAATATTAGGGTTCGACCCATGCTTAAAATGTCAATTTGATTTAAAAACAGACTTTCCATCCATCTAAAATAATGTCTGGACCAAAACGAGACAGAAAGGGACATCAGTGCAATGACAACCCGGCGTTACCCATGGTCCTCGAGGGTCTTAAGTATTAGCACACATAGGACTGATCATCAGCACCCTGTCTCGGCAGTTTAACGACTAAGGCAAGAGCAGTTTGTCGCACACATAAACGCACCCAAAGTCTGCAACCCGCTTATTTCCACCACCTTGCACCAATGTAAACAGAATCAGCCAGAGACCAGCAGCATCCCGTATTAGCATCTCTTCCCGTCCCGACTCGGCCCTGTACGTAAGCCTCAGTGGGGTTTGGAGTGCGCTTGGTGTGTGTGTGCTGGCATAAAAACTCTCCACCAGGCTGCGAGAAGGGGGCCGGAGAGGATTGTAGCTGCCCTTATGTGAGGGTCCTACCCCCTCCTTCGCCCAGCCGACAGAGGGAGGTGATATGTTTTGACCGCGCACTCCTAAGTTATGACTGAGACAGGTGACATCTGTTTGGAAAGTGCGTCGGGACACCCTCCGTAACAACCGAGCACCACTGGCCCTGCGATTCTGCGAGGAGATGGGAACATTGGTCCGTTTTTCAACGCCCTTTCTTGTTGGCCATGTACTGGCCGTAAATGAAGTCCTAGTGATTGACAACTAATCTCGAACAGCCTGAATCACTCAATTGAAAGGATAAAATTGGCTAGAGAGAACAACCTGGGATTGAAATGTCTCCCTCAGCTTTGAAAATATTGCAACCACGTCGCCCTGTGCAGAGCGTAAGCAGAGAAAGCGATTTACGACAACTGAATGAGGAGGTGCGCGATGGAATGCAGCTGGGTCAAATCGAAACGTCATCCCACACAGTCTAAAATGTCAAAGTGCATTCAACATCCTTTCTAAACCAGGCAGAAAGTAAAGACCACATCTGCTCCAAGTTTAAAAAATAAAATAAAAACTTTGCTACATCTTTCATTTTGGTATGACAAGGGGCTTAAATAAATCAAATGTTTTGTCATTGTTGGATTTTTCTTGAGTTTTTTTTTTCTCTTTTTTGTTAGAAATTACATTCATCCAGGAGGGAGCCCCTAGAAAAAGCTACAAGCATGAGAACCTTTGCATCACAGTGGCATTGACGGCTAGAGTGGGTAACAGTATGACACAGGTATTCCATCGCGGCAGTGAACAGGATGGAGGCGGTTTGAAACCGGTTCACATCGACCTGAAGCCCAAAAGGAGCTCCGGTTGTGTGCCAGACACTGAGAAAAGAGACAAAAGTACCGCTTTGTGGTCCAAAAAAAGGGAGGTTTTTATAAAAAGAAAAAAAAAAGGCTCGTAGCGGCTACTCAGGTCTGGCACGGCTTCCCGAAGGTCTGGGCTTCAGCTCGACGGCAAACGGAGAGATGATGAAATAGGATTCTGAGTGCAATTCCTAAGCATTTTAGAGGGAGTTTGTGTTTATGCGATAACATAAACCGTGAAAGCGAAAGTGCAAAGTCAACATCGACAGACGATGGCAGAAAAAGACCCCTCTGTGAGCTGTGGGGCCGGGCGATGTTTCAGGTTTTCATTAGCTGCCCCAGGGTCGAGCCTCTGGTAGATCCAACACAATAACAGAACAGACAACCAAACGAGTGAAATTTAAACCTACAAGGTTTCCATCACCTGGACGATAGGACACATCCTGTTTTTTTTTCTTCTTCTTCTCCTTTCTCTCTTTTTTATTTCTTAAAAATTATTTCTGTGAAGCGTTTAGCTGGACACAGTCATCATCAAGGGTTTAGCGGGGCTGGTGCGACCCAAAACCCTTAGTTCCTCCTTGCAGCTGATGCGACTGTCCACCATCGGGGATACCTGGGTGACAGAGGAGGAGGGGTGGCCGTTTCCAGTGCTAACGCTGGGGTTTCCGTTGGTAATTGGGAGGGACTCGTAAAGCACGCAGATTGAGCCGTCCTCTCCGATGCGGTAGGACACCTCAAATGGGTCGACCCACAATGTGAGCTCACTAGGAAGCAGCAGGTAGAGTTGCTGGATGCTCAGGCCAATGCGCTGACCGGCCTGTCCCACCAGAGGGTCCATCTTGTGGTTGATACGTATGCAGCGATAACCAGAACCCTTGTTGGGACGATCTGGGAACCAGTGGTGTTTGTATTGCTCTGTAGGAGAGAGACAGAGGGGGTGGTTATGTAATCGCCCATATATAAAATTATAAATAAAAAGCATTGGTAAACAAAGCAAAGAACAAAAATTCACTGAAATGTTGTGTAAGATTTGTTCTGTGGAACTTGCTAATTATTTATTCAACTGTAAACTGTACAGACATTAAAACTATAGCCCATAATTCATGGGCAAAATTAAGTAGTAAATATTAATTATGATGTATAAGAAATATATTTATTTTAAGATCTGCAACAAATTATGCTTATTAAAGAAGAATAATATCGCACAAATTATTAATTCAATTCATTTGGGGAAGCATATGAAAACTCTAGCCGATAACTTGACACCAACTGTTTTTGTGTTATAAATGTAGCCTAAATTATAATGTACATGAAAGAGATTTATTTTGGAGATTTCTATTAAAAAGTAAAAAGATGTGTTAGGCAAATGTTATTAAAGAACACTATTAATTTTAAGCGAGTGCTGCATATAATTTTAGGTGGAAATGAACATGCATTTTTAAATATCCATTATCAGCCAATAATATTCAGGTAATATTACTAATATTGTCCGAAAACATATAGCCCAAATATATTGTGCATCCCTAAGCTTAGTAGACACGAAGACAATGGTTAACGGTTAGTTACACTTAACTAAGTTCCAGAATTTTCTTTTATAGTTTGAAATCTTTCAATGTCAACATTTTCAATAATAAAAAATGACTACGTTTCAGAGTCCTTCATAAACTTTTTTTAATGCATGTGTTATTCTAACAACAACAACAACAAAACAAATAGGCATATGGAAAAGGACTTACAAATATTTAGAAACAAAAAAAAATCAACTTGGTTATTCTGGAATAATACTTATCCCTACCCATAATGAATTGAACGAACACTGTATTAAAAAACACACATTCTGCAATTTGATAGTTTGGCCTTGTTAGGCAGCAAATGTAGCAGAAAAAAGATGGGCGGGTCTAGAAAAGATGTTTTTCACAATGTGAAATGACTGTTGGTAGAAAACAGATAAACAACCATTAACCATCTGTGTCCAAAGCCTACGTGACGGAGAGAGAGAAGGCCATTTGATTGCTCAATCCCCTTTTGGCCTGTAAGTCACAAAGTCTTCAAACACAACGAGAGCAAAAGGCTGAAGTCCTGGCAGAGCAGCTGGAGGGGGAGGGACCCTCCTCTTAAAGACAAAGTGTCCCCATTTAAACAACCTGATTTCATCAAACATCACAGTTTCAAATGGATCAACTTTGCTTTTTGCTAGAAGATGACGTTTTTGTCCATTTCTGTCCATTTGTCCTACACTTTTTTTTTTCAAAAAAGAAAAAGACTTTTCGCAGTTGCATTTTCTTTCCCTTCTGGCTCGGCGTATTGGGTGACAGGTGGAGAACAGAAGACGGAGGGATGGGTCCCAAGCCTCTTTGTGCGGCTCTAAAATAAGCCAGGCCCCCACAGGCCACCTGTAGACTTTGGTTAGATAATGACGCCCGTGTACCGTCTGTGACGTGCCGTCCCATTCTCCTAAAAGCCCTGTACACAATGATCAATGCAAATCAACCCACCCACAACTCTGGATGGAACCCAAACCACAAAAATGCTCGTACTACACGTACAAAATGTTTAACGAAGTGAGAACGTTGCTCGTCAACTACAAGATAACCTTTGGACCGTGTGGTGGCTGTATTAGGGAGTTTTATTTTTGAAACAAGGCTTGCTGTAATGTTGGGAATTAGGACAAAGCCGTGACGGACGTGTATTTAGTGATGTGATTAGTGAACAGGAAGCAGAGACAGATTTTCAGATACATCTTACACAACACCTGGGTTTTTTTCAATCTGGCCATTATACACACACATTTTAACTGTGTGGAGAAGGAACTAACCCACTTTGTCTACCCTATGGGGATTATGAGGAGTCTTTGTTCCATTGTGTGGACATATGCTGGGTTGAGACAGCCGAGAAGGGAAGGAAAGAGAAAATCTAAACATTATGAAGTCCTCTGCAACAGTAATATGTGATGTGCAACTAGCCCCCAAACCCCCCACCCCACACACACACACTAGCCTCGCTTCCTCCATTGACGGCCATTTTGTCTGACTAGGGCCAAAACATCAGTTGTTTACCTAAAGAGCATTTAGTGACTGCCTTTTCCCAAAACAAGGAAAATAAAACAAAAATAAAATAAAAGATGTTCAAATACTAAATGAAAAATATTTACATAAATACACAGCTTATTTTAAACATTTTGTTCCACATCTGACTGCAAACACGTGTAGGCTATTTGTGTATAACCTAAAATAACTTCTATTACGATTATAGTAATGCTATGTAGATACATTTTTTGTTTGATTGCCATTTCAACTGCAAACCACATTCTAATTCTATTGTATTGTTTTTGTCTTGAGTCGAAATGAAGGGTTAAACAAAATCATGTTCCATTAAAAAAAACAGGAAAAAGATGGGTGGTAAAAAAAAGAGGGAAAGGACAAAAACGTTAAAAGAACAGATATTATTTTTTATGGCTAACAATAAACAATAATATTTAATTGTTATTCTACTTCTGTCTTTACACCCTTTTTTCTTTTATTTGATCAAATATTTGTTAGAAAAACTAACATAAATTGTAAAGAATTGTAATGTAGTTAAAACTTTCCATTTACAAACATTTCCAGTTGAACACAAAACAGACGAAATTGGCCATTCAATTTGTTGTTAGGACGCTGTTTACTTGAATGTTTATTATAACGAAACACAGGCACAGTGTTTGTTATAAACACTATTATCAGTGTGCAAAAGAGATGAAACATTAACCCTACGTTTCATATCTCCAGACTTGCTGTGCATTACGTAATTTACTGCCAACCGCATATGGCAAGCCATTTAACATTTATTCCTTAAAAATAACTAGCATCTAATTTTAGAGATATTTTTTAATTACTACACAGTGATCCGATATTAATTAGCACTTTTTCCTCAACCTAATAGCATTCAAATAGTTACTAGTATGTAATAAATAAATAATACTGAGTTAATAAATAGATATTACTCACTACTGGAATAATTATTAATATACAGTTACAAATGAAAGGGATATAAGCCAAATAAGTAGCTTACTTACTAGTGAGATACGATTCACTATTTGATTGCGTTCTAGCCACGTAATTTTAACAAAAACATACCTATTAGTTTAATGGAATAAATGTTAAATCAGCTTGCCATATGATGTCTAAAGAACCCGATACGTCCATTTTATGAACTAAACAAATAGTCCGTCGATAAACTGAGCTATTAATTACGATTTCCTCTCTATACACACACGTTTATAAACATGTATATCTTTTGTCCTGTTAGGTCTTGGGTCTCTGTTTTGCCAGTTTATGTTCGTGCGCAAAGCGTCCGCGCGCTTCCGCCTATGTGGCCAAAGCACATAAATTAGCTGATAAACAAAGAGATCGATGTTTTACACATTTTTCACAAACAAACGACGCATGAATAGAACGTGGATATAATGAAGTTCATATCCGTGTGCAGAGAATGATACTTACCTGCCAGGATGTCCTGTAGGGTCTGGTTGAATGTCTGGAGCTGTCTGTCGTTCACATGTCCTTTAATCCGCAGGAATCTCGACAGAAACCCGACAGCGGCGTTTATTTCTGGCTTCATCGTTCCTCGGGCACAGAGGGTATGCATTGAGAGGCTTCGTGTGCTGTATGGCCAATGCGATTTTGTTTCCGTTTGCAAAATGATCCTTGTTTTTCGAGTGTTTTAGTTCTCTGATGCCTATGCTGAGCATTTATTTGTCGATTAAGGAAAAACTCGGAGAGTGCTACGTGTTCCAGGACGGTACAGTGCTTCGACTGAGGTTGTTTTGTCCGAATAAACACATAGAGGTGGGCACCACCCTCCTTGGTCACGGTCCTCCAGAAGAGTAGACCGTAATGAAAGCGAGCAGCGCTTATGTAATGCCCCCTCCACCACCAGCAACAACAGCAACAACAACCAACCAATCACCGCGCTTATACGAGCTGACGTATGCGCGGAGGAGTGGGCTCATTACGTCACAACTCTAGAAATAAACAGAGCATGTGAAAAAACCGCTGGATGGAGGTTTTTAACCCCTTCCTCTGAACCACAACATAACATAGACTTGAATTTCTTGTACAAAATTGATACAGCCTACAAAACCTACGTATAATAACGGCTCAGACTGCCATTTAAGAGAGGTGTGCATGCTTTAGCATTTATTAGTAACTTCTGCAGTGATATTTGGAAATCCCCACTCACTTCAAGGGGAAGACCCAACATAGTGTAGCCTACTAGTCTTTTAAAATGGACACATTGTACATCCTACACAACCACAAGTTTTCTGACCAAACTGTAGGTTTTTTAAGGAAGTCTCTTTCTGCCCTTCTGCTTATTGTGAGATATGTCACAATTACTTTATTTTTCGTTTACTTGAAACAGAAACAGGCTTCTATAGGCTAGTTGTTACTGTCTGCACACAAAGCTTACACAGTTACATACACGTGTGTGTGTGTGTGTGTGTGTGTGTGTGTGTGTGTGTGTGTGTGTGTGTGTGTGTGTGTGTGTGTGTGTGTGTGTGTGCATACATACACACGTGCCTTTTAAACATTGCTGGCGGTGAAAGAAAATAGAATAAAATATGTTGTCTAAGCCATTTACTTTATCTTAAAAGAGACAAAAATATATAATAATATTAATAATGTTTGACCGTGTGATTAGGTTATGGACCTGTACATTTCCACAGCTTGTTTTCATCCCTGAGAGAAACCTTGGCATTAACCTTTTCTCAGAACAGCGGGTTATGATGTTTGTATGTGGCTATGTATTTACCTACCAGTGGGAATGAACCACTGGAAGGTGTTTCAAAGGGACTAAGGAACATTCTGACCTAATTTTGTTGCTTTTTCTGTTGTGGCCAAAGGCAAACCACCCCTGAACTAGCGTGTGCTGACTCAAGCCTCAACCTGACCTGCCCTGCACACCTATTATTCAATTACACTGACATCTTGGTTGGTCCAAAACCAGCTAAAGGCAGTATTTAGCAAATAACTACATTCTGAAATTGCCTGATCATCTCTGCAAATCTCTTTAATGCCAATGTCTGCAAGTCACTAGAATTAGGCTATCGTTTGGCTATATTTGAATCAGAATATTTTAAAGTAAGTCCATGAAACCTTGTTTCACAGTTATCCTAATATTCAACAATCCTCCCAGGGTGTTTCAGAGACGACCGAATCAAAGCCTCAGGTAAACATGGCCGCCATTTACCCTCGCACTGGAAAAATCCACCGTGACTGAAAATAATCAACATTTTAGTGTCAGCGATGAATCACAACATCACTATGTCTGCCCTCACTCCACCCACAAGTCCAAGGGGCTCGAAGGGATGAGAGGAATTCATGCATTTTGCAGGGCTGTGAGATCAGCTTTCCCTGTTTCTTTTAGGTATAGGATTTTAGCGGTGGGGGAACTGACTCTAAATGTTAACGCTGAAACCAGACAAGTGCTATACTTAATCTTTCATAGCCCATAATGCCTCAAAAGTGACAGTAATACCCCATATTAAACAAGCCATTCTGACAATTACTGTCCCATTACCGGAATACAGATTCCTCAAAGAAAAGAATAATGACCGTGACAGAGAACAGAAGAAAAGCAGACATGTGATATGTGAGTTTGAGCTCCTTTCTCACTTTTCTCAAGGTGATTGAGATGGACTATGTAAGACAACACCAATATAAAGACAAGCTGTGGAATCACTTGACTGAGACAATGTTTTATTACGCCGTTATTTCTTCATCCCTCGCTCTTGACCTCTCTTCAGAGAATATTGCCTTCATCCGTTAGAACTGACGCAATCTTTCCCCTTGACGCGGCTGATGGAGTGAGTAAACACGAGAGAGGGATAACAGAGAGGTGAACATTAAAAATAGAAGGAAGGAAGACTAGAAATATGTTTAAAAGGACATAGATAAAACTTTGATCAGTTAACTCAGAATGTTAACTCAGGTCTTAATGTAAATTCTATTAATATAAATTAATGTATATTAACATTTAATTAAATTATATGTATCATTATAATACATTTATAAATTAATAATAATTTGTATACTAAATTTTGATTTTACAAATTTTAATATTACTTATATTGTTTTATTTTAGATATTATATGTACAAATATACACACACATATACACAATTATATACGTGCGTTTATAAAATATAATTAATATTCACTCATTAATTAATATATAATAATGTATAATGTATACAATATATGTATGTACACACATTTAAAATATATATATTTAAAATATAATATATATATATATATGAGCATTATAATTAAATTGTGTGTGTGTGTGTGTGTGTGTGTGTGTGTGTGTGTGTGTGTGTGTGTGTGTGTGTGTGTGTGTGTGTGTGTGTGTGTGTGTGTGTGTGTGTGTGTGTGTGTGTGTGTGTGTGTGTGTGTGTGTGTGTGTGTGAGTGTGTGTGTTACAAAATTACTTTAAGGGAATATTCTACTGTAACTAAATGAACCAGACTGTATCCCACACCCATTACACAGACACATACTGTGAATGCTTTTCATTGGACAGGGCATGAGTGTGGTGTTTGGGTTGTGTCTCTGAATCATAGTCCTTTTGAGAACAAGATACACACTTGGAATAAAAATTAATAGTTGCTTGCACACTACTTGATACTTCAACAATACTTAATGTAACATTTTGATCCACACATATTTATTCACAAAAATACTTTGTCTAGAGCAAAATACTTTGTTCTTTAAATTAGTTTGATTACATTATTATATCATCATTTGCCTTTATGGCATTTGAGGCCATAATAATAATATCTATCATATTTAATTCAATGTGAATGAAAAGCTTTCAAAATTGTGACGTGGCCCTCAAAAACAACATTATCCGTCACAGCCCCATTTTCATTCACATTAAATGAAATGTTGTATATATTGCCTATAAGGTCCATTAACATTCTCAGTGTACATTAAGTCTTTTTTAGGTAAGAAAGTGTTTGTATAGCAAACACAAGAGGTTATCTCTGCTCTGCCAGTATATTGGGACATACAAAAGTCATAAAAAGGAAAGCCACTGAACTGCAAACACTTGAGCATGGCTTATGAATAAACCGCTGGTGGAAAAAAACGGGGAAATGCCCTTCAGGTATATAACTATTGGCCCTCCCAAAAAAAACTAAAAACTAAAAACCCTCCATGACTAATTTCCTTCTCTTTCCTCTAGTTCTAATCCAGGAAGCATGGGAGTGCTCTTTCTAACGGTTGGAAGTCAAAACCCCCAACTGTGTGGTTTGGCCATTGCTTCCATAGGCAGGACATTCCTCTGGAAACTCAACCCCCTTTCAGCTCAAAGACCTTCACACGCTTCCCATTCATTTCCAAAGGCCCTGAAAACTGGTTTTTGAAACACTAACGAAGGAAGCAACATTCAGGAACAAAAATAGTTTTTTTTATAAGATCACATTAATGTGTATTGGCTCTTGATAACCTTCACACTGAACAAAAAACCTTGCAGGCCCTGTCTATTTATAGGGGGGCTAATCTGTGCTCCCCACTCTCCGTATCTGTCCATATCTCCCCCAGTCGCCAGGCTGGTATGACTTTATTTTTAGAGTTGAGAGAGAAGAGAAGCCTTTTCCAGAATATCCTCATGAGCCCCTGACTTCATCAGATACTCAAGACATTGTGTAACTTTGCTGACACATAAAGCTGAGCTTAGTATCCTCAACCACTGTTCACTATACTGAATTTTTTTATATATATATATAATTATATATGTGACCCTGGATCACAAAACCACGGTCTTAAGTAGCACGGGTATATTTGTGGGAATAGCCAACAATACATTGTATGGGTCAAAATTATAAATTTTTCTTTTATCCCCAAAATCATTAGGATATTAAGTAAAGATCATGTTCCATGAAGATATTTTGTAAATGTCCTACCGTAAATGTATAAAACATTTATTTTTGTGAGTGAATGCAGCACAATCGCGAACATAAATGGACAACTTTAAGGCGATTTTCTCAATGTTTCGATTTTTTGCACCCTCAGATTCCAGATTTTCAAATAGTTGTATCTCGGCCAATACTGTCCTATCCTAACAAACCATACATCAATGGAAAGCTTATTTATTCAGATTCCATGTGATGTATAAATCTCAATTTCAGAAAAATGACCCATATGACTGGCTTTGTCATCCAGGGTCACATATTACAATATATGATATATATATATATATATATATATATATATATATATATATATATATATATATATATATATATATATAATATTGTCTATAAAATTTGTGCTGGTCAACGATTAATCACAATTCAAAATAAAAAAAATTACATACATATATATATGTGCATGTATATATTTAAAGCTGCAGTCCGTAGTTTTTCCTCTTTGTCGCCATCTCTGTTCGAAATCTGCAATTGCAGATATTCGCGGAATTATGAACTTTATGTGGGTTGTGCCTCGGCACGGCACTGCGTGGATGAATCCCATGTTTTGAGGAGAATGTGCGGCTGTCACTCACCACGCCGGTGTGGATACTGTCAGTCGGAATCACGGATTCCCCTTTTTGGAAGTATGACCAACATAAGAATTTTCACTGGAAAATGTCATCTGAACAAGTAATTAACATCCAATTTTGTTCTGACCAACTAAGGGAAAAAAATCATTGCAGCAAATCGCGCTGATTAAGTCTAACGATCGCTTATAATATCACGTCAAACCGTGCAAATTGTACTTTGTTCTTTAAATTGTCAATGTTAACAACATCAGCATTGCATGACTACATTTAATGTGTATTAGGGCTACCTGTAGTTCAGTAGCCTATTCCATAACTGTATGAATTAAGCGAACAAGTGCGCTACTGTTACATAATTGAACCATTGAAAAAAAGCTGTCTCTGCATCCGTTTTGAACCCCTTCAAAACACGGAGTTCACGCCACCTTTCAAAAGGTCTTCCGATATTTGTCCTTGTTTTCGCATGGGCCCGGTTGCAGTTTCTTTTTTTCTGTAGCCACTCCGAAGTCTAAAGTCTTTTGCATTTTACAACGGGTGAATCTCCAGTTGTCACTAGTGATTGTCGTTTGAACCTATCTGGATCCGCCATTAAATTGAAAACTTTAATTATATCAAGTGCTGTGAGAAAAGGCTATAAATCTCCACCTCCAACATCCTCACACACAATACAGCCTACTAGCCGAGACACCTTCTTT
Organism: Siphateles boraxobius; assembly: GCF_051911475.1. Classification (NCBI taxonomy): domain Eukaryota; kingdom Metazoa; phylum Chordata; class Actinopteri; order Cypriniformes; family Leuciscidae; genus Siphateles; species Siphateles boraxobius. The sequence continues at coordinate 23,748,343 of NW_027508799.1, read as the reverse complement.
ATGTGTACATGTGACGTAATGACGCAAAGACATGCTCGAATTTCCTGCGGAAATCCACCAGTTCCACTGGAATTAAAAACTTTATTACAAGCTTGGCATTTTGAATCAAGCTAAGGCAAGAAGATAGTTTTGAAAACTGGCTGGTTATGTACTTGCTCAATTTATTTTTGATAATTTTTAACCCAAAAAAGTTACGGACTGCAGCTTTAAGAAATATTTGCATATATACATAATTTATATTATATATAAATATATTAGATATAAATAAATAAAAATCGTAAATATATACATGCATACGTGTGTATTTATATACAAAATAATTATACACAGTACACACACATATATTATGTAAACAAACTTTTATTTTGGATACGATTAATCACGATTAATCGTTGCACAGTACTAATAAAAATATTACATATTGATAAAATATAATAATATAAATCATGCAAAAAATAAAATATATTCATAAAAAGTAAATATTACACAAATTATATATATATATATATATATATATATATATATATATATATACCTTTATGTATATATATATATATATATATGTGTATATATATATATATATATATATATACACACACACACACACTCACCTATCACCAATCACATGACAGTTGCTTCAATGCATTTAGGGGTGTGGTCCTGGTCAAGACAATCTCCTGAACTCCAAACTGAATGTCAGAATGGGAAAGAAAGGTGATTTAAGCAATTTTGAGCGTGGCATGGTTGTTGCAGCCAGACGGGCCAGTCTGAGTATTTCACAATCTGCTCAGTTACTGGGATTTTCACGCACAACCATTTCTAGGGTTTACAAAGAATGGTGTGAAAAGGGAAAAACATCCAGTATGCGGCAGTCCTGTGGACGAAAATGCCTTGTTGATTCTAGAGGTCAGAGGAGAATGGGCCGACTGATTCAAGCTGATAGAAGAGCAACTTTGACTGAAATAACCACTCGTTACAACCGAGGTATGCAGCAAAGCATTTGTGAAGCCACAACACACACAACCTTGAGCCGGATGGGCTACAACAGCAGAAGACCCCACCGGGTACCACTCATCTCCACTACAAATAGGAAAAAGAGGCTACAATTTGCAAAAGCTCACCAAAAGTGGACAGTTGAAGACTGGAAAAATGTTGCCTGGTCTGATGAGTCTCGATTTCTGTTGAGGCATTCAGATGGTAGACTCAGAATTTGGCGTAAACAGAATGAGAACATGGATCCATCATGCCTTGTTACCACTGTGAAGGCTGGTGGTGATGTTGTAATGGTGTGGGGGATGTTTTCTTGGCACACTTTAGGCCCCTTAGTGCCAATTGGGCATCGTTTAAATGCCACGGCCTACCTGAGCATTGTTTCTGACCATGTCCATCCCTTTATGGCCACCATGTACCCATCCTCCGATGGCTACTTCCAGCAGGATAATGCACCATGTCACAAAGCTCGAATCATTTCAAATTGGTTTCTTGAACATGACAATGAGTTCACTGTACAAAAATGGCCCCCACAGTCACCAGATCTCAACCCAATAGAGCATCTTTGGGATGTGGTGGAACGGGAACTTCGTGCCCTGCATGTGAATCCCACAAATCTCCATCAACTGCAAGATGCAATCCTATCAATATGAGCCAACATTTCTAAAGAATGCTTTCAGCACCTTGTTGAATCAATGCCACGTAGAATTAAGGCAGTTTTTGAGGCAAAAGGGGGTAAAACACAGTATTAGTATGGTGTTCCTAATAATCCTTTAGGTGAGTGTATATATAATTATAAAATGTGTGTAATATTTACTTTTTATTTACACATTTATATTTTTATATAAATCATATAAAAATTAGAAAACAATTTATCCACACATATCCACACATTATATATAATGCTTATAGAAACATTTAATATAAAATATTATATATTTATATATTGTGATTATATATTTATATATTTATATACATTTGCTATATATATATATATTATATTTTTAAAATTACTTTTATAAAATGTTTTAAAAAAATGATAAAAATAAAAATTTCACTGACAAATTAAGAACCCCCCTTTGTTAAAGACTTTCAATAACGAGATCAACACTCTCTTCAACAGTGTTCAGTGTTCAGATTTTATTTTAAACTAAAATCTGCGGAACCAGGCCTGAGCTCCAGAAGTTAATTCAAAATATAAAGATAATTTAGTGAGAACCCCAGATGGAGGCAAAGGGTTTAAGAAATATCACAGCAGCAATATGGGCTGTATTTAAGTTGTTTTGCCTCAAATGATGCTTAGCAGAGCAGGGCTGATCCAGATCTCTGAAGTCATGGAACATATCTGGCAGTGGGAGGAATGTTACTGGTTTAGGTTTTAATCGCTTCAGCTGCTTCTTCTACATATGCTGAGGATGATATTTTAATCTATACTGTAATCACGAACTATCACACACGTCAAAGTCATATCAGAATGGGAACATCCTTGTCAAGCCTGTGTGTGTGTGTGTGTGTGTGTGTGTGTCTGTGTGTCTGTGTGTGTGTGTGTGTGTGTGTGTGTGTGTGTGTGTGTGTGTGTGTGTGTGTGTGTGTGTGTGTGTGTGTGTGTGTGTGTGTGTGTGTGTGTGTCTCATATTTTCCAGGTTTTCCACACTTTCACCACCCTGTGAGTCATGTCCGGTAGCGGGTCTGTTTGTCTGTGTTTGAGTGTGTTGTAACATGAGCTTGAACACACGTAAACTCTCTCTTCTGTCACTGAATTGGTAAATAGAGTTCTATACTTTAGAGAGATATATAAATATCAATATGTTGTGGAACATTCAAATGTTTCCAATTTTATCTAATTAAATGCCTGAAGTTATAGTCCTCAATTATTTCTCTAGAGCTATGCAAGAACAATATCTGACTGTTGCATACTGATTTTCCAATAAATAAATATAATATTATTGTTGTATTATTACTCTATGAAAAAGCAACATCTGACCACTTAAATTTTCCATTGTGATATCAGACCAGAGAAGACTGATTTAAATAAATAAATAAACAAATAATGTATAATTTACTTTATTATTATAATATTATTATACCCAAATATGTGTCCAGAGCTATGAAAGAGAAATCTCTGACCAATAAAATTTGAAAACAAGGTTTATTTTTTACCATTAAAACAAGGTTGATTAATTTAGTTTTAAAAACATTTTCTATTAAAAAATTAAATAACATTTTAAATACATTTAAAAAAAAATTTATAATAAAATCCAATTTTAAATCTAATTTAATAAAATAACGCATACTTATTAATAACTTATTATTAATCATATTCATATTAAGAAATAACTTAATATTAATAATATTAATATTTTACATTATATTAATATATATATATATATATAAACAATAGTAATACATAATCAAAAATAAAAAAATAAAGTATGGCTTTTAAAACAGAAAATTAGGATAGATCCCACATTTAAAAACACAAAACGTTACAGTGACCATCACACCACAAAGCAGCGTAATATCAACTCAAGCAGCTCCAGTCTGCTCTGGCCACACTGATCTCCAGCATGTCTCAGGCTATGAGTGGCAAATAGATGACACAGCTCCTGAGGACTTAAAAGGGTGTGTGTGTGAGTGAAAGATGACAGACAGCCAACAGTGAGTCATTCTATAACCAGCTCAGCAGCTGTTGCCTTATCAGATAAGGCAGAAACCCGTCACACATGCACAGGATACACACATACACTAAAAACAATACCAGTTTACAACAGGCTATAAACGCTACTTAGTAAAACAGAGACCACATTTAACTTCCTGCACACACCTTAACACATGAAGACCTTTTTTTTTTACATTGTTTAGAGATGATATGGAGAAAGTGTCCTCCTTCCACAATCACTAAACTGGAAAAGTGAGCGTTGACACTAAATACAGCAGATTAAAAGACTGCTCTCAGCAAATATGAACCTAAACAAACAGTCTGATTATTTATTAATCTGGGACAAAAGGTGATTCATAGTCCAACATCAGTGCATTTACAGAGTCAACTTGACCTCAGGGTTTAAATGGACATGATAGAACTGGATTTAATATATGCCTACAGTGTTTAAGGCAGTGTTTTCTCTCTGTGCTGTAAGCTCAATGTGTGTTGACTCTTTGCTTGAGGTTGTGCTGTAGTTGCAGGTTTAGAGATTAGGCTGATCTGTTTTCAGTAAACGGGAGCCGCTTTCACACAATCAGAAGCAACACAAAAAAAACGTCCCCCTCTCTTGACCTCCTCACATACCCCTCACAAACTATTTAAAGAGCTGTCTTGGAAATATGTGTGTGTTGAAAAGGAGTTGGTGCTAAAACAATCTAAATCTAGCAAAAAAACCTTTTTACTTTATGTAATGTGTACAATGTGCATCGTTGACACACTAATGACCAGTTTACAGACAAGGTTTAAGTCTAGTCCAAGACTAAAATGCATGTTTGAATTGTCTTAACTAAAGTAACTTGCACTGACATATCTTTAAACATCAATGTTTACGTCAATGCCGTTGTTTCGTCTCAAGATGCACACCATAAAGCTACTTAAATGTCCTAATTTAACTAAAGCCTAATCCTGGCTTAATCTAAGCCTTGTCTGTGAAACAGGGCCTAAATCTGACATATCAGTGAAGCATTTCTTTATAGTAGGTTAAGATGTGCTCATATAATGACAGATAACTAGAAGTTTTCAGACAGGATTAGTTTTCTAATTTACATCAGATTTACAACTCTTAACATAAGATGCCCATTATTTCATGTAGTGATTCAGACAGGATTACAATCTCTAGTAATTTACATTTAATATATTACTAATCTTTTGTGGTGGGGCCAGTCAAAATGTTTACAGGACAAACAAACAAAGTATGTTGCCCTATTAAGTGTTTATTTTTTTACATTAAGTTGGCAAAAACGATTATGTTAAGGGTATATATATATATATATATATATATATATATATATATATATATATATATATATATATATATATATTCGGAGGAACCCTGAAAAGTACTGTATAAGTACTGAGAAAAACTTTATGATTTGGACAAGATGAAAATCACAAAGCCGGTCTGTAAAACTCAAGAGAAAACTAGTCCCTCAAGGAAAACTAGTCCCATCCAAACAGGCCTGTATTCATCTATCACTCAGACTTGGGTGTTTGTTGGGACATGTACCTATCAGCTGTAAAACAGGATCCAGCAGAGGATGGGAGGAGGGGCACAAATGTGAAAAAAGTACTGTACAAGAAAAAGAAAAAAGAAAAGTACAAGAAAATACTATTTCTATTTCAAAAATGTACTTTTAATACAATGCTGTTTCTTTGTAATTCATTGTGAAAAGTTGTTTGAAAGTAAGTTGTACACCAAAAAAAAATATCAGTGTGTGTGGGAAATGAGTCCTCAGAAACTAAAGCACAAAACAAAACGCTTGAGTGAGGAGTGCTTGTTGCTATGGCAATCTCTTGAGATGATCTTGTCAGGGCGAGCGCTCCTCATTCAACGAGAGCAATGAATAAATTGGGCACGTTGAAGAGAAAAATGACAGCCTTAAAGATGTACACAATGTCGCCAAGGTTAGTTTGCAAATAAATAGATACAAAATTTGGTCACACTTTAGTTTAGGGTCCAATTCTCACTATTAACAAACTATTAACTATGACTTTTGCCTCAATAAACCCCTAATTACTGCTTGTTAATAGTTAAGTAGCTGTTAATAGTTCAGTAGCTAGGTATTAGGTATTACCACAGCTTAGGTATTGGGTACGATTAAGAGATGTAGAATATGGTCATGCAGAATAATGCAATAATATGTGCTTTATAAGTACTAATAAACAGCCAATATCTTAGTAATATGCATGCTAATAAGCAACTAGTTAATAGTGAGAATTGGACCCTAAAGTGTTCCCGAAAATGTGTATTTATCTATAATATTCTACTTCTTTAGAAAAAAAAATATTTTAAACAAAAGGCATATCTCACAAAAATAAATATGTGATCAACAGCCAGTTTCACACATCCAGCCTGTTCTGTCAATTCAACACTTTACCAACCTTCCACACATCATGTGAACAGAACCCATTGAACAGGTTTAAGAAGTTGTAACATTGCTGGAAAAGGGCCACGCCGATGTTATATGCCTGAATAAAGCCGTAATATTAAGGGTTTGTTGTACAAGAGATACAATTACAATGTTCTGAAGGACCTGAAGCAATTACACCGTTTGGCTATAAGCCTGTGACGTGGTTCAGAAATTAAGATTATTTCTGTTGTGAAAAGAACTGTAGTCACCTTAGACAGGAGCTAAAAATGAAAAACCTTCTCTTCATTCATTAGGATAGAAAAATGAATCAACTGAATACTGTTAGAGATGATCTTACTTCCTCAAAGTGCCCATATTATGCTATCTATATTTATCTAATTTTGTTTTGCAGTATTATTAGCAATATTAACATGCATCCAAGGTAAAACAAAATTATAAAAAAAGTATAATAATTTCTCATGATAACATACATTGTAGCATCACCTTTTTTTTCACAGTGTCTGAAAAAGTTCGATAAAGGATCCGGTCTCTCTAAACCTCTCCTTTCTGAGAGCCTACTATGCTCTGATTGGTCAGATGGCCCAGTCAATTGTGATTGGTCAACCACTTAAAAGCATGTGTTGGAAACTAAAAACCAACTGAGGCAGTTGTCGCCTAAAGGCCTCATTATGCTTCTGCGTCAACTCCACGGCGTAGCTACGCCGTCACTCCTACGGCGTCGTGGCATAAAACAGGCTTAGTGGTTAGAGAGTCAGACCGGTAACCCAAACAGATTTTTATTTTTTGCCAAATCTTTGCTTTTAGAGGATAGTATAGAGTGGACAGGAAGCAAGGTGGGAGAGAGAGAGAGAGAGAAGGGGACAGGATTGGAAAAGGACCGCGAGCCGGGACTCAAACTCGGGTTACCCGAAGCGCAATGGCGCTATATGTCGCCGTGCTGCCCACGAGGCTATTGGCGCTGACCCAAAAATGCGATTTGAATAGGATTTCAAACCATCTATGAATGTAGCATTCCATGTGATTTTTTGCCATTCACATTTGCTAAATCTGATCGGATTTCAATCGGATATGCAGAAAAATCTGAAGTCTGACAGTCTGAAAGTAGCCTTAGACCTGGGTTTTAGACCAAGGGAGCTTGACATTTTTGTGCTTTCATTCTCATCCCTCAATGAGACGTGCAGGACAGAAAAAGACAGGTGTACGCATAGGTCTTCTGAGGCAAACCTTCACGGTCACAAAACAATGTGTGTGTTCAGACACAGCAGCTGACTGGCCACCTCACCCTGAAACTCGCTTTCCTGTTGACTTACCTCTGATCTGTCCATTACAATACACACAATCTCACAAAATTTCAGCCCTTTTCCTGAATATTTGATCATGCAACTCTGAGGAACATTTCTTCTTTAAAATGATTTCACTTTATGCTGTAACTTTCTTGAAATGTAAGAAACTTTTTAAACAACTATATGATGCTTGTCCTTTGCTTCTCTTTCTTGTTGCATTAATGTTCTGGTGAAACTGTGTAAAAGCCATAAATCATGTTTAAACATATGGGTAGAATCACCTTGAATGTGTAGTCCAGTACAGTGATGAGTCTGCCACCAGCACCTTATATGGATGCTCCTCCATTTGAATCCACAGCACTTTAATGGCTTCTGGGAATTAATCTCACATGTTGAATAATATAGTGAAAGCGTTAATCAAAGCTCTAAATTGATTCAGTCTGACCTTTTCTAACAGTCTTTGTCAGCATCTCTAATTAATTACCTGTCCTGTGACCTGTGTCCAGCTGTGTGCATTTGCTTTTTACAGGTTTTGCTATGAGTGACAATCTACCTGTTTATATAAACAAAAACATAAATAATTACATTAATAAATAATAATAATAATAATAATATTAAAACATTGATATAATAATAATGCTATTATATTATAGGTATTATAGGTATATTAATATATATACATAAAAATATATTTATACCTTTTTTTCATTTGTATAAAAAACAAACACATACATACATATATATATATATATAAGAGGGGCATTTAAGGGGCCCTAAACCATATATGTCATATTTAATTTGACCCAAATTCAAAGCAAACTTGCAAATAAACTAACATAATAAACTTCCTCTTATATAGCACCTTTAAAAACACCTTCTTCAAAGCGCTGTACACAAGACAAACAACACATAAAACAATGAATAAAATAATAAAAATGTATTTCAGAATAAAAACCAGCATGCGCTGGTCTAAAAAAAATGTCTCAAGTTAAACTTTAAAAATTCAAAACGTCTGAGCTTCCCCAAGTTCAAGAGGAAGAAAGAGAGTTCCAAAGAGCATAAGAAGAAAAAGCCCTGTCACCCATAGATTTTAAGCGTGTTTAAGGAACAGATTATTCAACAGGACTGAATCATTAAAAAGTTTATCAACAATAGCAGAACACTCGTTGCAACTTGCCATGGTTTCATAAAACAGTTTGTAAAGAAACATCCTCAATGACTAAATCCTATCAGACCAGCAGTTCTTGAGAATCCTGACAAGACAACAGTCATTTTCTGTATCTGACAGTAATTCTGAATGACAATACAACCATTATTCATTGGATCATTAATCTAAGGAGAGTCTTAAGTATTTTACATTCCAAAGATCATCCCCAGTATTTCCTGGTCTTGTGTTTTGGTGCTATTATTCACGAAGCCTTCAATTACAGAACATTTACACTGTACATTAGTATTATTAATATATAGCATAATTCGGCCAATTTGCACAATTAACTTGAGAACTACTGAAAATGAATACTTGGAGTTTTACTCAATTATACTCAATATAAGATAGAGGTGAGCCCTCAAACCCAGCATTCTTGAATGACAGCCCGTCAATACACATTCTGTTTCCAAACATTATTAAAAATGAGACAGCGTTCTGCTGAAGGGTCTCGAGAGGAAGATTCGTAAAACCAAGTGTGGGAATTCCAGTTGAATTCTGAGATAAAGAAACCAGCAGGAACACAGAGCACCTGCTATATACATAATCAGATATCTGAAAGGCTCATATCTATACCTGCATACACAATCCCAGACAAATGAACACTAGTGAAAGACCGTCAGAAGGACAGAGCGAAAACAAATGGGGGACGGGGAAAGATAAGAGGAAGGAAAGGGACTGAAATAGAGAAGACTAATGTAATTTAATCTTGAACATTGTGCTGCTCATCATATTTCAGATTGGATCTTCACCCAGCTGAAGGGTAGAGGTGTGTTTGACTCAAATTAAATTTCAGCTGGAAAATTGTTCTTTGTTCAGGGCAGGGCACTGTTTTCAGTCTGCACAACTAAGTTAACTGTCTGTTTTGTTTGAATGGCCCATAATCCGAGTTTAATTTGTCTGTGTCCTTTGCATTAAAGGGGTCATCTCATATTTGTGAGATTTTTTCTTATCATTAAATTTTTCTTCCTGCAGGTTCACATTTTTGTGCCAAAACAGTCATTATTTAGTTTTCATTACCATTTTCAACACTCTCACTGACCCTTTGAATTCAACAGACTTTTTATTCAAGACTATAGGGCTACAGGGTTAGGTTTGCTAAACAATTTGAGGCCAAATTTGTCATTCACACTGTGAAATTACATGGCATAGCTTTTAAAATTTTATTTTCCCTGTTCTAATATTGGGATCCTTCAGGAGCATGTGCAGAGCTTTAGGTGCTACACACAGCCAGGAACAGCACAAGGTTTGGCAGACTTTACAACATGTTAATGTTAGTTTTAGTTGTTCTGTTGTCTAGGAATAATAGTATTTACCCAACTTCTCTCACCGTGACTGCATGGACCACGTTGTTGAAAAGACATCTTTGACGTAAAAATGGTTATGAACATTTGTTAATGTTTTGGTTTTCTGAGTAAAAAAAAAAAAAAGCTATTTTTGGACTGGACAGGTGGTTTCTTAAGTTCTTATAATAATATTTTAAAATAGAGAACGGCCATCTTCTCTTACTAGCAGAGGAATTGTGTACGGAAGCCTATTTCATTCAAAATAAAAATAATAGTAATTGTTCATTTATGTTTATATAATTGTTTATATCTCACAATCTGACTTTATATCTCGCAATTACAAATTTATATCTCAACAACATGATTTTTTAAGCTGCCTCTCACAGTTACCTTTTTTGTTCTTCTCCAAGGCAGAAACAGACTACCACACTTTTGCATCTACCCTTCAGACGGCGATCTCTCATGTCAACGAAAACATATTTAACAGAAGAATTTGAGACCAAGAAAACAAATCAGATGGCCTGGCAGAAAAAAAAACCACAGCCTGCAGCACTTTTAGTCTTTTATTTCATGGAACTGCTGCCGCCTTCTCTTTTTCTTTCACTCTCCTTCTAATTCTCTCTCACACACAACGTTCTTCTCTCCACCCAGCCCAGAGGTTGCTGAAACCTTAAAAACACCAGAGAGGTTAAAGGTCATGCATTTTGGGGATTTGTGCTTTTGTTCAAGTGGTTCGTGAGAAAAACAGTCCTGGAAACCGGGAAGGACACGTCAAATCGGTGTGTATGCCATCACACTGACCTCAGGTCAGTGTTAATGAGAGGTCAAGCCTGGTAGGCTGATTACAAAGAAGGGAGGAGAGAATGGAAGTCAAATATGTTTTTTGTCAGTAAAGTGTAAGTAGCAAACTATCAAAGAGAGCCATATTGTCCATAAATGAAATTTAAATGACTTCTGGGAACACTTTAAGTATGGTTTAAACTAACAGAGCATGTTTTTTTTTTTTTTTTCAGGGATAAAAAATGTCAGGGTGATAAAACTGCCCAAAATAAACTTAATGATGTTTATGAATTAACAATTCATTATATTTGTTAAAACAATACTTTTCCCCTTGAAATTATATATTTAAAAGCTTCTTTTTTTTAATGGAATAACAGTTTTTCAAAATCAAATAAAACAAAAATGAATTTCAACAAAGGGCAATATTTCCCCTTTTCTTTATCAAGGGCATTAAATGTAATTCATCCAGTTATAAATGTTAAAGCTTGCAAAGCTTCTTATTCCTGCCAGCAGTTTGCAGTTCTTTAATTCATGGCTTCACTTCAGAGTCCCATGTGAATAATGTGAGCTAAACAAGATCCCTGCTAGATGGTCTGTGAAAACAACTTCTTTCAACGTGCTAACTGTAGAGCGCTTTGAAGATTAAAAGCTGTTTACGGTTAAATTGCTCTTTGGTTTTGCTCTGGGTTTGATAAAGCTCTCATGGTCTGCTAAAACAGGAGGAGCATGGCTCCTTTGAAGATATGTGGGCATATGGCTTATCAAGAATTCAAAAATAAGATTTAAACAAGTTTTGGCATTCCTGGTAAAACTGTGGAGAAAGTGGGAAAAAACAACGATTCTGTGAAATCGTCTTTGCTGAAAGATTCAAAAGGATGAAATTCTTTGGGATTCTTGTAGGAGGACGAAATGTAAAGCAGCACTTGATGAGATTATGTGGGGGGAAAAAGCTTCCACGCCATGATTTCCACATGCCTCGAGTCTCTCAGGGACGCCAATCTGAGCATCATAACTCAATCATTCAGCTATTCAAGACCAGTCATAATTATAACTCATTAAAATTCAGTATTCAGCTCTGATATTGATTGTGTCACCTAAAGGGCTTTTGTCGGTTTCTAAAAGGCCAAAGGATTTCCTTTAGAATCAAATCTGTTTCGTTTTTGTTTGCTTTTGTTTGTAGGCAAAGGTGTTGAATTTATCATTTGAATGAAGGAATGAATTCAATCTCTAAAGCCTATTCTGGTTTATCATACGCCGATATCACGCAAATTAATAAGGGGTGATAATTCAATTGGAAATCTGTATTTTCTCTCACAGATACACAATCCTATCAGAACCCAGAGACACGGCACAAACACTAAATATGCCATTATGACATCAGCATTTCCATAGCAACAGCTTGAACGATTTTCCTTTTGATCACAACAATTAAATGGAAGGTTGGATTATCCACTTTCCCTCTAAAGTGTAATTTTCTTCTTTTTTTAAATCAATAAAAGAAAAATCAAGCCCCTGTGTGATTTGTTTCGAAATTGTACATGCAAATGAAGGTTCGAAGAGGATATAAGCGGCTGTTGGCATATTTTGGAATCATTTGGAAGCCTTTTTTGTACATTTGTTTATATTTATATTAAACCTGATCTTATATGAAATGAGAGTCAAAAACCATTATGCTACTAAATATGACAGGCAATTAACAGTAACGTGATTTTTAACAAAATATGATATGTACTGTTTTGATTTTGCCAAGTATCTCATTGGTAACAGGAATTAGCATTTATGCTAACACATTCATTCACAGTATCTAAAAGGTAATAGCCACTAGCACATATGCTAACACATTCATTACCAATGCAATTTAAGTTACTTTAGATAATGGACACGTACAATTAAACAGAATCTGTTTCATAGATTGGCAGTTTTACTTCTGTGGTCTCGCTTTGGGAATAACTAACACAAGTTGCCAGTGATGTCAATGTCCATGCAACACATTCCAGCAAATACCTCAAATCTCCGTATCCTCTACTAAAAAGACCAGTGCAGAGGCCAACTGATTTGAACCTGCATGGCCGTTTTTCATTTTGAAGAAAGCAGGCAGCATGAGTGTGTGAGCTTCAGTGATAACCGTCATAAAAGCATTGCTCTTTTTAAGCATGGATTATGGACCGCAGCTTTATGAACACAGACTACATGACCTAATTCAAATGTGAAGTCTAATTCAGTGAGTGAATGAGCCATGGCTATAGTATGAAGACAGATAGACATTAAAAAATAAATCTGTCATCTGTTCTCTGTTCTCTATAGCTCCAACATAAAACAACTCCTTTTCTTTCCCTTTCGCCTCTTTATATTGGACCATTGCTCTTTTTCTGTTCTGTAGGAACATTGCCAACTTACCAGACATCATCAACTAATGAATTGCTAATCTTTGTTTGTTTCAAATACAAGTATCTCATGGAGGAATTGTGGTCCACTCTGCATTATGCTAGAGTTATATAACAGAAACAAAAAGCATATTTTATTAGTATTGAGTCTCTCTTTCAACTTGCATACAGATCCAAACACATGCATAAGGATGACTAGAATAAACCATAACACTGTATATTTATCGCTTATATATATTGTGTATCATGAAGATACACAAATTCCTCTGGAACATGCATCCACTGACACAGGCAAAAAACAAAACCACGTCCTGAAAATGCACGTGCACCATATTACGAACCTAACCAAGCCAAATGTTGCCTCAAAATGCATTTGGAACTTAATTTCCATGCTAAATTTCTTCAAAGTATCTTCTTTTGTGTTCCACAGAAGAAAGAAAGGCATACAGGTTTGGAACAACAACATAAGGATGAGTGAATGATGACCATTTTCATTTATAGACAAACTAAACAGTCAATATGAAAGAGATACTGAAAATGATTCAGCCATCCCATTAAACACACTCACACTCACGTTGTCCCATTCCCCAAACGTCCTGAATGGGAAATGCATTGAAGAGACAGTGATATCATGCTGTGGATCAATATGATGAAGGTCTTAATGTAATTCAGCTGGAATGGTACACACACAGCACTGAAGGGCGTATTTGACTGCAGCTGAAGCTTTCCCTTTAACACACACACACACACTTACAGATTGTCTCACGTGTACACACACACAATTAGCCAAATGTGCTCATGTGTCTGAATGATCTGGTCGGGGTCATGTGTCTGAGTGCAGTGCAGTGCCCTGATTGTTCGATGATCTCACCTCCAAGGTCTTCAATATGAGATAGAACAGAGAAGTGTGGGTGTGCATATTAGCATGATGTGGGTTTAGTGTTTAAATTCGCCAGTGTATTAAAAATTGCATGTGATCCAAACCACTTTTTTCTACCTTCATCATAAAAGACAAATGGTTTCTGTCATCCCTCTCCCTCTCTTGCTCATCATTACATCATCCATTTCAAATATTTATTAACAAGTTTGTTATGCTAGCCAACCGGTGTATATCTGTGAAAGAGAGTGTGAGAGAGTGCGCCTAAGTAAAAAGGATAGAAAGCAAATAACAAAAGGGTCTGTTTGCTGATCGGTCAGTTTCTCTCTTGACTTTGTTTCAACACAAAGCAAAAACACAAGTCATATTAGCTCTGTTCCGAAACATAACAAGTTATCAGTGTCTACTGCCTATAGGTGTCCTAATCATAAAAGCTCATAATAGGTAACATCCATAGGCATCGATTACGTTCAAATTGTGCTGCTCAAGTGAGACATGACTCCAACAGAGTTTTATGTAGTATGCAAACAAAGTGATGCGCCAATAAGCATACAAAATAGACCACACACACTCAAATATCGGGCAAATCTCCAACTTAAAATTACATTTAAACTATTTTAATTAATATTTTTCAGTATTTAATGACAATTTGAATCTGCATTTTGGTTAACTTGTCCACCAATCTCTATCATTAGTCGCAATGCATTCTAGACTGATTTTTTTGTGATGTTGTCAACACACGCTCATGGCAATTTGTAACTGTTACGTTTTGGCGAATTGGTGGCTAATTCATATGAATTTGGTATGGGTCGTGCAAACTGTAAGTTTGGAAGAATTGATGAATTCAGGAGTGTGTTTTTGATGCGCAACATGCTGTTTAGGTAGGTGGCTTACAAGGTTTTGAAACAAAACAACTGTTTATGTATGGAGTAGGCGTTGAATGAATAAAAAGTGCAGCATGTGTTCTTGCTTTAAGCATTAAAAGATTATTGCTGTTTCTCTTTCACAGCCTCTGCTTTCCTGACTGTTCCGTTCCAGCTGAACGGAATGTATAATACGCTTTCTCGTGCCATTTACATTAGAGGAAAACCGTAGGTGTAGGGGTGGGGGATAACTGGAAATGACCTTCACGCTGTCAGGCGGCAGTAAGACAACCGCTGTTTTCCCCACAAGCTGCACTAGTTACAAAAAAATGGTGCAAGTCCTCCAAGGAAGTTTGTATTTATGAGTTACGATGTAAGGTGTGTTCAATTCACTTTGGTTGGAGTATGCTGTTGTACCAGTTCTACAAAAAATACAGCAAGGTTATCTTTTAATGCCACTTATACAAAATGTATATGTATATAAATATACAATGTTTTCTCACTGAAAGTTTTCTACTCATAATTATGATTTTATGGTGGCATTCAACTCATGAATATGACATGACTTGAGTGCACCATTAAACCAACCTAAGTTTGTAGGGCTTAAGTGCCCAAAAAAACTCTAAAACCAGCAAACCAAATCAGCCTGACCTGGCTTTAAGACCAGCAAACCAGGGGCCTGTTCTTCGTACGTCGCTAACTCAGTTAGCTGGATTTGATTGTTGGCGATTTGGCATGATCTTGGATTGTTTGGTTCTTTGACGCTCATCCTGGACTTGCTGTTATAGCAACAGGTGTGCCAGCTTAACCTGCTCGAGAGCAGGTTTATTTCATGTTAACAGGATTAGATCGGGGCCTTTTAAACGGAGCTGATACGGGACGTCTTTTAGCGCAGCGCGATAGTGTACTTTTTGAGAGATATCATTTTTCTTATGACTCGTGAGGATGTCGTTTACATCATTAATTTGTTGGTAACGCATAAATGTTCGACTCGGAGTCGGGCTTTAATAACAGTGCAGGCAAGTTACTATTGCGATTCTTATCCAGATTAGTATTATATCAAATTTTAAAAAGGCAGTTGACTGACTAAAATCTCTTAGATGGTGTGCGACTATGTTCCATATCACAAATATGGCCAGGATCCGTGCATGACTCAAGAATTTTCAGAGATTTATGCACATTATTTGAACGTGGTAAGGAAAATATAAATATCAAGCTCACTGTATTACATACACGTATGCTTATCCTAACAGAACTGCATTTTTCCATTAAACAGGTGATTACAACAGGATCCTGCTTGGAGACAGGTGTTTTATGACCCCATTCCCTGACCCAAACCCCAGACCAGTTACAATGCAGCTCTAGCCAGGACAAGGGCACACAATGAAGTGAACTTTAGCCAACTAAAGTATCTGAAAGGTCTGAGGGTTGCACCTGACAGGGCCTGTGACATTGCATGGGCCATATTACACAACACTGCACCATCAGAAAAAATATAAAACATTTTATTAATGTTTAATAAAAGACAAGACAAATATGCTTAGTTCCTTGATTTTTATTTTAATTGTTCTTTGTAAAGAAAAGCCAGTGATCAAGTCATCTTTTGCCTCCAAATAATATACATTGTACTCTGTGTGAAATAATATATTAGCACTTACTCTGAAGTTCCTATGAAGCAACTCTATCTCTAGTGCCAGTTTTTTTTTTCTTTAAGTTGTCAAGTATTTTCAAAATACTCTGTTTTCTAGGGGTAGGGGTAAACCCGTCAAACACATGGCTTATGCATCAAAAATTAAAAGGAAAAGTACAACACTGCCAACCTCTGCATCACTGCTTTGTGCAGACTCTTCAGATGTGGACTCCTGCAACTCATATTAGAAATAATAGGTACTCAAGTGTAAATTAAGTAAAGTTATTTATACCTGAGAGGGTTTCTTCACTGTCCTGTGCATTGGGGGGGAAGAATGGGCATTACAAAGTGTTGTAGCTACTTTCTTCCCTTTTGATGTAACATTAGAAAAAGTCCACTTACTGCACATGCTTCAGCCACTTGCTTGGGAACACATAAAAGTGTTGGTGTATTGTTTAATACTGCACAAAAGAGGAAAACCCAATTTCATTACAATGAAGTACACTGGGGGGGAAATGTGATCAATAACTCATGGCAACAGTTTTTTTTTTACATTAACTATGTAGTTTCACAGTCACACATTTAGACTTTCACAAGTCAAAGCAATTCATTGCTACTCAAGGTTTAACAGCTCATATGACTGGACAGCCATTTGGATTATAGGCCTACTTAATTTAATGCAGCAACAAATTATTTTACAGTCTACTAGGATCATTTAAAGTTCATTTACCTGCAGTGAAGGTGTTGCTGCTCCTGGCCTCTGGCTGTGGGTCTGAGGAAGATCTGAACCCAGGGATGCCCTCCACAAGGTTCACACTCAACCCAAGGGTAAGCTCTTCTGCCTGGGTATAATGTGGGGGTGCAGGACCACCACCTGTTTGTTTTTCTTTTCTTTTCATTTTTCTCAGCCTTTTTCTTGGTTTCTTTAAACAGGCAAACATTTATTAACAGTGCCTTTTTAAAAGAGATTAGTTAGTACAAATTACTATTATGTAGAATATTCTAGTACTTCACTTTTACTTGTTCCCATGTTCTAGTAGTGGGTGGTGACTCTGACATTACAATGAACAAAGTTTTTAATTATTTAGAAATTATTAAAATATCAAAATATATACTTTAATAAGTGATAAAAACATCTAACTACAAACTTAATTTGTCTGCTACGTTTTGCCAGCCCTCTCTCTTGGCTTTTGCACACTTTGAGGTGTTCCCTGGCGTTTTAATTAAATTTTCAAATTCTGCATATCCTTCAAGCAATAACTCTTGCTCTTCTGTGGAGAAAAAAACCGAGCGCGCTCTTTGGCCACGGTGAGCAGCCAATAGCAGCGTTGCTGATCAATGTTTCTACTATCGATACATATCCCCTTTTAACCCAGCGCATGAACGCGCAATTATCTCAGATAACTCAATCCAGCTATACTAATCATAACCAGCAGGAGTGTTCGAACAACCTAATTAGCCGGATCATGATGAGCACGATGATATTATCTTGGATGTCTCGTTTGATCTCGGATGTTTTAAGCAACGTACAAAGAACGGGCCCCAGCTCAGACCGGTTTAAATGTTGTTGTTGTTGTTGTTTTAGCAGAGTGGATTGCATGAAACTCCAAATTAATTGATGCCAATAGTTTGATGTTAACATGTTGCTAAGCTAATTATGACAAATATAAAAGCATATGACCAATATAAAGCTTGTTATTTAAAAGGGCACATCAACTAAGACTAACCAGCTTACAGTGAGAAGTTTTTTTCAGCAGGGTGGATTCTGTCTGACCTATAAACAATTTTCAAGAGGGGTGGCTGACGGTCTTTGTCACCGTCCTAGAAAGAGATCTCGTGCCCTGCTATTTGAAAGCCCCCTTTCTTCAGCCAGTGGCAGGAGAAACCATGGCTGTGTCACATCATTCTTCCCAGTCCAAAAGCCAGCTCTTAACTCTCACAAGCCAAGAGACATGAAAAGACCCTCTCAAAAGAACAGGGTTACAGTTCAGAGTGGCAGGACCTTCCAGAGGTCTTCATTGACCGGCGCAGCAGACAACAACAATGACTGTCTGTGACTCCAAAACACCCTCGCCTTTCCTTTACGGCCACCACATTTACGTAGTCCACCGCCCCAGCACACACACACACACACACACAGACGCTTGCGCACACACACATCTGTAGTAACAATGGCCGCCTTTGCTCATGACCCCCACAGGCCTTCTGCCTCTCAATAGCCTGGTTATACCACCAGCCAAATACCCTCCTCCTAAAAGTACATACACACACAAACAGAAGTCTGATAACCAGGCACAGCTAGCACTATGCAAAACATGTGGGCACGAGACAAAAATTGTGACTTAAAAGCAAAAGACAGAGCAAAGCAATATACTCTCAATATCCTAGAGATCCAGAATTATTAGAGAAACAAGAGGGAAAAAAGAAATAATTTAAAGATAGAAAGCTAATGGCTAATAGCTAATCATGCTAGTTCTTCTTTCACTTGAAGAATTTCTGAAGATTTCGACAAAAACATACATAGAGTATGGAAAATCTCAAGCACATTTGTAAGAGGAACTAAGACATAGCACAGACACTTTCAATTCCTTGTTTGTCTATTTTACTCACATGCACATGTAAAAACACGAACCTTAGCTATAGCATAACAACAAACTTGGAAACTTGAGGTCTAGGGGAGAGATGCACATGAAGTGACATTTGTTATATTTCCTCATCATCCCAAACCTGTCTTGTTATCTGATTAGAGCAAATGCAAAGTTTGTTTTTTTATGGCTGAAATGTCACCTGTGTTTGTTTTTACTGTGGGCCAGGACCTGCAACACAGAGATGAAAAACAGCCTGAGGGCATCAACCACAATGCCGTTCCAAACACACCCACTTGCGCGGCTTCATACGACTCTACAGACAGAATAAACAACATACCAAAAACATCTCTATTAGAATAAGAAAGCGGTAAAAAACCCGGAAACTTTCATCAAGCCAACACAGGCCTAATCACAAAGCAAAACAGGCAGATAAGATAGTTTGTTTGATGCTTTTAAGTCACATATGGGCTAGTATTGAGGAAAGGCTTTTAAAAACAATCAGTTTGCTGGTCTTGTTTGGTTCAAGCTGGTCTTAAAATTCCCTAAAACCAGCCACCAAACCAGTTGTCAGACCAACTAAGAACAGTAAACATGCTTATTCTGGTTTATGATTCATTTATTTCAGCCAGGTTTTTTTTTCTGGGTTCTAGTTTTCGTTTATTTCTTAGGCACAGGCACATACACGCATACCCATACAATAAACAGTCAAGTCAAGTCAAGTCACCATTTATATAGCGCTTTTAACAATATAGATTGTTTCATAGCAGCTTTACAGTGATAATAGAGATTGTTTTGGCTTTACAGCAGCTGCAAACATGCAAAAATGCAAACAGCACCATCAGGACAACAGATATTTTGCAAAAACAAGTCTCTAAGGGCAAACAATACTACACAAGGACTGCACATTTGTTGTGATGCGTTTTCTATTTTTTATTTTGTCATACAAAAAGCTGCCTAACAACGTTATCAGATAATTGCTAACCGAGCAGCCCACGTCTCTTGTGTTACCTGAATACCACTGGGTGTGCCGGCCCTGTCCGTGCTTGTATATCGCAGCCCGAGGGGAAGAACAGGGATGATAATGCGTTTGCGTAGCCCAAACAGAGTTCTGCGTAATATAAACACTGATGGGGGGGAAAACAGGACGATTTTTCTGTATGGATATTTTCAGGGTGTGAGAGCTGCTGAATCAGGGGGTTTTATTTGTTGCCATAACAGCCCGATGGCTCTTCGCTTTCTGTGGAAAATGTACAGTTTTGAACACACCATGCAGCTTTCCTCCAGTGTGGGCTGGTTGTCGTTTAAAGTGGTGGTGATGTGTATGTGGGAAGACTGTAAAGGTATTTTGAAGATGAAAACATCCACCCATGAGAGTGTGAGTCATTGTACATGTGTGACAGACAGCTGGAATAAGCAGCTGTTCTTCCGAGAGCTATGCTAACCCACTCATGTGGCTGCTTGCTCACACACACACACACACACAACAGCTCCGATCCATTGGGGCGCTTCAGTTTTGCTTTGTTGCTTAATGCAGTCTGGAAAACTCATACCTCTTGAGTTGGGTGTTTGTTCATTACAACAACATGTCTTGCATTGAAGTCGGAAACATTACATGGAAGTAGCTTTAACACAAAATAATATATTGGACAATAAGCCCATAAATACATCTGAATTCAAATTGATGAAAAATATTTTATATTTTAGAGAGACACAGCCACTAGGTGGGATATTGTTGGTTGCAATGTATTCTGGGATTATAATTTGTCTGCAAAGGATACATATGATCCTGCCTTAGACTTCTAAGGGACTTTTCAAACAGAACACATTTTTGTATTCCACTGCACTGCATTTCCATTGCTTTTGCACTTCGACCTTTGCGTTTGCATCTTATGCAGCGTCTCCCGCATGGCACAGCGTTCTAGAAAAGCGAACCTCAAGTTAAAAGAAGTTCAACTTTTAAAAGATGTTTAAAGACCTTGTGTTTATTCCCTGTTCCACTGCCAGTGTCTAACATTATAAGCAAAAACATGCTCTATGTGAGACACTTTCTTTAGGCCAGATTAACTAAGAAAGCTTTGCATTACCACTCGAGGGAAACACAGCACTCAATGTTTGTGTATGTATCTCACATACACGGTCTATATGCAAACACATGCAAGTGGATTCAAAGCTCTCTCCTTTCTTTCTGTCCTCTCTTGGTTTTTGTCCCACAGCTGTTTTTGAATGCATCTCTCTGACTTTAAATAAGCTTGAGGTCAGTGGTCCAAGACCGCCAGTGCCTTAACTGAACAGAGGGTCCCATTAAGGCCTGTAAGGCTCACAGCGCCCTGTAAGATGACATTTGACCTGCAATGCTAACAATTCAGAGACTCAATCCTGCAATAGATTGGCTATCTGGTTTATTACCATTTCACAGCACTTAAGAGAAATTCTTCGTATAAGCAGAGCAATTCAATAGTGTAATTTATGTGGAAAAAGACATTTAGCAAGAAACCAGTAAAAATATCCATATAAATACTTCTGGCATGCAGGCACATTCGTAATTGTTCAACTCGGCAGCATATATATATATATACGGGTTTTGAGAATTTTTGGTGTTTATATCACATTCACAAGATGCAAAAATGCAACCAAGCATCTCTGCACACTGGAAATAAATTATAGTTGTTCATGTGCGTTTCAGAAAGTGTGAGTACCAGTAAGAGTATGGTTAGGACTGGTTAAGTATTGTACACTTTCATACTTACTCACACACACACACACACACACACATACAAATTATTTTTGAAAGTTATAAGTATGAATAACAAGAGACACCTCCCAAGCTTTCAGCTTTCCATCTCAGCCAGAGCTGTGGTTTTCCAAACTGCTGGATCCAAATCAAACTCAACCCTTCTTGTGTGTCAGCACTCATACATGCCATGAACACGCCTGTCATGATTGCTCCAAAACACAGTGAAAAAGAATATAAGTGATTCAGCACTAAGGCGAAAAAGCATAAAACACATCCTTACATGCAAGCAAGCAGAGCTGGAACATCAACATGACCACTTACAGCCAGACACTTCCAGGAAAACAGCACTTCCAGGCTTTGTTGCGTCAACACTAGATGGTCTAAAGCCTCTCCCTAAACAGGCCCCAAAACAATTACCATAAATACAGACATGCACGCACATACAACTAGAGCCGCACAATTCTGGATAAATTGAGATTCACATTGTTTTGTTCTTTTTAAATAGAGATCATGACAACAAGACAACTTAACAAAATAACATGTAATTTACTTGGTTCTGACAAAATGTTGATTGCTGAAGCAATTTGAAATCGTTTTTATTTATTTTTTAATGATTGATTCAATGACTCACTCAAAGACTTCACTTGTTTCATTGCTGGGTGAATTGTGTTTTTTCACAAATCTCTTGAATGATTCAATGACAAATACATTTTTAACAGTCCCTTGTTGTCACCTACTGGTGTATCAATGTAATTGATATCATCTTTATTGGAAGCAGAAAGTTGCTTTCAAAAAGTAATTTACTCTATTTTGATCGCTATCAGTGTTTATATCCAAAATATTAACTTTTGTGATAATTGTAATTATTGTAATAGAAATAATGATACTGTGTGGTTTGTGAAGCTGTTTCAATCATACACGACAACTGCTCTCTCTGGCTCAGCAAAAGCGCCAAGGCAGATTCCCAATAGAATGTTCCTCGGTGATCAAAGGCTGCTTGTCAAAGGTTTAATAGACACAGGCGAATCGTTGTCATTAGGAATAAGATCATGAGGTTTGTTTGAATTAAGATCGCGATATTTTCAACTCTATCTACCGGTTATATATTTTTATTTATAATTTTTTGCATGTATATTGCAGATAGATAGATTTCTATTTACTTATATTTTATACTTTTTATTTTAAAGATTAACTAAATATAAAAATTACCTCATTTTTTAAACATTAACAATGACATATAGAAATCTGTGCTTGATGGCACACCTATCTGCTGCATGCACCATACAACAAAACCTCTCTGTAAATTCAACTGCAGTCAAGTAATCAGCTCTTACACAACAGATTTAATGCTTCAGTCACCATAGTGATGTACAATCATTGTGTGAACCACAGAAGAAATGAATGGTTGCTGTAAGGGTGGAGATGGGTGGTACAGTTAATAACTGGGAAATGGTTTACATCACTCACAAAAGCCTATACAAACATTTCAAACTAATATACAGTACATGTCCTTTTTATCCTTCCTTTCTTTGTCTATCTTCCTGCACCTGGTGTGCCTAATATAATGCTGCAGTGAGGTGGGACACGAAAGTCACAATCCGCATCAGATCCCCATATGTTGGTTATCTTTCACTGGCCCTAAAAAAAAGCCTCCAGCAATGGCTGATTGGATAATAAAATCCAAATAAAAAACTCTGTTTTCCAGGTCAACACAAATTATACAAGGTTGCTTGACTTCTTATCAGCTGCTCTTATTTCTCTCTGCATGGCCAACTGGATGAAACAGAAAAATTCACTGCCAGTTCCAACCGGTCACGCTCTCTCCCCAAAATGAGAAAAGGGAAAGAGAAAATCTCTGGATGTAGTGACGGTTCATATCAGCCCTCAAATGGCAAAACATGAGTCACAAAGTGATGAACAAATTTTTTCATGATGTTCAAATCAGAAGGTCTACACTAATTCCCCCACAATACACTATAATTTAAAATTAATAAACAATCTCAGTCAAATTAAACAAATAAGTGAGTCATTCAATTTCCCAACCTGCTCATACTACAAGCAAATATCAACATTAATATGGATAATAAGGATTTTTCCATGATCATTCCTTGCTAAATATGTGAGTTACATCCTAGCTTGCTCACATGCTTATATTGTTTGTCTCCAGTTTAGTCTAGCCTAGACTGATAGCACTGAATCAGCTGAAGAAAATACAACCACGCTGACAAGATACAGTCCTGGGCCACATGAAGACACACTCACACACTTTTCCATTCTATTGTTTGCAGTACATACCTTTTTTTCCTTTCTCAGATTTCAAGGTGTTCATAAGGAATTAGGCTCAAAACTGGAAATACCTCTTCATACATGAATTTGATGCAATCCCACAGAGCATTGGTGTGAAACAAGGGCTCTATTTCTCTGAGATGGATGAGTGCAGAAGTCCATTAACACCTGCAAATGGCCACAAAGAAAAAACACAAGGTGACTAACTAAACTGGGACATTAGTAGCATTACAAACATTGTATGTCAACCAGGAGAAGCTATGCTGACTTTCTCTCCTGTAAAACAAAAACAAATGTAGAATGTATAGGTTTCCATAGACCTTCGAAGCGTGACATGGAAGGACAGGGTTGCCATACATCTGCATTAATGAATATCCATGAATTTTTAGTCGGTCGAGTTTTCTCCATACGAATTTGAAAACAGAACACACAAACAACAACAGTCAGTTCCGGTCCTCGAATTTGATTGGCTAAACGGCTTGGTCTATTCACCGTTTGTTTAAACGTTCCCGAAAGGTGGATTTGTGGTGGTGTTTAACACTTTTCTTTGTATATCTGTGACGCCAGTAGGTGCTGGCGACAAATTATCTTTAATGAGTGAGCCATTTTCTTAAACGATTCGTTTAAAACTACTGATTCATTCAGCTAAGTGAATCGTTCATTCGAAAGATTCGTTTAAAAACATGCATTGCTGCTTTCACGTGCTATCGGAAATATCTTACTTCCCAGTTCTGAAGTCGTGATTACGAGCTCATCGCATTCAAATTTTGACTTGAGAGGGCGGTCATGTCCAATTTTAAATACGAATATTATTCTGCTAGCACTTGAATCAGCAAAACAGAGATAATCATTAGAAACAAAACAGCACTACAACATCTGGCAATAGTGTGTCTAAAATAAATGAAAGTTACAAAAAAAATACTTCTTGTTTACTGAACTGTTGTATAAAAGCTATATTACTTGATATACAGAATAGGCCTACTAAATTATTTATTGTTTACTGGCCTATTTTATTTAAGCAACATCACACTTGTTAATTAGAACAACAGTAGCCTACTTGTGAAATTACTGAAATATTTTGTTGAGATTGCATTTACAAAGGGCAATTTCTAGCCAATAGGCTAAAGTATTTTAGAGCTGAGCATAACTGACTTTATGAATTTCCATGATATGTATAGCTAATAACTTTAGTGACAGTTAATTATTTAGTCAGAAAGGCAAGCCTGCTGAAAGTGGGTGTATCTACATTCCTTACATTCTGATTACTGCTTCTTTTACCTGAATTTTAGGTTAAGTGTTTAGTTCAACAACCTCATTAGAGCTGAAACTAAAAACAAAGGTTTGTGTTACATTACATTCAGAAGCACTGTGGTACTATTACTCAAACATCAAATTTACAGATTTGTAATTGTCAGAGAACATAGTGCTTAAGTGAAAAGAGAGACTAAACAGTTAAACAACATGCAGTACAGCAGCCGTGTCGGTATGAAATGAGCACAAACGGAATGAAGTGGAATGTGCAATTGTTTTCCAGGTGGTTTCGACAGCGTCAAAATATTGCTGTAAATATCTGCGTGATGCAGTGAGTTTTGTGCCAGACCCCTGAGTAAGAGTTGACGTCAGAGGTTTTGTGTCCGTGTGCGTTTGTTGATGAAAATCAGTTCTGGATAATTTACATGTGATAAACAACTCTAATGTAAACCAGTCGGGCCTAGAGCTGTGGTTCTGAAGCTCTCACGCATGCTTTTCCATACAGACCAGTAGGGCCACATATATCCCAAAAGGACTCAGGCAATGAATGACTCAACCCTTGGATCTAAGATGAAACAAAAAAAAGGAAATTTCACACTGCATTACACTGTGAAGCTAAGATGAACTGGAAATATTTGAGCATTATGGGTAAAACAGCCTTCTGTTAACATGCCAGTGAGTTTGGAGTCTATTCCACACTGAACGTCCTGCAGAGATGAATAGGGAACATGGAAGCATTTCACCATTTAGACTATATACGGAGAAAGCTGAAAGAACTTGTTTACCTCACACTTTCTCCACACAGCACAATGCTTTTCTACACAGCAGGCGAAGAATCATTTTACAGCCTGATTCTTTCCCAAAGGAGCCTTTACAGAGGCATCATTTCCCGAAAGCTATAATTATCCTTCTACTGCAGCAAATAACGATGAAAGAGAACAAGAAGGAGATGGAGACAGAGCGATACTTAAAAAAAAAAAAAGAATAAGAAACAGTGGCCTGCTATGACAAACAAAGCATGTGTGTATACTGGGAAAAGAACCACAGTGTTAGCGTGTTAGCCATTCATCTTTATTTGTTTGGTTCTGTGTAAACACATAGATGATTAGTTCCTTTTTAGCATGTGAAAACATCATAGGACTGGTTATAGCTTCATGGTTCATAGTGCAGTACGAGAAACATTGCTAATATTGCTAACAGTGTCTAAAAGTAGTAGATTTCAGATGTTCTGATAAAGACTCGGTCTCGCCCGCCAACAAGTCAAACCACACCACAGCACTTTCCAACCTGCCCCAATATTATCTTCAGTCTGCAAACAGGAGCCTGCCCCCATGCCAAGCATCAAACTCATTTGCTTCCAGCCTACAAACACTAGAAAGATGGCAGCCATTAATATAAACATAAATCAGATTTAAACCATAGCGCAGTGTTTACATATTACAACACACTACATCAAGGAAGAAATGTTATAATGGCAGAAATTTGTTAAGTCTGTGCTATAAAGTAAACAAATGTGTAAAAGAGAGTGTTGTGTTCAAAATGAGATACTAATTTACCACTCACTGATACAGTGTAGATTTTACTGGATACTGACTGCTAGTCTTGTCACCTCATAAGCTCAGTTGTCTACTAGCATGTGTGATCTGCTGCATACTACATATTTTAACAAATGTGGTCATCTGTAAGGGAGTAGAATAGTAGTAATCAGGTTAGAATAGCATTAGTCAGGTTTCCATTCACATATGTTTGTGCCAATTGGGATATTGCATAATGAAGCTGGATGGATATGGATAAAATTTGCTATATGTACATTAGAAAAACATTCTGCAATAATACTCTACAATGGAATCAGATCAAAATTTGGTCATCTGGGTATTCCACGCATAAACCATTTCCGTGTAGTGCACACAGTACACACTATAGTAGTGTAGGAGTAGAAAGAATAGTATGTTATTCTGAACATAATAATACAAATAATACAGCATTAGTCAGGTTTCCATTCACATACTTTTATGCAAATTGGGATATTGGATAGATGTGGATTAGATTTCCAAAATGTGCATAAATGGAAACATATTCTGTAAGAAGGCATGTACATAAACTACAATGGAACCACATTTAACAAATAAATTCCAAGATGTAAAAACTGAATAGTTTGCCAAGATGATTGACTACTTTTACCTCCCAAATGACTGACCTCGTCGCTTCCAGAATTACAGAAAACATGAAGTGCATCAGAGCATTTTGTTTGTCCACTCTAAATAGCAAGTAAATTTATTTTATAATGGAGTATAGTGACTTCAACTTTCATTTTGCACCGATTTTCTCTGGAAGTGACTATTTTGTTCACAAGAACACAGAGGGTGCAAACTGTGCTTTCTTTGCTAAATATTTTTGCAATATTCATAACTTTTCACATAAATTAAATGTTCAACTTGAATGTAAACACGTCATAATGTCCTGCATATTTTTTGCAAATATAGTAGCTCATCCATACTGCATACAGAAAACGTAACATTATAAATGCTATTGCTGGAATAGTAAGAATATGCTTTTCCAAACATAGCACGAGACTGAGCTAACTGCAGGCCCACATGTTGACACTGAGTGGAGGAGTTAAAGGATGGGAGGAGGTTTAGGAAAAATATACGTCCAACATGAAGGAGTGAAATCGCATGGATGAGAAGAAACGACGGGGTGCAGCTTCAGGTTAGAATCACACACCTGGACCTCCTCATAGAGGTGTAAGCACAAGGCACACAACTGTTCTTTTGTGCGAAATGTCTGAATTCTGTCACGGCCGTGAGAAAACATTCACTCCGCTGGGTGTTTGGGTCACTTACATTCTACATGCGCCTCGGCATCACATTTCTGCAGTTCACTGTAAACTAGCAATTCAGTTGTTTTCAATTTACTACTTGTTATGAGAAGATGGTTATCAGAGAGATTAAAACAACAGGGCAGGATTTGCAGAATCAGACGCAAATCTTATCACAAACCCATCGCAGCTTACAGAGTTTATTTCCTGGGTGGAAAATAGAATATTTACCCCATCCCATCATGCACTGTAGATGGCAACAATGCAAGACACCCAGCAAATGTGTTGGATTGGACCTCTGATAGGGGATTTCCTGCTATGTTATGCTGAACTATTTTGCACACAGCCTTTCCCCGCTAAGGAATTTTTTAAAGAATGTCAGTGCTAAAAGTGATAAAAAAAGAGAAGTAAACACACAACGACCCAATGATAAAAGCCAACATGAACAAAGTATTCTGCTGACAAAAGGAGATCCAAGTAATCTTAATTTATTATACAGCAATGGATGGATCTGTATTTATTAACATCTCTCAATATAGCTCTGTGAACAAAACTGACCACAGCCTACAGTTTAGTCTGTCATCAGTCCAACCCACAATGCAAACTTATTGTCGTAAGTGCTTTTCATGGAATGTAATTCTAAAATCCTTTTACTCGCTTCTTACACAGATGCAAGCCATAAAAATACTTTTTCATTGGAAACATATGAAAAACATTGCCAAGCTTGGGCAAGACAGTGGTCACAGTGTTAGGTTCTAACATGCAAAAATGTGACACCAAACTCATGGTGCAAATACGCAAATGTTCATTTTCCTGTTTCGCAGACTGCCAGTTTTTTGCAACTCAAATGCTGTGCATGTATTAGCCAAATAGCATAAATTAATGTTAAGAATATATATATTTGTCAATCAAAAACAAGAAAAACAATTACTATCCTGATTTGCACCTTAAAGGTACACTGAGTAATTTATGCTCAATGCAAAATGCAAAAGTTTTCAGTTGCCAAGAAATGCTCTCGAAAATGACCAATAACAGGGGTTAACAAGATCAAAAAAAGTAGTATTTCCAGTAGGCTGGTCATGTGATCTCAAAATGGCTGCCCCCATGAGGGGACCCACTAATAAAACTGCTTTTTTTAAGGCTACTGATCTGATTAGAAAAACTCGATTGGGGAAAGTTACTTTTAAAAGTAGTGTGTTACAATATAGTGCGTTACTCCCTAAAAAGGAACTAATTGCGTTAAAAAATTCACTTGGATTGAGCTTTTTTTGTTTGTTTTTTAATAACAATATATATATATATATATTGGCAAATGTAAAGGCCCTTTCACGTCAAACATGTAATCAATGCTGAATCCAAAATCGCCCCCTAAACCCTCAATCCCTATTCTCTACGTTAGTGCACTAATACAGTTCACTTAAAGGAGTGAATGAAAATGAGTGAGCATTGAAAATGATTATTGCAGTGTAATGTGGGATTGAATGAGTGCATTCCACTATGGTTTCAGACACCACTACAAATGGCTGTCCCCTCAAATAATGCCCTATTTCAGGGTATGGGGGCGATAAGCCTCAGGCTTATTAAGGAAATGCAAATTCACATCTGTACAGTGGAGGGGACAGCTCAATCAAATTCAATCAAATTAAACATTTCATTGCAGATTTGCATGATATTCTGAGTTTGCAGTTCACTGTTTTTATTAATTTTGAGGAATACTGAATCTGTTTTTGTGCAAGTGATAGATGCTCTCATTTAGTCTAGAACAACAATATCCATCATATTCACACAGCGCACACAACGCCTCTGCACTAACTCCTGATTTCTCTCAACATGAGGACAGGAGAGCTGTCAGTCAAAACATAGGAGAATAAACTGCATTGCTTATTTGAAAAAGCAATGGAGATGTTTTTTGTAAATTTAAAAGTAATGTGTTACTTCAGTTACTTAAAAAAGTAATCTGATGACGTACCTCGCATTACTTGAAATGCATAACCCCCAACACTGCTTGAATCTACATGAATTTTCTTTTTAAATTCTAAAGTACTATTCATTTTAGGTGTGATTTAAAAAAAAAAAACGGCAAGGCAAGGTGACAGAAGGCTATCAAATTACGTATGATTGCCTGAAACAGTGCCAGGAGTGTCACATGTTGTACTTGCTAGAACAGACATTACAACAATGACCCATTTTCATAAAGTTGTTATAAAGTTGTTTGTTCAAAAAATCTCTGCTAATGACACTGTCACCTGTCCTTTTGTTCACAAAGTACATCTAGTTTCTCTCAGGAATGACATTGTGGCAGATGACAAATAACCAGCATTAAGTTTAAAGATAGGAAACATGAAGAAACGACTGTTTAGTCTCACACGTTTAGTGGCTTGTGAAAACACCATTTAGCTGCTGTCTTCCACTGATAAATGGCTGAATTCCAAGTATTAATTTGGGTACTGTTGTAAAAACTAAAATGAATCGAAAGAAATAGTCATGTTCGATTAGTTAACTTTACCCACTCTTTGTGCATGTAGCTACAGCTGTATAGTTTCTTTGTTGACTTTTGGTTATGACGGTAATCTCAGGGATATAACCACAGAATACGGTGTCTTCCCAAATTTACACTCTCAGAATATGACTCATGACCTCAACATTGTTTTGAACTGAAAATCAGAAAAGCCTCAGGCTGAAACTAGAAAAAGAGAAGTGGGAATTTTACACTCTCCTGCATCTCCCCAAAAGCCCAAAAGCACAGAGACAACCCATCTGCCTAAAGAACAGTTTGTTTAAAAGGACACAATGAACAGTAGTCCCTTTATCCAAAGTCCAGCAAAGGATCTCCAGACCAAGGCATGCAAAAAGACAGCTGACCATCCCAGCCATCCCGGGACCTCGCAGAACACATGGGTGAGGAGGAGCAGTGGGTTCACATGAGGAATGACCAGATACAGGGGCGTAAAACTAGGTTTAAGAAAGAGAGGGTATTAAATGAACAAGTCTGGGCAGGTTGACCGCAGACAGACTTGCCCTACAGACCAGCAGGAGGTTAAATTTCAGTTTAGGGATTATAATATCAGACACTCTCCCTGATTTTTTTATTTGCTTAGCATGGACTAGACAGGTTGATTCTCAATTGAGCTAAAAATAAAAATAAAAAAACGCTATATCACCACCCTCTCGGCTGATAAACACATGTATAACCAATGTAGGCTACAAGTGTCATAACCACAAAGATAAATATATTAGCCTACCATACTAAATGACAAAATCAATATGAATCGTAATCTTAAAAGCCATTAGTAGCCTAGGCTATTAGTAGAATATAACTTGAATACACGGGGACACACTCGGCTGTTTAAGCTGAGAAATGGAAAGTAAACATTTGTGCATTGTAACATTTATGGCCCATGGCAGGACTCAAGTGATCTGAGTAGAAGCTCTCGCGAGAGACGCGTGAAGTCCAACTGAACGAATGTGTTTGTTTTTCCATTACGCACAGTACAGAGGCGATCAACGAGTTGGGCAACAGTGGCCTCTTGTGTTCCTCTTAAATATTTTCTAAACATGCACTACGAGACAACGCACTATCCTCGCGATTACGTATTATGTATCAGGGGGTTTCGTTTACCCTTTCCGAGGGACCTTCTAATATAAGGGTGTGTATATACGGTGTCGCAGACATTACATCTAGCATAAAACCATGTGTAATAAACACATCCGAAACAAACGTACTTTATTGTATGTTCAGTCAAGTTGTAGGCTAATTGCATTGAATTATGCAGAACGTGAGAAATAGGTTTAATTTAAGATACATAAACTTTTTGAACAAATATATTGTTAAAATGTCATTTCAAACTAAAATTAAACATTTATATATTACAGTTTAAATATATAAATTTCATTAAATGAATGGTAACACTTTTAATTACCACACTGGTAATAATTTTAACAAATGAGACCTCATTCTAATGTTTTAACTAACATGAACTAACATTGAGCAATACATGTTACAGCATTTAATCTTTGTTAGTGGTAGTTAAAAACAGTTTTTCATTGTTAGTCCGTGATAGTTTACAGTACATTATTAAAATCAAATATTGTATTTGTTAACAATGTATTAATGTTGAAATTAAGATTAATAAATACTGTAGAAGTATTGTTCATTGATGGTTCATGTTAACTAAAGCATTTACTAATGTTAACTACTGAAACCTTATTGTAAAGTGTAGTCAGCTTGCTTTCCTCCAATACTCACATTTTAACAGAAAACCTGCTTTTGATAACTTTCAGCTTATTGCAATAAGCAACTTCAGGAGATGAAAATTAGCAGAAACCTAATTTCTGTGAGACTTATAATAGAAGCTTCCCACACTATCAGCACTGATACTAATCAATATTAGCTAGACCAGCTGCAAATGTGAACCGCATTCACAACTTTACTTGATGCACAAATGAAGCCATCACAGAAGTAAACTGCACATTTTTATTATCAGGCACAAGAGGGAGCAATTTTGGCCTAAACGCCTTCTCGGTGGAGACAGTGTTCAACTGATTCACTCACAGTATTCCAGACAAACACACGCAGATTAGCACACATACACCCAAAATCCCAACAAGGCCACCAAGTCATTTTAAAGTGCTCAACATGTCAAGTATTACCAGAAAAAAAAAAGAATCCTCCATTCTTGCAAAACAGAAAGGCACCATGTTGCAGACTTTTGTATGGCTGGGAAACCCCTTTCATCTAAAATGAACAGGCGAGAATACAAGGCCATCTAACAAACACCAGAAGATGTTTCTGAACGCTAGGATTTCAGTTTAGTGCACACTAAATGCAGCTACTTTGGGTTACGGGTTTGTGCACCCAAGTACACAGTAAAGACTTTCAAAACACTGAAAGAAAAACATAAGTATACTAAATAATGATATGAAATAAAGAGAACAACCCAGGTAAACCCATGTAAACATTCACCAGCAAAACATCTTACATTAGCTTTAACACTAACTTTTGTACTATTGAACATCTTTCAAACATGCAGTTGCACCATGCGTAACCAAAAGCGCAATAAAGTGCAGAATAGCTTTCAAAGAACATCCAAAATGCCCCATCCTCAATTTTGTGCCCATTTAGAGATAGATGTTCAGTCCTGGTACAGCAAGAAACCAGAGAAGGTGCTGTACTTCCAGCTGCTGCCGTAGATGGCGCCGCGGTGAAGCCGCAGCCACACCTGGTCACCCTGGAACAGCTGGAGGACCGCGTGATTGCTGGCGGTCTCGTGGTCCGGAGCACCGTCATTGGCATACGCGGACACCATCACCTCTTCGTTGCGCATGAGGTTGATGTACAGGGGCACGCTGATGGCAAGCTTCAGGATGTGGAAGATGAAGACGTAAGTGCCGGCAGCGGGACAGGTGAAACGGCCGTTGGACGTGTCGAACATTTCGCCGAGGTTGGTGTGCAGCAGTTCGAAGGCGATCGGCTGATCCAGAGTGCCAGGGGCGAAGTTGGCCGCGCGGGCGGCGGAGAAAGCCACGCGGAGTTGGTTGAGCGGGTACACGTGTACGGGCATCATAGTGTGCGGGCCTTGGGGTGTGATGGGCACTTCCATTGGCGGGATGGAGAGAGTGTCACTGATTCCTGAGTCGAGCGGATACGCACCTTCCCGGTCTGGGCTGCTCACCTGAGAAGAGTCACTCCAACCAGCTTAAAGAGGGGAAGAGACAAAGACAGACCATCACTTTGATCTATTATGAGCCATTCCTCACCAGTGTTGGGGAAAGCTACTTTTAAAAAGTAATGCATTAAAACATCGCTTTACACCCTAAAAGTGACTAATTACATAGAAAGTAATGCATTGCGTAACCCACCTGGGCTTGTGTTTTTTTATAATTAGTTTTTCAAACAAGAACTTTATTTAAAATAACTCAGATTCTGTTGTAAAATGAAAGCATTAATTTTAAATGTACAAGTAATGCGAGTTATGTAATCCAATTACTTCAAGTAACTAGTAAAGAGTTACCCCCAATACCGTTCCTCACATCTTAACTTTTGAACAGGGACCATTTTTAAAATTGAAAGCATTAATTTTTTTATTTAAATATATTTGACAAAATACCAGTATGGGAGATTACTCATACCATTGCTCCTTTGAGTTGCTGTGCCTCCACCTCGTTTGAAGCTCTGCGGATACCCATTTTCCTATTGGTAAAACAGATCACAACTGACCCAATATATATATATATAATCTAAAATATTGCCTACAACACAATGAAAACAAAATTAATCTTGCTATTTATATAACAAATTGCATTAGTAACCCTGAACATACAAAATATAAATGACTTAAACACAAAAATAAAGATACAATTAAACTAAAAGCATAAAATATATTATATAATATATAATGGCTACAGCACAAAATAAATATAAAGTGTACTGGTTTGTCCTTTATAATACAAAAAGTGAATATACACTGTTTTGGTGTTGACACTAAGCAAATCAGTAAAAACAAACTTACTCTAGACACATAAAAGGCAGATCCAGAGTCTCTGTGTGTCTGGGATATGAAGCCCCCTCCTGGAGAACGCACATTCACTCTGTAAGCCTCATAACCACCTGGAAATCAGTCAGAAGGAAAGAAAAATGCAGGTTTTAAACTATTAATCCAGTTCTGCAGAGATAACAAATAGTAAAGTAAACGGTATATAAAGTTTGTGCAAGAACAAGCGAACCCATGCATTGGATCTGTGTTAAAGTTTATAACAGAAAACACCACCATTACGTGATCTGCACAATACAAATAAAAAAATTTAAAAAGAAAGCCTAAGAGAATAAGGAGACCGAGGAAGAGGGTACCTCTGTAGCCACCAGGTGATCTGTATGAGTGACCCAAACCCCTGCCTGCACGCGTCATACCTCTCGCTGTACCACGGGGGTAGCAGGACTGACTCAGACGAGACTGTGGCTGAGGGGTAGAGAACACGTGACCACCTGTACTGACAGGACACTCCAGCTGGTACTGGCCTTCTGCAAAAACTCACACGATTAGAGAAGCAAAATCTAACAGTCTGAGAGAGGGCGTCACTAATCTGTAGGTCATGTTTTACCAATCTGTAGGTCATCTTCAGGTAGGTTGAGTTCAGGTGGCGTCTGGGTGCTTGCGGTGGAATAATTCTGCGTTTTGGCTGACGTGTAACTCAGATGCATAGACTCCGAGAATCCACTCTCATCTGACTTCATCCCCGAGCTCTCACTGATTGGCAAAGATGCCACATTAAACACCTGATGAGGAGAGGAGAGGCTTAAGATAGGATGTTTTGAATTAAATAAATGGAATTGATATTAGGGACGTCTGAAGCACATGGAGACAAACATTATGCTCACAGAGTGGATGTTGTGGAAGTTGTTCTCTGCACTGATGGATCGGTGACTAGGAGGGGTTGTAAATGTCTGCGTGACCACAGAGGTTGATACTCCATTGCATAACATCTGCTTTCCTGCCTGACGCATACAAAAAATAAAGTCAATCCCAAACAAGGTTTTAAAAGCACTGGATAGTCATTTCCATGGCACCACATGACATCTCCAGTCATATTTCCACTTGTAAACACTCATAGCCACAAAGTCTTCTGAATCTCTAGAGCTCAAGGTTAGAAACTTTTAAAATCACTTCCTTGCAAGGCTGCAAATTTAAGCTTAAAACTCTGTCTAAAACAGATAATTACCTTAGAGTTTAAAAAGATTTGCTAAATAAGGAATTTAGGAACCACAACATTATAGTGTACAGTATAAAACCTGCCCTTCATTTTGAGATTTGGTAAAGATTTTTTTTATTGGCATTTTAAAGATTAACTTTAAGTGAGTGATAGATGAAGGCAAAAGTAATCTAAACGTAAAAATAGTGGAAATGAGAATATTAAATATCCAAATCAAATGTACGCAACTAAAACCTCTAAATAACATTTTTAAACCTTAAATTTGTACCTTCAAGTCTCAAACTAATAGAAAAAGAAAAGAAATTCAATCTCTAAGGTTTAGGAACGCTCCGTTTAGCATGAATGAGAATTATTTGTCTGAAGTTCTTACCGGTACAGTGCTTTGATTTTCTAGAGGGAGTGAGATGGAGGATCCCCTGTGGTACAGTGGAGGAGAGGTGAAGCCCTCACTTTGCTTCTAATAAAACACAACAGATACAATTATAGCATATTTAAGATCACAAGCCAACTTTTTGGTATCTTACATTCAATAACTGTACCATCACAAAAAAAAATATTTACATGTGGCTTATCTTCATGGTGTAGATCCAGGTCAGAGCTGGTTATAGAATGGTCTCCGTTTGACAGACAGTCTTTACCCTCTCCAGACAGCAGGATCCGTAAAGGAGTGCTCTACGATCACATCATGTCATATTAGGCGGTCGGTCACAGAGAATGCTGACCTCATGTTTATTGTTATACACAAAATAAGCTCATATCAAGTCAAACATGCTCACCAGCTGGGACGGAGGCAGACTATCTGATGGGCTTTTTGTCAGTTCCCTTTGTGCTGCATGTTAAAAGCAGACTATCAATATCAGTTTAACACCATCCTAATTTTAATGTGTAACTTAAAGGGATAGTTCACCTAAAAATTAAAATTCATTTATTACTCTCCCTCATGCCTAAATTAAATCAGTTCATCATAAAGCGACCAAATCTCTTCAGACAATTTGGACTAAACCACGATTCATTCAGATCTCTTTATGAACATTTTGAAGTGTCAAAATGTCAGTTGCGTAGCTGTCAATGGAGGGACAGAAAGCTGTCAGATTTCATCATGGAGATCTTCATTTGTGTTCCGAAAACAAAAGTCTTATGGGTTTGGAACGACATTAGGGCGAGTAATGACATAATTTACATTTTTTTGAGAACTGTCTCTTCAATATGGAGCGCTCATGTACCAAGAGGAGTAGAGCAGCCTGGAGATGGATGGCATCTCTTTGCACGACCGTTTACAGGTGAAGTTTCTCCATCCAGATGAGACTCCTGCAAACAGAATAGAGAGAAAGTCTCTGAACACTTACTTTCTAAAAGATCTTTGTTTCAACAAAAATGGTCAAATTGATTTATGTATCATTGCATTTTAATTTAAAAATCCCCTTTAATGCATGCCTGCATGAAACTGAATGAGCCAGAGATCTGGTCCATCAGAGTCTCCAGCTGCTGTTTACGCTGAACAGGGTCTTGTGGTAACGGAGATGGAGAGCTAAAGACTTCCACTGCGACAGGAGTCTGAGAGTATAAAGCATAAAATGATTAAATTGTTTTGAAAAATTAGTTTGATGGATGTAAATAACGCACCGATTTGGAGTCCTGCTCCACTTTGGTCTTCTTTTGACGTTTCTAGAAGAGAACACACATGTGAAGAGATAGAAACTTACCGTGTTACATATTAGCACATGCAAGATAAGTCATAAGCAGCAACATTTTTTTAATGGGTTTTAAAACTACAGTCCACAGAGCCCTAGGTGACCTTAGGGGTCCATACAATAATTGTAAGAAAATATTCCTCTCAATTTAAAAAAAAAAAAAAAAGTGCATTTTAAATTACACATTTTATATATAAAAATAATATTGGGATATGGGAGGTAAACGCTGTTAATTTCCAGATATTTAAATTTTTTCTGGCTGCATTTCAATTTCTCTTTCAGTATAAACTGGTCTGTATTCATGAAAATATATAGCTGCCTTTGTAGTTAAGCAACGGGATCATCATATTTGGGGTCCCATATAAATATAAAAATGAAAAGTAAATAAAATTCTCACCTCCTTGGGGTCAACCGTGGGTCTCTTCAGGATGTCTGTAGTCTTAGGAATCAATCCTGCTGCCCCTTTCCATGGCTTCTGTATGGGGGACTGAGAGGATACAGGAGGATCAGAAAGCTCCATTTCCCATGAGTCCGGTGGCTCCCTTTCCTTCATAGCCAAAAACTCATCCTTCCAGCTACGGGACAAAGCCTTCTCATCCGTTCTACGGTCAGCGACGTTCGTTTCAGGTAGGTATCGTCTGTTAAGAAACTGGCATCATTCAGAAGTTACTGGCCTGCTTGGGTCTCTCCAAAATACAGTTAATAGCGCTGAAGACTTGAGTAGGGTTACTTGTTTTTACCTCTTTGGGAGGCACTTCTTTTGAGTTCAGCTTCACCAGTGCTAAAACACAGAAATATAAATGGCATGTATTAGAGCAAAACAATGGCTGCTGAAATTGTTAAATTTAAATAAATCTCACTGGAGAGGTTACAAGGCCTAGATGGAGAGTCAGCCTTTACGGCCTCAGTCTTCTCTTGGCTGTCAACTTTAGGAAGTGGTAGGTGGTCAAAAAAGCCACAGTCCACTAGCTGAAGTAACTTCTCCTTCATGTGCTTATCTGTGGAAACATTCAAAACATTTTACTTTGAGCCTTCACAGCCCTATTAGTAAGGCTCAAACCCACCTTCATCAATACAAATATAAAAAAAGTTGTTTTTTGCTAAATTACATATACATAATAACACCATGCCTTGAAATACATACAATACGTGTAACAATATTAATGGTAAAAAAATTATATTTTGTGCAACGTATGCCCTTTAATTCATTTTTTTAAATACTTTAAATAACTAGTACGAACAATTGGTAACAAAAACACTTAAACCTGCAATAACGTTACCCTATATAATTATAGAAGGGGGAAAAAAAACATCATAGCTTATTAGATATCACGCATGGAAAGCCATCAAATTAATTTGACAATCAGAGAATGAGCTAGAAACTCACATGTCGAGCCAGCAACTGGCCTTTCTTTCCCTTCCAGCAGCTCAGAGTAAACAATAGCAGCCTGTTCCATCTGATCCGCTAAACTAGAGCAGGAAACAACAGGAAGACCATGCCACATCAACAGGCTGAATAGACACCAAACACAGTACTGTGATAGCGTTAAAAATAACCAGCACCCACAGATAGACATGTTGAGGACAACAGTCAAGCCAGTCATTATTGCACAATAAATGAGGGCTCTTGTAACATCCCAAAGGAGTTTTTCACAGTAAATTATCCCACTATTACACACCTAGCA
The DNA here is from genome assembly GCF_051911475.1 of Siphateles boraxobius. NCBI lineage: Eukaryota > Metazoa > Chordata > Actinopteri > Cypriniformes > Leuciscidae > Siphateles > Siphateles boraxobius. The sequence continues at coordinate 23,709,213 of NW_027508799.1, read as the reverse complement.
CAAAATCAATATTTTTTTCCAATAAACTTTTTTAAATAACGAAAACGACTTGGTAAAACAGACGAACAATATGGGAAATTAGTCTCCAATAATAAACTTTAGTACTATGCTTGATCACAGAATGTCATGTTTGACAAATCAGAATCAAGAATTCCAGAGAGCCATGTAAAAATGACACTGACGAGCACTTAGTAATAAAATCAAACATGTATAAACAAAATACAAAAACGTTGACACTAGAGCTGAAGGCATTATCAGGTGTAGCACAAACCTCATCTTATGGTCTCGTTTGCATCCCAGTAATGATGCCAGTTCCAGCAAACGCTCCGTGTCCCGTGTGGTCAGGTGACGGGAATGTTGTCTGACGTTGCAGAAGTTCCTCCGGACGTCCTCTCTCTGCAGACTGTGGAGGACGTATTGCACCTGGAGAATCAAGCTCAGACGCTTCCTCTCTTGTTCGATCCTCATGATCTTCTCTTGGCGAACAACCTTCCGCTGAGCCTTCAACAACTGTGACGGAGAGCATCAGAAGATCCAGTGAACCATTTAGCACAATTCCATTCTGCGCAGTACTTTACAAATGCATAAGCCTTACATCTTGTGTGAGGGCACTAATGGTCTTCTGGAGCTCTTTGGCAAATGTAAGATTGTGGACAACCTCCTCGTACTTCCCCACAGCATCCTACAACATTACCACACATCAGGGATGTCAAATCAAGCCCCATTTCCCAAAATGCAGCACATAAAAAAAAAGAATGATACCAGTTGGTCTTGATTTAGTTTTTCCCCCTTTTCCAGCCTCTCATTGTAGCTCTCCAGTTTCAGCTGTAAAACAAAGTCAGAAGGTCATTTGATGCTCTACGAGTAAAACAAAACCAATTCCACCTGACTACAATACAACTAATTTTATGGCAATTCTGCCCAAATATCATAATTACGGCACCTTCTTTTTCTCAATGTTACGGATCTTGTGCTTGAGGCAAATGAGGCCGTCCTCGATGTACTTCTCGTAGCCGTAGTAGGTGGTCGCGGCCGGGTTAAGGGCGAGCTGGAGGGCGGTGAGCACTCGAGGGGACCCAGATTTAGGGCTGTCCTGGCCATCCTCCTCCACGGTTAACTCTGAGGGAGACAACGTCTCCATAGTCCGAGATGGTGACAGCTGAACCATGATCTTAGTCTCTCTGATAGACAGGGGAATGAATAGAAAGGTCACACTATTTATTGTGGAAATAAAAACACTTGAGAATGGAATAGTATATTACTTATTACTGAATAATGAGCAGTATATACACCTTTATATTGCCCTAACAATACATGTCACTAACAACACAGTGGTCAAACTTTATACTGACACCTATTGGTATGAATGCAGCATCACACAAACTCAGTTTATTTGCAGCCAATAGAGTTTGCTGATATGGGGTCATGTGATCTCAACATGCATCTATGGTTCCACAAATAACCTAAAATTTATAGAACCTTTCCACTGGACAAAAGTACTTTATTGTGGGAAAAGGTTCTTCAGACTATTAAAATAGAAAAGAAAAAAATGGTTCTTCTATGGCATCACTGCGGAAAAAAAAACTCCGGAACTGTATTTAAAAAGTGTGGATGTGTGACAATAATGGGGCAACTCTCCTTAAACTTTAAGGCCACCAATACTGGTGTTTTATGTAGTCTAATTATGTATAATTTGTATGTATAATCAGATGTGTAAATTCCTCTGTGTTATTTTAGTATCATTGAGATACTAGCCTAATATGATTTTAGTTAACGAAAAATAGAAACTACAAACTTCATTTTAAGTGAACAACCTAATTAAATATGTAAAGAAACTTTTAATGTAATCACTCTTTCGTGCCTGTGCTACATAAACTTGTTTCACCTTTAAAAGTATGTATATAGTAGTGCCATATAATGTATTGTTTATCATGCAAGTATTTCAGTAACCCAATGACAATACTGAAAAAGGAAATATCAGCAGATATTGAGAAGTTAGGCACGAAAAGCATAGCCTGAACTTAGGCTACTGTATGATAACCGCATCATAAGCTAAACTCTGCCCATGTGTCTGGACATTCGCCAGTGCTCACCAACCATGACATGGCATTTACATGATAGACTGACAAATGCAACAACAAAAGGCGAATAACCCCCGGAAATCACTATGTAAAACCATAATAATTTACTGTCAGCCATTTACAAATATTCAACAGAACGTAAAATGCAATTCTGGCGTTCAAAAGCACAGGTTATGCATCCAGCATACCACCAAGTCAAGCTATAATCACTTGCATTTTAAAAAGAGCAGCTGCAATATTGTAAAGCGCAACTTTTAAATCATTTATCCGACACGATTTTAATGCATTCCAGAATAATCCTCCCCAAACAGCATCGACGGGGTGCCACCACCCAAAATGCACGCGCAGAACGCAAATAAATTGCTAGAGTACGAATAAAAGCACAGATGCACGTGACAACATAACGCGCTATATCTCACCGACCTCATGCGTCTTTGCCGGTGTGTGAGTTTGTTTGCTGCGATTCAGATCTTTAGGATGACTTGGGTGGGAAGGCTGCTCATTTGGAGTCAAAAGCAAATGGGATAGCCTTTCGGTGAGCTGCAGGAAAGACGAAATAAAGCGATGGGTAAACCGAGAGGACAGACAGCAGCAGCCTCTCACCTTTTTATGCCCTCAGAGAAGAGGAAACCCATCGGCTCAGCTGGAGGAGCAATCATGACGTCACACAGCCATACACAGACCTATATGACACAGACAGACAGTCCCCTCGCGCAACCTCAACACCCCTATCTATCTATCTATCTATCTATCTATCTATCTATCTGAGATTGTTTACTTGACTTCCCTTCTTGCTCTAGAATGGGTTCAAATAATGATATTTATGGGGTCACCGTTTCAAAAATCATCACGTAAGGGGCAGGCATTTGTTGTTAAAAAAAGTGTTAATGTTTGGGGTCGGTTATCTTCTCTTCAAGGCTTCATTTATTTGATCACAAATACAGTAAAAACAGTAATATTGTAAAAGAGTATTACAACTTAAGATTGTTTTCAATTTTCAGCATGATGACTCCAGTCTTCAGTGTCACATGATCCTTCAGGAATCATTCTAATATGCTGATTCGGTGCTCAAGAAATATTTCATATTATTATCTTATTATATGTCTTACTATTATTATTATTATTATTATACACTTTTGATTCATTCAATTCATCAATGCTGAATCAAAATATTAATTTCTTCTCCCAAAACAGTGTATTTCATCATGCAGTTCACATATTACCTGAACTGAACCCACAACCTTTGTGTTGCAAACTCCATTCTCTATAGCCATTGTTACCCTATCTAGCTTATTTAATGCTATTTATGATCTAACTATAGTTTTTGTATAAACAGCATGGTACAAGCAATGCCAAGGCCATGGGTTCACTTCCCAAGGAATGCACGAGTTAGTAAAATATTCATCTTGAACGCAGTGTAAAAGTTGCTTTTAAAGCATCTGCCAAATGCATACATGTATACACCAATGCACACAAGTGTAACCATCACAAGTTACATTTATTGAGGAACAAGTAAAAAGTACAATATGTAAAAAAAATACAAAACCTGCTTCATATATCTCTAATAATGTGAATACAAAGTGCATAGCTACCATACATGCCTGTAGCACTACAACTAAAGGACTAGGCTAAGGAAAGGTATGTGGGCATTAGACACCCTCAAACTAAAGTATAAAAATAATCAAATAAAATTGTTGTACTTAGCATACACACACAAATATTTGTTTTTACAGCTATCCAGTCCTGAAGTTCTCCATGACGTTTAGTGAATCTCAGCCTACTATCTGTGATGTGTAAAAGCACTTTCAGTCCATATTGCAGTGTTGTTAGGACAGACAGGCCAGTCCTACGACAAATTCTGATGAGACTTAAAAAGAAAAAGACCACAAAACAAATAAATATGAAATAAATAAGACAAAAAGCGTATTCATCATAACCATTGTTCAGTCTTACACATCTTATATTTACAAATAATGCCGTCATAGATGACACGATAGAAACCCCATATAGGTGCTTCAGCTGAAAGGATGTTACCACAAATACAGTCAAATGTCATTCCATGATATGGCATATTCACACTAAAGCCACAAGCTGCCACCATCAAAATACCCATTTCAAAACTGAGCATATATTAAATAGATTGCCCAGAGAGAGAATTAAAATAAATGTGCAATTGAGTGTTTTGTGTGAAACAAATGAAATCTCTAGCGCCACCCCCTGGAATTCAACAGAAGTATGTGTGCGTCAACGTAATTTGTACAATCCTAGACAGAAATCACAAACAATAAAATAATAATAATAATAACAAAAACTGACAGGACAGGCATATTGGACCATAGGGGAAAACTATAGGGGAATACTATGAAATATGAATACTCCTTATATATGAAAGCTTATTACAGACTAGTAATTTATAATGAAAATGTACAAGCTGACGTTGATTTAGCTTTTTAGTATTTTGAAAAGAGTTTTCCCTGGAGCATAAAAATGGACAAAACGATCAGATCATGTGCTCAAATCTTTCATCACACATACACACACACACACACACACACACACACACACACGTCATTGAACACTATTTTCAAAAGGCAGAGAGGGAGAGAGGAATGGGTATAAACACATACGATGACAGTATAAATAGCAAAATGTTGGGCTTTTTGGCTTTGAGTGAGACAATATTGAAAATATCCAATTCTAAAAAATATTTGAAGACAATTAAATCCCTGTCATAATTAAACGTCACTGTCATCTCAAAGTTGTAGTCAAACTCTGATTTCATTTTTGTTCTTTTCTTGTATTTATCTACAAAAATATATATTGGAACTGTCTCAAAATGTGCCCAACTTATTGCAAAACAAAATTAAAATCTCTTTAGAAGGCCATGCAAAATTCATGCAGATTTTTATCAAGACGATATTTTCCTTAGCGTTCATGCTCGACACTGATCTTCACCAAAAACCTTAAATCTACACTTTTGGATATTTACATTAGAATGCTGAATACAAGAGTGTTGATAACCAGGCATCATATTTGGCTGGCGGTGCCCAGTCTGCTTTGAGTTTGTTGCCCATTAGTGGCTGAATACAGAAAACCTGCACTGAAATCAGGGTTTAAAAGTGACCATTCACCCCCCCAAAACAAAAACAAAAAAGATGCTGCCTTATATTTAAAGTACAATCAACTTGGATGTTTAAGTCATTGCAACTTAAATTACATTAAACAGACTTTAAAAAATTTGCTGAATCTTGGATCATTTTAGAAAAAAGTTCCAAAACAGTTGAAAGTTGAAACAACATGAGGGTGAATGACAGATTTTTTTTTTTTTTAAGGTGTCCTGTCCAATTTACTACAAATCAATAGGGGGGGCGAACATAGCAGGCCTTAAAAATAAAGACAAAGAGAACAAAATAAATATTTTAAAGGCAAAGATCAGAAGCTTCCCTAAATAATGGCTATATCCCAGCTGGAATGGTGGAATGCTGTACACTAACTGCAGACACAGTCACCCCAGAGGAAGGGCACAATGGTGCTCAAGGGTAGAAAAGTGACAGCGTAGGATTGCGGTCACTGTCCAAGTCTATTCTCTACATTTCTATGCATGATATATGTAGATCCAGCATTCTGTGTTTGAGTGAAATAGCAAAAAAAGCAAACTCATTTTCCCTGATCTACAAAAAAAAGAAGGGGTGAACTGGAATAGCGTGGTACCAGGCTCTGAAAAACAAGGAAGGTTTTCAGTCAGTTTGATAAATAAAGGTTGCTTCGACTGCAAAGGAAATGAAAGAGACACATTCTCAACAAGGAGGAAAAAAACAGGAAAAGACAAACAAGGATCCAGCTGCTCATGAATCGAAGGCAATCCGAGAGAACGTCTTTGAGAGTGTCTGAGGGGCAACGCTACGCCTCTGACTCTCGAAGGCTTCTTAAGAATGCCAATTCAGTAACCTGGGAATGTGGCATCACCACTCCTCATCCACTTCCTGTTCCATTTTTATTTGGGAAGAGGAGTGTGGTTGAATAGACGAGAGGATTTCTTGACTGCTCTGCACCTCCTCTTTCTCAAGGTCTCCGTCCTCGTCTTCCTCCTCCTCTTCTTCTTCTTCCTCTTGCTCTTGCTCCTGTTTTTTCTGACAGCAGGGCTTGTAGAGATGTGGGTCAATCAGAACCTCCCCGAAGCGACCTTTATAGATGATGCCACAACAGACCCGCTGCCTAGAGAGATTTAAAAACGAGCTCATGTCATTTAAAAGTACTCGATCTGATGAACATTGAAAGGTCAAACTTGTAAATCAGACTGACTCGGCAGAGTGAATACCTCTTCCAGTATGTCAGGTCCAGGAAAGAAAAGACTGGAGAGCGGGCGGAGCCAGGAGTCAACTCAGAGTCAGAACCCTCGTCTGATTGGTTACTGTAGCTGGGCGACTGGGCGGGGCTTGCGCTGGAGGTGGTGCTGTGAGCGTCTGAATCTGTTAATAAAGACATTTGTTTATTTATCAGGAACATGCCAAGAGCAATTTCATGTTTTGTTTGATTTAGTTTTGTGATTCAGTACTCACTGTGTCTCTTCAGCTCCTTCTGAACTCTGCTGATCTGGTTCGGTCTGATCCGTCTGGATAGGGATTTGACTTTCTTTGACTTCACTGTAGTTTTCAGACTGGGTCCCCCTCGTGCATCAACCACCTGATAACCATCGATAACAATAACAATCTCCATATAGTGATTGAAATGTGATATTCATTCTTTTATTTATTTAATTTTCATATAATTATTTTAGTTATAAACAAAACAATACATATATTTACATTAATATGTGTTTTAGGCATTCTATTATATGTCAGGTTCATAATTATTTATTTATTTAATCATGTTTTATCAAATCATTATTTTATTGTCATAATATTTATATTATAGTATTTATAAACAAAACAATAAATGGTTTTATCTATTATGTGTCAGATTTATAGTTATTTAATACATTTATTTTCATGTAAATTATATTTTATTACGTATAAGCAAAACAATAAATATATATTTAATCATATATAAATGTACGTTAAATACATAATTCGTTTCTTTGGCATAGACTTATTATTTTAGATTGTATGTTATTTATTTTATTTTTTATATTCATTTTCTTATAGATCAGGTTTTTAATTGTTTAATTTATTTAATTATTGTCATATAATTTATATTATACTGGTTAAAATAACTATAAAAACAATAAATACATTTATATTAATTTGTAATATTTATAACATACATACACACACACACACATTTATATATATTTCATCAGTGGACCAAACATGATTACATTATCTTATTTTTTATATATCATATTAATAACTGCATTAGAATCGTACTCTATTGAAGAACAAATTAGAGAATACTTTGATTAATACAATGTAGCTAATTGTTATTAATACTATTACATCTGTTCAAATACACATTTGTGCATGCAGAAAATTGTTTAAATATGTGTCATCCTGAGGATGTGGGCTTCAACTAATTCCCATTTCTTCTCAAGGTTTCATCCTCATCTACTTTATCATCTTATAGGGATTTGAATCACACTCAGAGGGGATTCAGTGAAAAGCTGCTTTGAAACAATATGGTTCGAAAATGGATTTGAAAAGACTCAGTGTGATAAACAAGAGGCTGTGTAAGTGTGGATGTGCACAGCCTGGTGGAATCGGCGGCGCTTACATGATTCCAGTTCTTCTTGGAACCGACAGGAAGCTTCTTCCAGCGTTTTACCAGCAGGACACAAGCGTTGCAGATTTCACCAGAGCGAGTCTCGCCTAAACTGTAGAAGTATCCCATTGTTATATCATTGTAATGGCAGCATGCGTATGGAAATCATTGAAGTTCTTATGTTAAGAACAAACAACATTATTTCCTCTACATTCTTCTAAAAGAAAAGGTCTGATCGCTTGACTAGAGACACAATATACAAATCCTGTACTTACTGTAATTTCACCAGGCAGATGTGAATATCATGTTAATACAAATGAACCACACACAATAGAGACATACTCACCCAAAGCAGCTCTGAAAGTCTCTCTCATAGCGTTTGCTGTCAGTGAAACGAGAGCTGGAGGATTTTGCCCTGCAGATGCAGCATCCATCAAGGCTGCGGTACATCTTTGGCTTATGAAAGCCAAACATCTGTGACAAGAAAAACAACTCTCTTTTTGGTACTTCTGCTTAATCACAATGATTTAACACACGTTTAAACACATTGGTTGCACAATAGAAGTCCCATAGTTCCAAACAAAGTTACTGTTATCGTCCTCATTATTATCAATGTTGAAAACATCGTAGTGTATCACGGTTTCCACTAAATGATTAAGTATAAAATAAAGAATAATATTCAACATTGATAATAAGAAATGTTTCACCAAATCAGCATATTTCTCAAAGATCATGTGACAAGAATAATGCCTGCTATAATAATAATAATAATAACAATAATAATACATTTACTAATAATTATAATAAACATACTTTGTAATTTTATTTATATAATGATGTAAGTTTAAATATGGAAATGTTTGGAATAAAATTTAATAGTTAAAATAAAATTGTCACGTCATGGAAATAGTGGTTAAAAATTACACTAATTAATATGAAAATATTATAACTGCTTATTGTTGTCTTGTTTTTATCATAGTATTTTCATAATTTCTGTACATGCATTTTATATATTTATACACATATGTACATATTACTTTATAGATATAAAGTAAATTTAAATAATAACATTAAAGTGTTATTAAATGTAGTTATTACAGCTGTATAGTATGTATTAGAGAGAGAGAGAGAGAGAGAGAGATGTGAAATATTGATTATCGTTAGACATCATCGCGTCAATGGGATAAGAGCTTAATCGAGTGCTCCATAACCTCGTGCTGATGATGGAGCCGGACAACACCACAGTGGCCTCGCGCATCGACAGGTCGGGGACAGCAGCGGTGCCTTCACGAGGCATCAAATTCATACGGTATAACTGGGTCATTACAGAGGAAGCATCTGTGCAAACATTTTTATTTGAGAGAGAGAGAGAGAGAGAGAGAGAGAGAGAGAGAGGAGAGAGAGAGAGAGAGAGAGAGAGAGAGAGAGAGAGAGATTTCTAACATTTAGCCTGGGCTCTGTACAGTGTGAGTTGAAACGCGCTTCTATCTGCCTCTGCTCTGACGCAATTCAACATGGCAATGCGTTTGAGAGGAGGGGCAGAAAATGGGGACAAGAAAGTAATGCAATGCCGTCGCGGAAACCACGATCAAAAGTGGCATTAAAATATCTTAGTGTGTCATCTAAAGTTATCCAGATAACATCGAACGAACATTATCAATGTTTCGCGGTGTTTAAATGTACACGCGCGCGCACTGCAGTGAAATGGTGCGTGTGTCCCGCCGTATTAATTCACCGCCCACCAGCTCGCGCGGAAGCATGGCACGCCACACGGCATCTTTAAACACACACATTTAGCATGTTTTAACCGCAGTTTCACTGATTAACGACCCTGCTCTGTACGAGCAAATAATTCGCGAACTTTATTTGATGTCAGTTATGCTAAAAGAAGAAGCACGGTTGAATTTAGTCGAAATGTTCGACCGCTGCTCTTTGTTTTCGGCGCGACTCTGCGTCAGTGGCTCGTGCGACTCCATGCTTCGCGCTCGAGACTGTAAACACATGCGGTCCGTGCAACAACTTCACGGAAGAGCATTGAGCGCAACAAAACACGTATTTGTATGTGTATTTCCTTAATATAATAAGACAACTTAATACACTTTTAAACAATTCAGAATGCTTAAATTAAATATCGATTTTATAAGCTCCACATTTAAATGCGTCAGTGACACAGCCTCCATCTCACATTAAACGAATCTCTAACAGTACCAGAGCTCTAGCCATTACATTAACGCGAAACTCGTTGAGTTAGTAAAGCAGAAGTTTGGAAATGTTGTTAATGAGCTTGTGAAAATGCGGGTTTGTTTTGAAGCACACCCACCAACAGCGGAGTAAGAGACCACACGCAGTCAGACGAATAGCATCGCAAGTTCAAAACGAGTAGAGCTAAACTTGTTTTAATGAATGTATGCAACACCAAATACACATATATTTGAAAGTGCATGTTCACTACTGTAGTTTTATATAGGCTTTCAACCAGACTACGAATGCAAACTGTTTATTTTAAAATGCAACATTGTCCGTTTCTGTCAAAATACTCATTTATAACGCATTTTTTTTGTTCGTGCCTGTTCTGACTAAGTTAGTGAAATAAAAATCAACTCAAATAAATAAATTCTGTTATCAAACACCTAACAGCGATCATCAGGAAAGGATGCGAGCGCCCTATGTGATGCGCTGTATAGGCAGCATATAAACACTAAACTTACTGCTCGCTTTAATACTAGAGCAAAAATGTAAAACAATTCCAGCAAGCTTTAGCCTACAAGTGATCTTACTGTTACATTTCTGATGAACGCGACAGCTTTCACCCGGACATCGCACTGTCACACAACTTCTTAAGGGGGCCTGACGAACGGCGAATTATGACATCTTCTGCACACATATAAACTGTTAAATAACTTTTAAGAAAAATACCTTTATTCTTACCTCGACTTGGATCAGTTGAAGTCAAACCACACAGCGAAATCAAAGAGTTACAGGCGTTACACATTTAACAATGCGCCACTCGTAACTGTCTCACTTTCTGTCTGAGTATAGTAAAATGTTTACGCATGCGCGGATGTCCATCCACCATTTTCTGAATTTCTTCAATCAACCTCATTTGCATACGCTGCTGACGTTTGACTGCGTCTGCATTCTATTGCCCATATAAGGAAAAGAAAATTACGCGGGAAACGTGGGCGGGTCCGGTTGCTAGGGCAGCAGCCAGTGAGCTGAGATCCCGGTGGGCGGAGTTAAACTCCACTACTACGAGGACAGCAGATGTCGGAACAAACGCTGCAGCAGCACATCATTCTTCTCGCTCTGTGACTGTGTCCGTCAGCCATGAGCACATGTCGGCAGCTTCGTCTTCGATATATTCATCATGAAAGTTGCTCGAGGTAGCCTGGCTTTTTTGGGGCCCGCTGCAGAATAATTAAATCGACTGAAGGAGCTAAACGACATTACACCAACCCTCACCAGAATTTTGATCAATTGGATCGTTTGTAATTCCCCCCCCCCCCCTCCCCCCTCCCTCTAAATTTCACGTAGGCTAATGTTCTTTTATTTGCTTGCAACAAATTAGTTTAGAAAATGACTTTGTGCACAATTATTGTTAAATGGATAGTTCACCCAAAAAAGAAAGATTCTGTCATCATTTACGAACCCTCAAGTTGTTCCTAACCTGAATGAATTTGTTTATGTGCACACAGAATAAGATATTTTGAAGAATATGGGTAAACCATACAATTGATGGGCCCCATTGACTTCCATAGTATTTTTTTCCCCATTCGATGGGGCCCATCAATTGTATGGTTTACCCATATTCTTCAAAATATCTTTTGTGTTCAACAGAAAAAAAATAATTCATAACGGTTTGGAATAACTTGAGGGAGAGCAAATGAGGACCGAATTTTCATTTTTGGGTGAACTATCCCTTTAAACTGTCAATTATTAAGTACAGAGAGTGTTGTTAATCTATCCTACTGGATGGCAATTGAAACATGAACAATTTGAATTTTGTGCATTAAAAAGTATAAACGTGTCAAATGTACATTAATCCCAACTTTGTTTCTTGAGTTATTATATTATCACAATCACTCCCTGCTCTCCCCAACAGTAAAATCTCAGGTTTCTACTTTAAAAACACTTACTTGATTCCTATGAGCCAAGTGCTGAACATTTGTTTCACAGATGCCATCAGCATGTCCCTAAACTAAAAATAACATTCCATGAAGAATGACTCTTCATAGAAGAATGTTCTCTGGGACCTGAGTGTTGTCCTGGAATACCATACATGCCTAAATGTCCTGTGTGCACACAGTTCAAAGTTCCGAGAGGACACACACATGGACATAAGAAGCCATTTTAATGAGTTGCTTCACAAATATAAACATGATAGTGGAACCCACTCATTTTACACAGGGAACTTTTCATAATATGATTGATGTTTAGAAGCATTTCATACAGGGGAGAAAAAAACAAAACATTAACCAGTATGGAATGAGACCGAAAGGATTTAGAGGAACAAATTAATTTACAGCAACAGTACTTCTCCTAGATCTAAAACGCCGCATGCATCAGCACCGCAAACATGGACAGTTCCTGCAGTTTCCTCATCCATCCAGCCAGAGGATTCTGGGATTTCAGCAACTTCCGGGGCCTAAAACTAAGTCGACCTTTACACAAGATGGATGTTCCATTCTATACAAAGTCTGAACACATCATAAAGTTGATTTACTAAAATAAATAAATGATACAGTGTCCGCTTACTGCAAAATTCACCCCAAGGTTTAGTTCATCTAAAATCAGACAGTGTCACAAAAGTTTTGTTTGAAAATAAATACATACAAATGATCCGAGTCATTATAAACAAAGAAATAAAATACACAGGTTGATGTACTAAAGAGGTCTTAGATTAAATGCTGAGAGACTTAAAAAAAAAAAACTTAAGGTAACATTAAGTGATTTAAAGTTGTAACTCATCCTGTAACGAATGCGTTTATTCTACTACTAGATTTCTCTCAGCATGGATTCCGGATTAAAACTTAGGCATAAAAGAACAAACATAACTGGTTATTTAAGGACAGTACTTATTAATTTCTAAGCAACGTGCAAGTAATGCAGTGATTAAACATGGATTTACAAAATAATGCTGCATTTAGACTTTGAATTAGTGAGAAATACTAGGGTTTACACTTTATAGTTAAAGCACCCCACAAGTAACTGTAATATTTAAAATTTGAGAGATTTTAACTGCGACTAAGGTTAATGGCAAAAGAAAAGAGGCTTGTTATTGCTTTCCAGGTCTGTTTTCCAGTGTTTCTTTCTTAAACATAAAAAATTCAAAAATGATACTGAAGTATCTAAGAATGAAGTTAATACTCATTGGCAAAATAAACACATCTTCCCAAAGTTTTCATCTGATAAAGCAGCCGCACACTCGCACAATTCTATCACACAAACTATAAACACATTTTGTAACATACAGCGATTCACATCATGTTGGAATGTCCTTTTTCTCTGAAAATTCATTTGACAGGCTTTTAACCAAGAGAATGTTACAAACGGACACCCTCAAATTCAGACGATCCAATGTCAAGAATTTTTCTTTCAAACTGACAGCCAATCAGCACATGAAGAGCATCAGTTTAAAACACACAGACATCGATTTACTGATTAGTCATTGTGAACACATGATGTCTGAATTCCTCAAGTATAGTAGTTATTGAGTGTGTCGGACATATATTCTGTCAGAACTAAGGCTCCTCAGCAGTTCAAATGTTCTTGACATACTTTGCAAAAAAAAAAAAAAAAAAAAACATGCTTCCTACAGTGCTTTCCAGAGAGACGGCACATGATCCGAAGCAGAAACGCTAACGGATACGACCGTTGCTCGCAGACAAATGTGTGTGGAAATGACCACAGGTTTAAAAGCAAAATCCACAGGGGAAAAAAGTGAGTTTTCTAAAAACAAAACCAAAAAAAAAACACCACTTTTAGTTAGAAAGAGCACAACTCCAAATACTGCTACAAAACACACTTCTGAAGTTCAGAGTTCATTTCTTTGGGGGTGCAGGAGACAGTCAGGTTGAGAGAAGCTTTGATAAGTCCTCAGTTTTTCCCAGGTCAGCAAACGCACAAGGCAGAGTAACTTGTAGAGCCGCTTTGGCCCTGAGGGTGTCAGCAGAGAGGGGGTGCAGTCTGAATCTGAGCTCAGTATGTGGAATTACAGCTCAACGCTTTTCGTAAAGGAGGTCTCTAGCGTGATGGGAAAGTCATTGAGGGTTTCCAGGACACCGACGAGAGAGCTGACGGTGAGCTTGTCTCGAAGTAACGCGTTCTCCTCGTACATGCGTGTGATGACGGGGCATTTGGCCAGCAGAGGGAGCCACTGCGACAATAACCGGTCTCTGTGAGAGTGGGATATACATGCAGACAACTCTGAGTAGAATCTGACTTTCAGATGCTTTATTTATAAAGAATGCATCAAAAAGCATGTGTGTGTACTTACCTTGCCCCGAGGCAAACTAGCAGCTGGAACTTGCCATCCTTGCCAATGTTGCGTGGCATATTGTTAACGGCATTGACGTATCGACAGAAAGATTCACAATTCAGACCAAGAGGCTCTGGTATTTCTTGGAGGTCTCCAATCTGATCTGCATTCTCCATAAATGCAACTACTCTCTCTGTAGAACACACACACAGCAACACATTCGTTAGAAACCTAAAAAATGTGTTTTATGCAGGAAATTAATTATAAAATATTTACCTTATATTATATATTTTAAGCAACATAAACATGGTACCACACACACACACATACACATATAGCCCAAATGTACTTCTGGAGGACACAAATTAAAACTTTGTTATAAACGGTTAACTTAAGGTAAAATATTTCACTCATAAATGTAACATTTTGAAAACAGCACCCATGCTTAATGTCTTTAAAAAGGATCTAGCTCTATATAATGAGGCCTTAAAAATTAATGAAGTAATGTGAATGTGATTTGTTCTTCTAGTTTATTTATTCTGTTTGAGTGAATATCTTTGGCATAGAGCTCAAAATTCTTAGAATAACAGTTAGTGCCATAGTCTCACAGGGAAACATTTAATAAGCTTTACCGTAGAAATCCCACACAAAGACATTTTTCTGAAAGATTCGAGCAGAGCGGAATCCATGTTGGAAGAACTGCTCCAGTGCCCACACCAGACCACCCTCACCACACAGCAGAACAGTAAGACTGCCCCTCTGAAAGACACCGTTTTAGGTAAAAAAAACACACAAAAAACAGGGAAACATAAAGTGATGATATTTTTAAGTGGACACATCGTACCTCTTTCTCTGGTTTGTGGAAATGCTTGATAATATTGTTGACCGCTTCACCGATGGATTCCTGTATCTGAACGGTTGTTGGTTCTGAAGAGAGAAGGATTGTTAAAAAGGTTGCCTAAATACATTAATAGTACTTCACAACTATTATAAATGTAAAAATAGTTAAGAATAATGTGCATTCCCATTAGACGGAGACAGTCATATCAGTAGACTAATAAAAGATGGTTTATTTTACAGCCATTTTGAGATCACATGAGCAGCAGAATACTAATTACTTAATTTCCCTAACCCCCATGATTTGAAACTTTCATTTATGGAATTAATTAATTATTGACGATTATATCTTTCCCTGCCATTGACAGAATTTTCCATCATTTATGAGAAAACGCTTCCCTGCCATTGATGGAAATTTCTGGCCTTTCATGTCTTAACTGTTATACAGTAAAAAGCGCTATTATGCATCTTCTGAAAGAGTAGAGAATTTCCAGATCAAAACACAGGGAAGAAAAGGAACAAAAATCTTTTTGTTTAAAATGTTGCATTTTTTTATTAAAAACTCACCCACATTCAAGTGTTGATACAAAAAAGAATGCATGAAGCTAGAAGATTTATTTAAAGCAGAGGTGTTCTTTCTTTTGATATATTGCATGTTCAGATATCCATACAATCATTTGTCACTGAATGCATTTATTTAATGTGATGCTACATTCAAACCACTAGGTGTCAGTATAAGTCCAAGACCATGACAAATCAAACATTACTGAAAGCACCTTTAAAATACAAGTTAAACTTACTGTTTCCACGTCCTGTAAGTGATGTGATGCTAATTCGTCGGATCTGGGAAGGCGATCGCTGAAGGGGCGGAGTCTTAGCCCCTCGGCCTCCTTCATCATCATTGCACGGAACTACAAATTCACCAATAAGAACTCGCTCAAGACTGCCATCATCCACACCTTTCCCCAGCCACCTGCCGCACGGGAACCTGGAGAGGATAACAAGTGAATAACAAGAAAGCCATAAAAGGAACAAGATGGAGGGAATGTGAAGAGAACGGAGTAGGCCGTACTTGTATGTGTGGCCAGTGATCTCATTGCGGACCATGACACAATCCACCAGCCACTTGGCAAGCAAGCCAGAATTATCATGACCCAGCTGCACTGTTGTCAACTTCCCGAGGTTCTGACGCTGTACATACAAAACAGATAAACGAAAAAAATGTCAGAGGCGTTAAGCAGCTGTCTGAGAATAACTGAACAACCCGTGTGAGGGTGTATGCTGCATGTTGAAAGTGAGCAGCGGAAGGACACCAAGACAGTGAAAGTGTACAATGTACTATCACTGATTCAGATTTACTATCGCAACCTATGGCTCTAAAAATATTTATGGAATTAACTAAACGCAAGTGTACAAGCAGGGTCCAAAATGAACACACCATAAGTTCCAAATGTGCGGAAAAAAACTGGCTTGGTGAGTAAATAAAAGATACTCGCCTGAGCCATCAAAACAAAAATATACTGAGTATAAGGTTATTTTAGTTTTGTGGCTTGAAAACAATACATATGGCATTTTCTGAATCCACTCACCAAGTGTGCATAAGAGCTCATTTTGGATCCTGTATACAAGTAATAAATAATAATAGAAACATTTTGTACGGCTTCTACAGATGTTAAATGTTAGTCTAATTTTCTAGTCTGGTCTAATTTTCATGTTAAATGGATAGTTCACCCAAAAATGAAAATTCTGTCATAATTTACTCCTTTATAATCTATTTCTTCTGTTGAACTCAAAAGAAGATATTTAGAAGAATATGGGTAACCAAACAGATGATGGACCCCATTGACTTCTAGAGTATGAGTCAATGGGGCCCCTCAATATTATTCTTCAAAATATCATCTTTTGTGTTCAGCAGAAGAGAGAAATTCATACAGGTTTGGAACAACTTAAGGGTGAGTAAATGATGCCAGAATTTTCATTTTTGGGTGAACTATCCCTTTAATTTTAGATTCTTTTCCCCCATATGTGCAATCAAATCGAAAACGGCTGTTGTACAAATTTTGGGAAGATTTTAAGGTAGAGAGGAACCCAAAGAAGCAAAAGAGGTGATCTCTCTGAGTGGAGAAGAAGAAAATGGAAAAATGAATGAATGTAGAGAGAGGGAGGAATAAAATGCAGGGATGTGCTCCTAACCTTGAAGGCGATGGAGATGTGCGTGTGAGGCCTAAAGGCAGACTGCGAGAGGATGACAATGAGTTAGAACATGATGGATGATTGACAGTAGGACAAATGGCAGGGATTGATTCTATGAGGTGGGATGTAAGAGTAATACCTCCTTCCTCAAATTTATAGATTCATGCAGATATAGAGAGAGGGGTTTTGATCACTAATACATGAAATCACCATCTCAGTTTGGGGGGAAAAAAAGAAACAATCTGGACATCAACAAAATCTTTTTTGTGAGAAAATCTGCAAAACATTTTGAAAGGTCAAAGCAAAAGAACAAATTTTCACAACAATTGTATCATTTTGCCTCATTAAAAATAAAGAAGAAATATTTAAAGTCCCCCAGTAGTTAATAATTGTATCACTTAAAATTCATCTTTGATCAAAAAAATTACACGTCTTTTTCTTGAAAAAAAAGTCGCCTTCCCTATAAAATAGCTTGAATGTAACACTACACCCTTGCCTCATTTAGTATGCGCGGGTCTATGAATATGCTAATTAGCCCTGCCTCCACTCACTCGCACCAGTTCAGAGATCCACTCGTTGATGTGATTGGTTATAAAGTAGTTTGCGACGTCAGAAGCACCAGGGATTTCAAACCGCGTTTTTGAGAATTTCTTTAATTTACTGCAGTTTTAAGGAGAAAATACACAATAAATGGTGTCGACTTATGAATTTTAATGTCTTAAAATGGTATGTGGTATTAAAAACACCACAGACATATAAACAAAATTAAAAACTAGATTTTCACCACAGGGGCCTTTAATTTTTTTTTAAAATAAATTATTTATGCTCCACAATTCTCATTAGAAGAGAAAAAATTTTTACTAAAATTACTTAAAAGGCCTAATTAGAATATCTATTTTGTAAGAGATTCACCCTGTTACTTTCAATTGTTTTTATTCCTTAGATATTTTGTTCAGCTCAACTTTTATTATTTCCATAAACAGCTTCAATTTAGCAGATGTTCGAAAGACCTGCAAGCACAGTCAATTCTGCGGATGGCAGGACAGATGACTGTTTCAGTCCCACAGGAAAACAAACACTCGAAAATAAACTGCTGTATCAGTTTCAGAGCAGAACAGCTGGAGCGTGACATCATAGCACTCACGTCAAACGTCATTTCCAGAACATTCTTCGTGATCTGCAGGGTACCGGAGTCGCCTAGCTCACCGGACACGCACAGCCAAGGGTTGGACGTCGTCATTGCATTACTAAGCTTCTTGATAGGGATGATGACGGCCCGGTACGGAATCACTGAGGGCACAAAAAGAACATAAATCAAGTTGCAACTAATCCCATTATACAAAAAGACAGAAAGGGTAATTTGAAAATGAAGTTGCTCTACATCATCCTGTTGAAAATGGCTAAACATGAGTATACATTTTTCATGATTGGTCCAGCAATAAAACTGTAATGCAGCATCAAATCAATGTCAAGTGCCTGACATGATGAAGGCTGTTTTATATGAGCATTAAATATTCATAAAATTTGAATCCACATTGATTGACTATGGTAGGTACTGTCCTGGTTTGCACATCTCTGTGTGTGTGTGTGTGTGTGTGTGTGTGTGTGTGTGTGTGTGTGTGTGTGTGTGTGTGTGTGTGTGTGTGTGTGTGTGTGTGTGTGGGTGTGTGGGTGTGTGGGTGTGTGTGTGTGTGCGTACTTATGGTGGTGAAGACGCTGGTAAAGCAGAAGTAGTCCACTGCATTCAGGCTCAGGAGATGAAAGAGAAACTGTTCTTTTTCCTCTTCGCAGCGCAAGAAGGCGTACCGCTTGTACAGCTTCCTGTGGGAACATGGCATGCTTAATAGCAGGTGCAGCTACTTGAAACGGGTCAGCATGCGTGTACTTGTTTGCGTCACTCAGAAGTTCTTATGATGAGCATGTTTTTTTGGTGTATTTGTGGGAATCTCAAAGCCTGCAGGTGTGTGTGAGTGTAGTTTGTTTTTTAACGCCATGCCAGCTTCTGTGGCTATTTTCATGGCGAGAAAAGTTGTTTAAAATCTATTTTTGCTAAAAACAATATTTGGATTAACTTTGTAAAATAATTATTTAAAAGTGTCACCTGATTAAAACAAGGTTTCACACAGGGTTAAACCCAGCACAATCTAATAAAACTTGCTAAAAGATTTGACAAAAAGTGACAAATCTTCCCTTAAAAACTTGACTCATCCTGGATTGGCCTATTCAGCAACGGGTATAAACAATCTGGTCCCATCAATTTGAAAAATTATCAATTTCTTTTCCTAACATTGGCACTGGTGTGTGTGTAGATGGGAGTGTGGATGCGTGTTAAGCATTGTACGCACTTGGTTAAAGCCTGGTTAGACAGCAGCTGTTTGAGATGCTGGGAAAGTAGTTTTTTCTCCAGGGACAGACGGATCCAGGCACGTGCTCGACCTACATCGGTCTTAATCTCTCCCATGTTCTGGATGTGTCTGAGAAGTTGAAAGAGAGAGAAAGGATGACGGAGAAAGAGAAAAATAAGAACAAGTGTAATTTATTGTATGTGGGTTGAAATGGCCACAAGCAACGGAACATTGTGGGTGTATATCAATCTCTCTTTAAAAAAAACATCACATCATTTAAATATTACCCAGCTGAAATACAAAAAAAAAACACTGTAATGCACACTACTGTATACAACAATTGTCCTCAGGCGATAAACACACCTCATATCCTGAATGACTGAGACACGTAATGCAGGAAGACCAACACTGGACTCCGGCTTTCGTCTTTCCTGGCCATTAGACACTGTAGAGTGAGAAACACACCGTTTTAGCACTCTTAAGTACAGCAGATTTTAAAGTTGGAATGAGATGGAAATTTTCTAAATGCATGTTATTGATATCATCACTTGATCGTCCAGTGACGTATGCTTGTCCAATCATTTCGTACGCATAAACCCGTCCCTTTACAGTTGACTGGATAGAGGTGGCTCAGAATGCAATTTGCGATCAACAACTGATGTCTTTGAACCAAAAGCCCATCCTACATTGTTTTATTTGAGATAATCAATTTCACCTGAATGTACGTCATGATATGGAAGAAAATATATGTTGCTTCTCATGTTACATTGTGACTTTAAATCCCTTCCTGCAGAGCTTTTGGCCTGTTAGCATAATTAGCATGGAGAGGTGTTAGGCCTGAAAACTTCTAGCTACGCAAGCTTAATGTCAAAAAGCAATTTGAAACCTTATGTTTTGTAAGCACTAGCAGGTGTTAACGTCAAAAATTAGTGAGTATACATGTTCCTTTCAGGTTTTCTAGGAGAATCCCTGAGGAATATAAAGTTAATTAGCTTGTAAACATGTTTAGCCAAGTCTTGAACTTCCTCAAAAGGCAGCAAAACAAAAGCTTGGGGTCTGAAAAACACACAGACTTTTGTGTACAAGTATATTTACACTATGTTGTGCGAGACGAATCTAAATGCGCCCCTACAGAAATGGACACCCCTGAAAGTCATGCTATAATTTGCAGAGTGACTTGAGTGGAGTTGTTTCTGGTCTTACAATCTCATATCAATTTCTGAAGAAAGTGTTTACCTGGAGACTCTGACAGCAGCTCGTTTTTCTCTTCTCTTGCCTGGTAGTGCAATAGATGAGACCACAGCGCAGACTTTCCCTATGAACCATGACGACAGCACACAAATGACTCTGAGCATTAGAGCTGCAGTTGTACGAATGTGAAACTCATTTCCATTTGTTGGTGTCTCACCTGTTTGACCAGTAGACCGTGGCTCCATATTCTCTCCAGCAGGTCACACAGACTGGCTATGAGCGTGTTCTCCTCCAGACCGGTGATGTTTGCCTCTCCATGTCCCAGTTCAACAGCCTCTCTGCCCATTTTCTCCACTAACATACGCTTGGTCTGAACATCCATTGAAAAACATCATTACCAAAACATCACACCAGACATTTCAATCTTGACTTTTTTCTTAAGGCTTTTAATGCAGCAGACAAAAGGGTCATAATTCCAGTTCCCCACAATTCTTGACTAATGCATTTATGACTTTTACAAGACCTGTCCAGTGGTTCATGATTACTGGATTAGGATATTAAAAATCATTACACTGAGATTGTTAGGACAGATTTCCATTTGTATGTTAAGTATTAAGCATTTGAATTATTAAATGCAAGCAATTATACTAAATAGTTTACAACTGTCTCCAGCAAAACTAACTGACAGACAAATGACTATCATGGTGACCTACGCCAAGATTTGCACTACAAAGTACAATATCTAGCCAATTAAAAATTCTAGAGTAGTGAAACGATTATTCAAACAATACTATCATATTTATTTTGGTAACGCTTTATTTTAGTGTCCTTGTTACATATGTTACCTGTTTGTACTGTAGTAATAACAGTACATTATGCTCAATTACATGCAACTAACTCAAAACCAAACCCTAAAGTATGTTAATTAATATTACTTAGTATTTAAATGTAAAATTACACTGTAAAAGGACAACTTAAAATAAAGTCTTTTAATTAATAATTATTTTTATAATTCAAAGAAGAAAGTAATATCTGTGACTTTTTAAAGCATAATAAAATGATAATTTTAAAGTTCATTAGGAATGAACTAACATTCAAATTCTTGTTGATATGATGAGCTGTATTATAG
The DNA here is from genome assembly GCF_051911475.1 of Siphateles boraxobius. Lineage (NCBI taxonomy): Eukaryota > Metazoa > Chordata > Actinopteri > Cypriniformes > Leuciscidae > Siphateles > Siphateles boraxobius. The sequence continues at coordinate 23,687,262 of NW_027508799.1, read as the reverse complement.
GCCTCATTATTTTGATGTCATGGTCAGTGACCAACCAGTGGCTGATATAAAACTCTATATTATTTTGTATAAATAAATAAAATATAAATGAACAAAAAATCTGTTAAAAATGAAAAACAAATAAATCAAATTCAGGAATCGCTGCATTATAATTTACAATAGGAAATGCATTAGGATTTTAAAGATAAACTTCAAGTGAGCAATAAATGACAACAAAGGTCATCTAAATAAGCAAATATGCATCCACAAATATATAGTATCGATCAACACTAACCCCGTTAAAACTGTTTGATAACAGACTGATATATTATAAATTCCAAGTTTTCCATAACAGTGGGATCCCAGTTAAAAGGCACACAAATACTTCCATATACGCATATTAAACTCATCCTGACCTTCATCTTGCATTCTTTCAGTAAACCCTCCACAAACTTCCAGTTGGTCTGAGCGATGACTGCAGGGGAGAGGTCTGATAATTTGGGTTGTCTCAGGTTCTTCCCCAGGTTACGGGCCTCCTGCATGTACTTCTACAGATCAGGACACAGATAATAAAGAGGCTAAACACGTTTAGAAAGGTTCATACACACTCACACAAGTAACTGTTGAAAATTTTGAAACATTTTCTTGATAACTGTGGGTACAAGAGGGGGTTGATTAGAAAGCCGAGGATTTTATTCTTCGTTGTGGCATCCTGTAAGGTTTGTGATTGTTGCGTGATTCACTAAGCGCTCACTACTGAAACTCTAGTTTATAAGAGCGTGTGGGGAAATCCAGGGGCAGATTTGAGTGCAGCGGAGTTCAAAGGTCACTGTGTGTCTTGAGGGGAAGGGCTTCAGGGAGGAGTTTGTTAAGGGCATGTTAGGAATGTTTTAAGTCGGTCAAATAACGACAGGCCTCCACATACCAGACAGCAGGCTGAGGAGGACTTTTTAGGTGGTTTAAAAGGCGGGGGTGGCGCCTTATCCCACTCCCAGAAAGCCATAGAGTTCTGCAGGAGCAAACACCCCTCCACCTGTTGTGAGGTGGTACGACCCACACCCCACAGCATCCAAACGACAAACGCACACAGAAACGATGAAGAAACAAAAGAAAAGGAAAGAAAAAAAGCAGCATGCACATGAATATGAGACAGTCAGACAAGAAAAGACAAGTGAGAAAACACCAAGTCACTTAAAAGAGAAAACGCAGACTCAAAAGTTACAAAATGGAGACAATGAAGAAATGAGAACAGGCAGATTCACAAAAACCTCAGGAGGCCTTTTACGAAGCATGATTCATCAAGAAATTTGACTTGTAAATGGTTTATGTAAATCACTTACACGCCTGTAGACCATTTATGTGATTCAGACATTAGGAATCTGAGATTTGTGGATAATTACAGTCATTATCATGTAATTGAAAAGTGATTAAAAAAAACATCCTGACATCAGTCTTATTGTTCTTTGGCGCGTTTATGAAATATGGTGCAATGACAACTAATTTTTCTTTGTGTCAGATCTTTTCAAATGATTCAATTGATCTGATTTACAAAACTGGTCTGTATGATTTGCTACTCTCGGTTAATAGTGATGATTATCAGTAATATTGGTCAGTATTATATTTTCAGTTTTCATTATTTTAGTTTAGTTATTTTATGTGCATTTGTCGTTTTTATCATTTTAATATTTAAAGGTTTAATTATTTTTATTTCAGTATAAGTACTTCTACATACTCATATTTAGTTTGTTTTTTTCACTTCTAATTCTCATTTCAGTTTTGAAGTTTAAAAAATGTCATCCCATATTAAAATTTTATTTTACGCTTTATTTCAATTACCGATTTTTTTCATTTTTAATTGTTTAAGGAACAGACTGATATCATGGTTGTTATTCACAAAATGCAACATGCCTTATGTGTCACTATTAAGGTGCTTTTACATTCTTTTCAAAGCTTAAAATCTTAGGTATTGCATATATTATCTTATTTATTGTAATTGCATGGAAAAGAGTTAGTTACACCCTTCAAAAATTATTTTTTTACGGAAGTAAGCAAGCCTTGCGGGTTTACAAAAATATGAGGCTGAGTAAAATATGACAGAATGATCGTTTCTGATAACCATCTTCTATTTTTCATCAGTTCTATCTACCATCTGACAAATGAGTTCCTGTGAAAGTGTCAGTCAAAAAGAGATGAAGTAAAAAGTCTGGTAATCAAAGGCTGCACACAGAACAGGATGAAAAGAAAAAGAGAAACGAGGAGAGAGGCTGAATAGGAAGGAACATCGCAGTCTCACCTCTTTGAGGTCATTGTCTAGCACAAGATGTTCATTCTGCTGTCTGTGTCGGTCCACTCTGCGCTGAGTCGAGCATGTGCGATTGGACCATCTGATCACAGAGGATTTTGATTAGTCATCACACACACACACACATTAATACAAGCTTTAAAGGGTTGCTCATCTAATATTGACGCTGAAGCGCTACATGCCCCACACTGAATGGTCAATGTCTCATAATGGTGTCATGTGCCATAAAGAGGACTCACTTGTTGGTGGGCCCTGAGGCAAGCACATCAGCCTGTAGTTTGGGAAAGAAGCCCTGCTGGTATTTTCCTTGGCCAATCTTCATATTCAGCAGGTGAGGATGGATGGCCGTGTGATCGATCTTTCTCAGCCGTTGCTCTATGGCCTGGGCTGGAGAGGAGAAACACAGCTCGAGTAAGAAAGGTTAGCTGTTGTGTCGTGACAGCTTGAGACTTGAAAAGTGTTGAAGCTGCGGGTGACTTCAGAGTGTTCGCTAACAACAAACCTATAAGCTGTAAGCTCCAGGCTAGACTTCAACAACTGTAGACTATTTATTTAAACAACTATTTATTTAAAAGTCGTTGAAAATAAATAGTAATTTATTCACAAATCTACTCCTAATAAGATGCACTTTGCTTGGGTTATTTTAGAGTACAATTTAACACATAATTAGCTTCAATCATGAAATATAAGCAGTAAAAATAAATTAGAATAAATAATATAATTAATTAAAACAGTATAAATTAAAAATATTTTTTACATTGTAATAATATTATTACTACAACTTTAATTTTCTACGCATAAGGTGCAAAAATAAAATATGAGTGGAGTGACAAACAAAATTATTATTACTATGTAATAAGTATACATTATTTTAATTATAGCATTTTTATTTTTTATAACTAATAAACAAAAAAACTAATAAACTAATAACAATATATATACATTTTATTATTTACAAAATATTATTGCATTGATTTTAGAACTAATAAAAGTAACAACATATTCCTTTTATCATTTATAAAATGACATTATTAATAATATTATTATAGCATTGATTTGCATATTATAGATTCATTTTATCCTTTATAAAACAATGCCATTATTCTTATTTTTTTATTATCATTGGACTGACAGGGAAATTAAAGTACCTATAGTAGCTGTGCATTGCATCAGAAAGATAGCTTCATCAATTATTTAGCAGAAATTGGAATTCAAACCTTGTTTTCATGATAATAAACTTGTTTGTTGCCTAGCTTAAGCATGCAACAAATAAAACATGCTATGGCTTTCAAAATGCATTTTGTGATAGAATTGAAAATGTTGGGCATCGTTCATAGTGCATCTGTGGGCAGTGTGCCCACATTTCAGAAGCAAATTTTTCAAACCCGAACAGCAGCATCCATCTTCCAATAGTGACCTTCAGTGTGACAAGAGGTTATTGACCTAACAATGGTACTGAAGGCTCGGCGAGCAGATGCACACTCAACAATATTCAGCACACACACACACACACACAGGCTTCCCAAGATGGCAAAACACAGCGCCAGGCTCCCGCTCTTTTCTTTTCAACATTTGGCAGACTTTCAAAAGCGATCCATTCATATGACTCATTTGGGGACACGCTCTTCAGTTCTTTCATTCTGTGCTCCTCTCCTCATTTTTCAAACACTTCTGTTCTCTCTCTCTTTCTCCCTCCCTCCCGTCTTCTCGGCCCCTCAGCCGCCCTCTTGAACTGTCACTCTCTATAATCATCTGCGCACATAAGCAGCAGCGATTTTTCTCTACAGCTTCATTAGAATTGAAATACACAATTTGTAGTGACAGAGCAACGACTGGGGAAATAACCATCGTTCAGAAAAAGAATGAGGAAAGGTGATTGCACAAAACTCAGAAAGGCATAAAATGAGAAGACAATTTCCAATGCAGTAGAATAAATTGATTTGCGAATCTGTTCATAGATACAAAAACAGCACCAAACAAAACAAACCGCCCAAAAGTAAATCATTTCAATATTAAATTTCAATAAGTAAAGACATCATGTTTCAAAAGATGTCTTAAATGCTGTTCTTTTGAACTTTTTTTATTCATAAAAAATATATAATGGTTTCCAACTGTTTTTAACATTGATAATGATAAGAAATGTATCTTGAGCTGCAAATCAGTATATTAGAAGGATTTCCGAAGTATCTTGTGTTTTTACTGTACTTCTAAAAAAGCAGCTAGAGATCCTTCGAACAGTGGAGTAAATTAGGATGCAGGCAAATTAGATTTTCTCTTTTCAGGCAGACTGTCTGCAAAATGAAAAGCAAGTGATCAAATAAGATATGCGTGTCCAGACATAACCAATGGGGGGGGGGGTTAGATTTCATGTATTTTTTTTGCAGTCCATCTCAAAAACTGGATACGCAAAAAATTAGATTTTTGCTGTCAGTCTGAACATAGTCTAAGATATTCAACAAGGAAAAAACTAAATAACTAGTGGCTGGACTTGATTGTATCCTAATGGAATTGATTAGATTGTGGAAAACGTTCCAAATTTTAACATTCTATAGTATACCATACAAAACTTTTTTTGTGTGCTGGAATAACACGCACGCTTAAAGGACAAGGAATGTGAAATCAGAAAGTAAAAATGGATAATTTTAATGTTCTGTTCATTTAAAGATCAAGTGTGTAACTTCTGTGGCAAGTGAACTAAATTTTTGCCATTTTTTTCCTTTTTGCTCTGCCCCATCTGATATTGTTTGGAAAAAGAGTCTTGCCTCAAACTTACTTCAGTGGTTGAGAGACTGACGTGTTGAGAAATTTTTTAAAAGTAGCGCAGAGAGGTAAAAATTAAACTTAAACAGTTGACTCTGCACATTAAACAGATCTAACATTAAATAAATTTGACATTTAATATATTAAGAAAAGTAAATCTCATATCAGACCACTAACTCTGCATGTTTCTTACCTGATTCCTTCAGGAACGTGCATTTCTGGTAAACCGATGAGCGCAAGCTGGGGGCGCGTACGTTGTAGAGGCGGGCCTTCTCAATGCGTCCGTCAAACACTCGTAGGAGCGGCTCTTTCTCCTCCCACTGAGACATGATCTTGTTGTCGATGAAGGTGGCAAACATTTGTGTTTCAATAAAATGGGACAGGAAGGGCAAGTACGGTTCCGGCTGGTCTGAAAGGAATGAGGCCTGAGGAGAAATCAAATGAAAAAACTTAATAATGGATGTACCATCTGAGACTTTTGATAAAAACTTTGGTACAAGACCAATAAAAAGTGACAAACTAGACTGAAAAAATAATATTGAGAATGTGATTGATTTGTTTTGTGCATCGAGTGTCAAACATGCCAGTCACCTTGTCAAAGTTGTGCATTTGCTCTCTGTTTGTCAGCCAGGACTCCAAATCTGGCGAGTTCTGAATCACAAACGACTCGTAGTCCGCAAACATTGTCGCGAAGCGCGCGGCGAACACCTCCCTCAGCTGCACGTTCAGTTTAGCGTTCCTCAGCTCCTCTTCCTCAACAGGAGACCTTCCTCCAACGCCCTCATCCCCTACGGCCTTCTGTCCCGCTGCCAATGCCTCCAGGCGAGCCACTTTCACCCCAGTCCTTTTGGCCAGAGCCTGCAAACGCTCCAGGGTCGGGTTGCCTTGAAGAAGTTCCAGCATGTCCAGCGCCTCACCACCGAGGTTGCCGTTCCTTTTATCGTCCACTAACTCGCTCAAGGATGTGCTCTTCAGATCCTTCTCCAGCGTGGAGGACTGCGTGCTGACGGCAGGTTCAGGGGAGGTGTTGCCCCCCACGGGAGACAGACCAAAACTTAGCAACACCTCACTGAGTTCTTGGATGAACTCGGTCTTGTTGGGGAACTGAGGAAAGTCTTCAGGCAGTTCGATGCAGTGGTTGTCGACATCAACGAAACACAGGTTCGCCTGAGGAAAATATTATGGAAGTCAATGGGGTCAATCAACAGTTTGGTCACCCTTATTCTTTAAAATATCTTCTTTGTGTTCAACAGAAGAAAGAAACACATACAGGTTTGAAACAACACAAGGGTCAGTAAAAACGTTTTACTATCCCTTTAAGCCAGGCCATAGAATTTGGATCTTGGTTCAAACATTAATTGAAATTAAATGAAATTCAGCTTCATTGTGATGTGCCAAACAGAGCACACATCCAAGCACACATCCAAGAGGTAGAAAGTATTTTACAAATATTGTGAATTCTTAATACACGTAGATAAAATGTATGACCAAACAAGGTTTTTTTTAAAGCATGTTCGCACTTATAATTTTCTTGGTTCTTTTAGTCGGGACCAAAAAAGAAAATTATACATTTAGTTCCAGTTCGCGTAGCGTTAACACTAATTTTTTACACCAAACCTAAAGATACAAAACAAAAGACAACTTCAAATTGTAGAGTAAAATTCAACAATTTGAACATGTAGCTGCTTTGAGATCCCCATATCTATTGGACTGAACTTTATAGCTCCTTGAAAATTTAGATTTCAAAAGGAAAGTTTATTAAGAACGAGAATATAGAACGATATTAAGATATCTTGAAAACTTTTAGTTACAGACACGACAACTTTGGAAAAGGAATATTTCTGGCACTCAGGCAAGTATGTTCTATGCAATTGTGTTGATAGAAAGACAAGATACATTTCTAGTTTCAACATTATTTGTTTTTCAGATATTTCTCTTAAAAAGAAAAAAGTAACAGTTGTATGCAGTGACCCACATTTGGTTTTTGACCACTGAAAATGTTAAAAATTTACCAATTTACTCACGGAGCCACGTGAAAGATTGCTAAAGTCAACAGATTTTATTAACAGACCTACCAATCTGTTTAAAAATAAAATTATGATGCTGCCATCTTTCTTAAGTAATTTTTACCCCCTGTATCTTGGCTCCAAATCTCAGGTGAAAATTTTAATTTTGACCCCCCTCTGCAAAATAGTGGATTACTCCGTAAATATACATCTGTGACATTTGGTTGAATTGACACGGAATGACCATGCTGGGGAATTACAGTATTCAAACACACACTGACTCAAAGCTGCAATAGCAAATGCTGTACTGACCTAATAACCAAAGCCAATATCTGGAATTAGGTTAAATCTATCCACTGGATCATTAGAAATATCGCTCTGTGTGCCACACTGCTGTTCAGTCACATGCAATGCAGCTCATGCTGTCAAAATGGCCTAAGGTCAGAGTGTGTGAGAGTGACCTTGTTGCTGTAAAAATAAATCAGTCAAGCAGAACTGTCCACTCTGTCAGGCCACAATGTTGACAGCCTGTCAGAAAGAAGTATTCAGGCCAGTATGTATGCATTTAAATTGGTTAGTGTTTTAGATTTAGGTTACGATTTGAGTTCATGTTTAGGGCCACCGATTTAACTGTCATCACGTAATATGAGTGTATATAATTTCAAACGTGTCAGATGTGTCTGTGCACTCGTAGGTTTGTTTCAGTTTTATATACACATCCAACACTGTTCCTGATCAGAATATATTCCTGTTCTCTTCTGGGCTAAGGCAATGGACAGGAGCTGGAGCATGATAATTTAACTACTGTGAGCCATCATATTTTGCTATTACACAAGGACATATCAGCCTCAAGTGGTTTTAAAGCAAGGACAAGGAAAACATTGTGAGAAGAGCAGCATTTTAGCAGAATCCAGCCTCAAGAGATGACTTTATGAAAATAGCAAGCCTAGAATGCACTGCAAAAAGGTCAGTGGAAAAATCCAAGATGGTGAACAAGGCAAAATGTAAATAATCATATTATTTTTATTGTATTAATAATTTTGCCAAATATGTGCGCTGTTCAATTAAACAAACTTTTTACTAGAGTATTGCACTGTTAGCTTAGCAACATGCAAACAGCAAACAATTTGATTCAAGAGAACAGGTTTTGAACGTTAGTAGTCCCTCAGCTCTAAGAGTATCAGTTTCTAGAGTTGCTACACTACCGTTTAAAAGTTTGGGGTCAATAAGAGTTTTTAAAATAAATTTTTACTTCAATTCAGCAAGGATCTATTAAATTGATCAATAGTGAGAGTAAAGACATTTATTAAAGACATTTCTATTTTCAAACTGTCTAGGCATCAATGAATCCTGAAAAAATGTATCACAGTTTGAACAAAAATATCAGGCAGCACACCTGGTTTCAAAACTGATAATAAGAAATCTTTCTTGAGCAGCAAATCAGCATATTAGAATGACTTCTGAAGGATCATGTGACAATGAAGACTGGAGTGCTGATGCTGAAAATTCCGCTTTCCCATCACAGGAATAAATTACATTTTAAAATATATATGAATAGAAAAATGTTATTTTAATACTTTTAATACTTTACAATATTGTTTTTTACCTGTTCAATTAAAATGCAGCCTCGGTGAGACTTCTTTCAAAAAGATTTTACCGACCCCAAACTTTTTAACAGTAGTGTATAGACATATGTTTCGAATTCTCAGTTCCAAATCCTCACTAATAATACAACACAGCAAAAAAGAAACACGAAAGTCACGCAGTAAAATGGAAACCCATGCAGTTCCAAAATGAGCCATTTCCCCTCTCATTCCCCTTTGGTGTCCCTCTTGTTCTCACCAGTCTTTTTTTCTAGGTCAGAGCGACTTCAAAGAGAATGCATTGCAGGGAATCTGGATGTTGAGTTTACGGAAAATGGGATTTAGGGATGAGGATGTGGGGAAGCCTTGCAGCACCAAGACAGACAAATCATGAATAATAAACCTCCGCTAAGAATTCTGATACCGTGTGACAAAGAAATGAAGGATCTGACGATAATGCCACACGTCAACATGGAAGTGCTGCATTCCAGCATCCCTCTAATGAAGACTGTAAAAGAAAAGCCTCATACTGTTCCTGCTGCTATTTTCAGCAAAGGCCTCCGGTGCTTTTTAAAGGCACTGAGGGCGTTCTCATATGCAGATCACCCATCGTCACAAGCCAATCCGGCTCCAAACTTATAAAACCTCTTAGAAAAACAGCTCACTTGACAGATGAGTCCACGTCCAAGGTCCCTAAGTGGCTGTGCCATGATAAGGAGTGTGAATGTGTTTTCAAATTTGTGAGTATGTGCAGGTTTGTGGATGTGACCATGCAAGTGCATGCAGGTTACCTCTTGAGGCAGCTCTAGTTTGGAGCGGTCCGTGCCCTCTTTGGACTGCAGGCCCATGAGATAGGGCACAGGGGCGTCCAAGAAGTGCAGCAGGGAAGCGGGAAGGATGGGCACGTACACATGCTGCCATTGGAAAGGGAACAGCAACGTTGTGATTCCCTCTGCAACCACCATGAGCCTCTGGTAGTCTAGATGTATACACAGGAGGAAAAGCACAAGTTCAAATCACAAAATAACTATAAGAAAACATAGCATACACTAAAAAGTTAATAAATATGAAATAAATTGTAATTAATAAACTAAAGTTTGTTGAAAAGAGGGTCGAAAATTCTCATTTCACTTGCCATTTGTGAGTGAATTGTAAACATGTTCTGGCCTTAAATACCAGCAAAGAAACTGAATATTGCATTATGCAAAAAAAAGAAAAGAGAAACTGACTAGTAAATCTGTTTTATTTAACCATCAAAGTTCTTTCTACTTGCATTTGGCACTTAGCGATGGTTCATTTTGGATCCTGGGATCTGACTGAAATTTTATGAAAGGCACCTGTGTGGTAGACTTACCAAAGCAGGGCAGTGTGATTATTAATAGATGTTTCACACAAAATCTCATCATTAGTTTATCTAGAGAACAGTCAGAGGAATTCATTAGCATGTGTATCAGCTTGTGTTTGCTGAAAAGCATATGTGCTGCAGAAGGGTAATGTAATATTCATTAGACTCCTCTACATTCACTTAGTCTCCACATCAAAGGCCCCGCAAAGATTAATTTGCCAGCATCAGAAATTAAATTTAAATGCTTAAATAAGAGATGAAATGATCTGAATAGAGTCAAAACCTAAAACACAGTCTGTAAAATTGATGTAAAAAGTAGGAGCCAATCGATTAAACGTTTATATTTGAAATTGTTTAATTAAATCAAATTGCATATTAATGCCCCCATAAACAGAATGTATAACTTTAAATTATTGTGCCAGATCAATAAGTCATGAGACATAAACATTACAAGAACAAAAAGGCAATATATTGTTTGGAAATGCGGCATCACTGAAAAAATAAAACAAAAAAAGCATTTTAATTTTAATGTTTTATTTTAGATTTATTTTTATTTGAAATGATTTGAAATGAAATTATTTGAAATTATTTACAATTAAATTACATTATTTGAAATAAATGAAATTAAATAAAACTTTAATTTTATTTTTTAAAGTTACAATCCTTGATTTCTTACCCTGTGAGTAGAGGAGGATCTGCATCTCCAGCAGAACACAAGTGAAAAGCTGCACCAGATTTTCCACACCTAACAACCGGAAGGCCTCACCCAATGGAAAATCAGCCAATGGCAGCTCCCCAACACCAGGCCTCTGGCACAGAATAGGTTCGTACACTCCGTGGAACTTTAAAGAGCGTCCGGGCGGTGGCAAGGGTACTTCATAGAGGATGTTGTAGACGTAGCTTTCCAAAGGGAGTGGGGGTGGCTGATGTGAAGTGACGGCCAGGTGGATCTGGGACAGGAAGCGTTTACAGGCGTGCATGAAGGGCATAGGCGTGATTAGACACATAGCTTTGGACACGTACAGAGTGTCGCGAACAGAGTCGTATCCTTCGCCAGAGCAGCCACAGCTCCTGCGACCCCCTTGTGAGGATGAAGATGAGGAAGGAGACTCGACTTCATCCAGGCTGCTGGCTAAAGAGTCCATGCTAGAGGAGGATGAGGAGGAGGAAGAGGAAGACGAAGGGCAGTTATGCGCTGATGTATTATGCTCTGCTTGGTGCATCTGGTGTAGCGTCTGCATGGCGGAGCAGATCTGAGGGCTGGTCACCTCCTCGTAGAAGGTGTGAACGAAACCATAAGTGCGAGAGCCGTCTTCTCTTGTAATGAGGAAAGAGTGGAATTGTGGGGTCCGACTGTCACGCTGTGTTCGGAATGACAGACCTTTGGGCATGCAGAGCTGAAAAGAAAGAGAAAATATTGCTTCAGTAACTACATATTTTGTAATGTTGCTTTTATTGTGCAATTTGACACACACAGGGATTTTACGGTTTACATTTCCAGCAACAAAATAAAACGCAGTGAAGTGAGTCTGAACACTCAGTTGCAAAAAAAACCCCAAAAAACATGTTTGATGAGCTGGTTATCGTTATTTGAGCAATATAAATAAAAAAAATATATTAATTATTTTTATTACGGTTACTTAAATAAATAAATACATTTTATATTAATTATTAATATTCATGTATGAGCTGGAGCAAATATTAAGATAATAATATTTATTTATTTTGATCTTATGAGCTGAAGCAAAAATAATAATAAAAAGAATTATTAGCTTATGGGCTGAAGCAAATATTTTTATTAGCTTATGAGCTGAACCAAGTATAACAACAAAAACAACAATAATAATAATTAGAGTAGTAGTGGGTAAACTTTTGTCCGATAGACAACATTAATTTACCATGGTACCACTACAGTATTTTTTGTAAGGGTTGTACATACTATATGAATTATGAAGTAAGGGCACATCATATGCTGTGGTATGGCTTTTCCTTTCACTCTGCACTACTTAGTACATCTTATAAAGCCAAGTTGACTGGTCAATGTGTTTTTCTCTCTCAATGGCTGACTATTTATTCGCCAATTTTGAATACAAAACAATGTTTGCATGTGCTGTACATCTATTAAAGACATGCAGTTAGTCCCCCATTTTTTCAAAATATAGGTGAGCAATTCATTATTTTTCATAGCTTCATAAAAGCTTATAAAATCACAAAATATTGTACTGATAAAGAGGTTTACATTACATTAACAGCTTGTTTTCTACACTACACATGTCAAAAATAGGAAGCTCTTGCACCTACGCATCTGCTTCGCTCTTATTGTGCTGCTCACACATGCAGTATGAATACTGTAACCTGTTCATATGAGACCGGAATAAATTGTGTCATTCAAGTGCTGTCTAAAACAGGCAAGCACTGAAAAGATTGAGAAAAGGAAGGAGAGGACAGCAAGAGAACAAAAGAAAGCGGAAGTGAAAAGAAGATTAGCCAAGAGTGGAATTGAAAAATGAAAGTAAATCACTGGGGAAATTTTATCCAGGCCCTGAAGGATTGAAAACCGAAAATGGAGTTCTGTGATTGCAAGCTGTCTTTCAAAGCACTTTCAAAGTGTAAGTGGATTTTTTTTATGGGTGAACCTCTGCAGAGAAGAGACTGGCCTTGAAAAATGACTCAACAGGAACGTCATTCCAAATTTTTTGCTCAAATGATGTGATGGCATCACGCCTGGCAGTGCTGTACACTTCAGGTGTTTCTTTACAGGGCGAGAATACGCACAGTAAGTCGTTTCCATAGCGACGTAAGCAGAGAGCCTGGGTTGAATAATTGATGCTGGTGTCACTACAGCCAAGCTTCCGTTTACGTTTGCTGATGGAAAAAATGACCTTCCTGCACGGGAACGATAGGTCAGAGGTTTTCGTTACCTCTGCATGCTCTGGGACAGTAACACAAACCGCTCGGCTGATCACTGCATGCAACCACAGAATGAGCGAGAGTCTGTGTAAACACGTTATGACACTTCAAATCAATGCAGATACAGATCTCTCCAATGACTAATGTGAGAAATAGTGAGACTGAGCGAGGGAAACTTTATTTGAAAGGGAAATAAAACAAGTTTAGATGTGTCGGATGTGATAGATTTCTCGTAAAAGTTCACCTTGGTTGACAAGCCTCACCATGCTCTGAAAGGCACATGTGCCCTTAACACACTTAAAGGAATAGTTTACCCAAAAATGGTGTCAAAATGGTAGTTGCGTAGCTCTCAATGGAGGGACAGGAAGCTTTCAGATTTCATTTAAAAAAAGATCTTCATTTGTGTTCAAAGGGGTAAATCAAACAGGTAAAAATCTAAGGTACTGAAGTCACTTACCATGTTAACAGCATCCTGGTCAAATGGGCTGCACTCGATGTTCTCCGGGTAGTGGGTCAGAACTTTGGATTTAAAGGTCCTTTTGAGGGGGCTCTGATCAAAGTTTTCCCCTGCAGAGATGAAATTGTAAGGAATAAGGATAAGGAGAGTAAAAGGCATGGAACCTTCTTTTAAATTATTCATATAAAAACGCAAAAGCAACTATGGCGCGAGGATGTCTGAATTCTTATACAGTTACACTGCATTAAACTAATAAAAGTTTAATGGGTTCGCCACTAAAATGCATAACTTGAGGCCTTTTGAGAGTCATCCATTTGAACAAGTTAGAGAGGATTACATGCTTTACATCTACTTAGTAGTGCCAAACTTTTCAAGAAAACGTTCACTTATATTTGAATATAGCTACAGTAATATAAAATGAAAAACTTTCATAATTCTCTAATGCAGAATTACGCACCTTACTTTGATGGCTTAATAACTTGTTTAAACAAACATTGAGGTGATATTAATATTAGTCTGATTCCTACAGTTCTCTCAGGTACGTTGAACAGAAATCCACTTGTGCGTGACCCAGATAGAACACCTGTCACTGGGATAGTGCTGATCTCATGCACACGCACAAACGCAGACTCAATCACTCACTCACTCGCTCGTGCTCACTCACGATGCAAAAATATCAGTACAATCAATAATTCATAATATAAACATTCTAAATATTTTCCAAAATATATACACACAATGTTTCTGATCTCAAATGTATTGTATCATGTCATGTAATCACTATTAATTTGTAATGCTGGTTTTCGCTACCAATAAGACTGCGCTACCAGCATTATATTCATGTGGTTTGAGGCTTTATTAACATCCATACCCTTACCCTAAAACAATGCAAATATAGCGGTAGTTTAGGTAGCACAATCTAGCACAATGGTAGCATTATTCATCAGAACGCCAGCACACAAAGGTGGGCTAGAAACATCAGGGAGGCATTGTGTTGCTCTTTTCCTCCATGATCGCAACAGTTTCATGAAACACAACTGTTTGTTTTCTTTTGGCTCAGTGCATGTTAGGGCATCATAAACAGGCCGACACATGCCGCCTGCAGTGTTAGATGGAAACGCCATAGCATTGACAGCAAAGCACAAGCGGGAACCGAGATTGGAAAAGCGCCATGATTGCCACAAACGCGCAGATTACAAGAGCAGGCAGTGTGTCATGCAGGATTTGGATCTGATGACAGTTAAAAAGAACAGATTTAAATCGAATGGATGTGAAGCAAACAAGATAGAGAGTGCAGTTAGCATGAAAAGATAAACAAGACAACGATTCTGATGATGGTACATGCTGATAAGCTGACAACAGCACTCAGAATAAGGCAGAAGAGTGCGCCGAGGTAACTAAAAAGAGTCTAATTAACAATCTTGTCCAAATTATCTAGTTTTGACGAAGATCATTTACGGCCTGAATCTGTGCACTGTGGGGTGAACTAGCGGTGATTTGGCAGGAGAGACTATGTGACAGCCCTAGGCATTAACCAACAGGAAAGGACAGGGAGGAGGAGAAATCTACTAAAGCCCTTTATAACAGAGAGTCTGAGGCATACACGTGAGAAAGAGAGACAGACTGATGCAAACACCCCATGATGTGATAGCAGGAACAGCAGGGGAACAGCAGAAAAACAAGGCAGGGAGGGAGCAAGAGATAGTCAGTGTTGCAAGAGAACCGAAACTGATTTCAAATAACAAGCAGAGGCAAATGACCCACATTTAACTATGATTAACCTGCATATCGCAAACTTAGAAAAAACGAGAGGAAAAGAGGAAGGAAGTAGTGAGGACAGAAAGCTAAAATGACAACACTGACCCACTTGGTATTCAACATGGTCAAAGCAATGTAGCATCAAAATAAACTATTAATTTCTAAAATTAACTATTAGTTTGGTTTCATAACTCTAAAATGTCCATTCTATGATATTAAAATTAATATGAACAGTTAATTTTATAATATTTTGCCCAAGTGAAAAAGTTTCAGTTAAGTTAAGTTTCAGTTTCAGTTTATTTATAAAGCACTTTTAAAAAACATCCACTGGCCGACCAAAGTGCTGTACACATAGAGAAAGAAACTAATGCAATTTAGAGACATAAATAATGACAAGCAGTTCAGAGCAGAATAATCATTCTAAGCTAAAAGCGACCGAAAATAGATAGGTTTGAGACAAGACTTGAACTCAGACAGAGTGGAAGTAGCTCTAATATAAAGTGGGAGCTTGTTCCAGAGTGTGGGACCAGTCACTTCAAAAGCTCGGTCTCCCCTTGATTTTAGCCGGGTTTTAGGTATCTGAAGAAGAAGTTTCGTTTCAGATCTAAGACTTCTAGTTGGAGAGTAGAGATGAAGTAAATCAGATAGATAAGAAGGTGCTAAATCATTTAAAGATTTATACACCAGTATTAAAATTTTATATTCAATTTCAAAATGTATCGGTAGCCAGTGAAGGGATCTCAGCAGGGAGGTAGCATGGTCAAATTTCCCTTTTCCCATAAGGAATCTCGCCGAAGCGTTTTGAACAATCTGTAGACGGGCCGTTTGGGAATTTGATACTCCGAAATAAAGAAGGTTACAATAGTCCAGGCGCGAGGTGATAAGATCATGGATCGCAATCTTCAACGAGCGTTTAGGGAGATAAGATTTAATTTTCGCTATAGAGCGAAGATAGAAAAAGCTAGATCTGATGACAGCGCTAATTTGTTTATTCGAATTTAAGGGAGCTATCTAAAATCACACCTTAGTTCTGTACCTGGGGAGCAGTAGATAGATCTATAGATCCCAGGTCAAAATCATAGATTTGCCTAGTTTCTGAGGGGTTAAAAACAATAACTTCTGTTTTGTCTGAGTTCAAAAACAGGAAGTTTCCAGCAAGCCATGCTTTTACCTCCTCAAGACATGTTGTCAGACTGTCTAGAGCACTCTTATTTTTCTTACACAAAGGCATATAAATCTGCATGTCATCAGCATAACAGTGAAATGAGATATTGTGTTTCCTAAAAATAGAGCCCAGAGGAAGAAGATATAGTGAGAATAAGACAGGAGCTAAAATAGAACCCTGAGGCACACCGCAAGATAGATTTCGAATAAATATTCAAATAAAATATTAATTATTCTTAAAACATTCAAATACAACCATCTATAATTTCAAAATAGAATACTAAATTTTAAATACTACATATGAATTTAATCAATATTATAAATGTACAGTGTGTAAAATGGTTATTCATTTCAAGATTTTGTGGTTAGATTAAAATTTGGGAGAAATGTTGGGTGGTTTTACATTTTTGTGCTTTATCCATATAATATAAGCAATGTATTTAGTCGCAAAATCAGAGACACTCCCCTCAAAGTCTGAATACAAGTGGACACAGGAGATACATTTGGAAAGCATATATTAATACCAAGTGTGAACAGCAGTCTGTCTTGCCATGACTAAAGATCAAATCATCCAGGATCTTAATATACAATGTAATCAGGGCCAAAGGAACAGAGAATGGGAAACAGAAATGGATCAAATTAGGGGAGCTTAGCAGTGAGAAGGTTAATGATGATGTTTACCTGCTGCCAAGGCCTCTGGGTCCCTGCCCTGTCGATCGGCCTCAAGCCATTGGTACAAAGCTGAGATGGCAAACACACAAACAGACAAACAAAAAGCAAAAATGTCAAACCAAACACAGAAATGGAGAAGCAGACAAAATGATCTGATGCGTGACTACTAAATTCAAAGTGCAATGGCTTTGCAGACAGACAGCGTGTGTGTTATTTTGCAGGCTGCGCAGTGATGGAGGTGAACGGAGACATGTTTTTCACAGCCTCTGCTTTTGCGAGCACAGCTTGACTGTAGGCCGCAATCTCTGCCGGGACGGAGACATCACGTCGTGCATGACCAGCACACACTTGCAGAATATCTTAATGGTGGGTGTTGAAAGAACACGAGTTCCTAAGAAATATCTACATGTGCAACCCACACACACATATTTAATAACAGCTGACAAGTGATCTTCGATTTGGCCTCAAATAGCTTGGATCATCAAAATTGGATGAGTGTTATTAAATATCACTCAAATACATTCAATGTGCACTGGTGAAAATCCCAAACCCTGTCAAAAACATGTTTGGATCTCATTTCACTTAAAAATCAAAAGATAAAAATCTAAATCAAATATTGAGAATACATTAACAACTTTATTGTACTACTTTAACTTAGGCTGTTAAAATATATATAATTGCATCCATAACACAGTAATGAGAATCTTCATGAGAAAAAGGGTTATGAAAATCTAACATCAGATCAGTAATGGAATGTCATGAACACCATGTTAAAATGCACAAAAATAGATAAATACTAAGAATGGGTTTAATTTATTAGGAAGTGAGGCATAGATTCGTATTTCTTTCTTATATATATATATATATATATATATATTATATATTTATGAAATAAATGAATTCGTGTGTGAGCTGTTATTGAGATTCCCACACAGGAAGTCACTGCTGTGCCTGCAGTGTTATGAACGGTAATTGCGGGATGACTCAGCCTGTGTCACGAACAAATTTCACTACCTTTAACAGTCTATGGTCACTACTAACTGAATGAGAATCAAGTACTCTTTGAACTCATATGAGATCATAACTACCTCTCCAAACTCCAAACCCCAGCACCTGCCAAAGTCTTCCTCACTCAATGAACCCATATCACATTTTCAAAGCTGATGAATGTTAAATGCAAGTCAGCTAAGTCTCAAAATAAGGACCATACCACATGTTTGTACTATGATATTCTTTGCAGTACACTTATCATTAATCATAAGAACTTTTTATCCAAAAGCCTTGCAGCAGTGAAACATAGTATTGGATTTTTGATATTGAGCTTCAAAGACCAAAAACCACTGGCATTGCTCCGAGCACCATTCATTTTAAAAGCGCTGATGGAAGACTGGGAAAGAGCAAGAGACGGCACACAATGTCTCCTGCAGAGCCTTTGTCCATACTCAACAGCGTTACATAACTGAGCTCTTGCTATGTATGTGTGTGTGAGTGTTAAGTGCTGATTGGGCACATTGTGAGCACGAAACATTGGGGTCTTTTGCTTCTCGCAGGGTTTGGACAGTCAGCACAGCTCTGCTGTCAGCCTCATGACGCATCTGCTGAAGCTGTAATCCACAACAAGTCCCAGCCCGTCCCAAACCTCTGTTTTATCTTGCTCCACCACAAGGATGAACAAGAAAACCCTTCACTTACATGGTTTAGTATTGAAATTTCACATGGCAAATTACTTTAATTTGCTTGATACAAGTTACTTTGAAAGCCAACAGAGGGATGGAGCAAGTAGCAAAAGTCTTTCATCTTTATTTAAGATATTTAATGAGATTGTCCCAGTGTTTTATTAAGAAAAGAGCCTTGTAACATAAGGAACATGTTTAACCTCAGAGAAACTGCTCAGTCGATTAAAACAACGAAATGGCAGACTTTTTCAGAGCATGACAATTCACACAAGATTTTCAAGATCATTTTAGTGTTACTCATATCAGCCTGTTGCACGCATTCAGGTCAAAGTTTACAGAGAATGAAACACTAGGTGTGTTTACATCCACGTTAAAAGTTTAAATATAATTTAAAAAGACATTTAAGTCGAATCCGTCTGGTTTTTGTGAAGTGGGAATAACATACGAAAATGCTACGACATGCTTAAGGTGTGTCCCAATTCGTGTACTTATGCACTATTCTATGCCCTTTTGTAGCATATACAGTTCGCTCACTGAAAATTTCAAAAAGAAAAGTGCAGTTAAAATACCTGTATGGTGCACTTAATCGAAAAAACAAAATGTGTAATGTTGGACACCATGCATCCAACTGTCGCTGCTTTATGTAGTGAAGGGGGTGTGATCAGACTTTGAATTTTAAAGGTAAAAAGATAATTTTGTCGCTCAACATCATTCACGACACCATGCATAGTATAAGTGCATCCTGTATAGTGCATCATTAGGGACACAACTTTACAATGTGGTATACTAAACTTCTAAAGCAGAGTGTATGGGATGGCGAAACAGATTAAAATGTGGTACAATTACCATAAAAATTCAAATGTATGCAAAAAACAAACTACCGAATGAGCCTTCATATTTAACAGTATGGATAGAAATCTGAGTTAAAAGAAGCATATAAATCAGACTTACTGAAAACAAACAGTCACGTGGTGTTTGATAAGTCTTATCTGAGGACACAGGTTACCGATGAGTTGGAACTTGGTCAATCAACTAAGTCAACATGACCGGTTCATGGTCTCATTCTGCCTCACACATACACAGATATAGAGAATTCTTAGCAGATCCAATGGCGCAACCCTTTTGACCCGTTTTTGAGACCCTAGACGAGCATATCGGAACATTTACTTTGCAACCATACTTTTGTGGTCGAGGAGCTCAAAGCAACAAGTACAGACATTCCATATCCAGAGCCGCATCCATCTACTTTCTGACTGTCATTAAAGTATAATATTTATATATTAAAAAGCTTTTACTTACAACAATTTAATTTACGTGCTATCCATTTTGCACTGAAAACCAGAGACAAAAAGACATAAATTTATATGATGAAGTCATTTGAATGGCCTTATCTCAGTTGTAATCTATTAGATGAGCACCATGCAGAGTGGCAAAGATATTATGCAACTGGATTTATGTGCTCGTGACATAACTCGGCAAGTTATGACAAATATTGCCCATTTGGCAGCCGCCAGCTTCCGAGTTCCGACAGCATTAAATGGCTCTCGTCTAGAGCGATGATAATTATGACAGATATTCACCCAAAGCAGACACACTTCCCCCTAGATGCATTTCAAACTTGACTGACAAAACCATCTCATATACTATATACTATATGGCCTAAATTATATGGACACCACACTCTTCGTCAATGGGTTTCTATACAGAACCTAGAGAAGGTTCTTAACTCTGTCATAAAGAGCATTTTATGTAAAGGGTTCTATACAAGGAGAAATGTCTTACATGATTGGATAATACTTTTATATTTACTGGTTTATATACATTTTCTTTTTATAATAAAATCTGATACTTATTGTGGACATGCATGTTTTTGCATTGTATGTGCTTAAAAATATATATCTATTTGTAGTTACATTTATAATTACAATGTTAACACTTTAACGCAGTGTTTCACAACCCTGTTCCTGGATGCACACCAAGGCTGTGTCCGAAATTCTCCCCTATCCCCTAAATAGGGCACTATTTGAGGGAACAACCATTTGTGATGGTGTCCGAAACCATAGTGGATGTTATCGAGTGCACTCATTCTATCCCATAATGCACCGCGATAACAAGTGTACAACTGATGTACACTCAACAGCTAGAGAATACCCATAATGCACTGTGATGGTCACGCTGAATGAAGACCAGTGTCTCGCCAGTAGATGGCGCACGCAGCTAAATGATCCATTCATTTTCCAAACCCCTGGTCCATTGTGAGTACATCGTAATATCCTACAGGTATAAATTCCATTTTTATTGATTATTAAATTGTTTAATTAAGGTTTATACATGATAGTTCCAATAGAGTTCAAGATAAATATTTTCATTACTACTGAAATTTCGAATGATTATTAAACGGCAAGCACAAACTATGCAAACGCAGCTTGTTTTCCCCCAAATCATTTTATGGAAGTAATTTAGAGAACGTTTACGAGAACTGACAGCAGGCCATTATCCAACATTAGTGCCTGACCTCACCAATGTTCGTGTCTTGCTGAACATTTCATATGTCGAAAGCATAGCAAAAAATATTAATCCCTCCTTTTGCTGCCATAACAGCTTTCAGGGATTTGCTCCCATTTAGACACAATATCATCAGTGAGATCAGGCACTGATGTTGATGGGTTGGGGGTTCAGTAGGGTTTATTCTACGGCATATTTAGTAAATAATTTCTTTGTCATGCTTTGTGAACATGGGTATTGCTGGAACGTAAAGTACCTTCTTTAAACTGTTACAACAAAGTTGAAAGCACAAAACGAACAAAAAATAGTGAGGTCCATGCATCAAAAAAATGTACTTTAGAAAAACTTAACATGTCTCAAAAGTTCTTTCAATTTTCACATATTCACAGTATAAGTATAGCAAAAGTTAATGACATAAATATAAAGAAAGTTAATGACATGTATAATTACAGCCATGGTACATGCTGTGAAAATGTGAGTCCCATCCCATGCTTGCAATACAGTACTGTGCAGCATTGAGCCTCACTTGAAATTAAGAGAAGGGCAGATTACAGTTGCACTGAGTCTCTTGAGTAGATTATGCTAACAGGCTTACAGATCCCCCCCACCCCCACCATCTCTGATCTTCATAAACAGTCTAGAAAGTACTGGAGAGAGTAAAAACACGACTTTGAACTGCTGTACATTTGTTTAAAATTTCAAAAGAATGCAGGATTAAAAGTTGTAGATAAAACATTAGACACTAAAAAAGTGAAAATGATTAAAAGTTAAGTTAAAATACCCAGGGGTGGACAAAGCATGGAAACAGTTTTCCAACAATTCAGGCCGATTGGAGGGAAAAGTCAATGGGAAGCCGGGGAGGTGTTACGACATTAGCATAGCCATTGTCCCCATGTTCACGCTGGTGCTCACAGACAGATGGTCCAGGAACCAGTCCTCTTTATGGCTGTTCACTACTGCCTTGTGTCTCTGCCTCTAGTCACAATACGAGCTGACCAGTGTCATTAAGAAACAATGAGCGGAGACACGTCATGCAGCCACAATGTAACAATGCGCCATTTGACGGACAATATTTGTTAGTCTTGTCTGGGCTGAAGTATTAGAAGCTGTTTAAGCAGGTATGTTTGAAGTACCACAGTGAAGTGAAAACAGCCCAGTGTTTCACTAGAGTCAATTTTCATGTATTGGACAACAAAAAGAGAGCTGTAAAAATGGAAGACCAGCACCATTTAGAATAGAGATGCACAATATAGCAATCAGTTATCAGCCTATTGGTCAATAATATTGAATATTTAATTTTTATAGACAATTTTTATAACTTTTCTATGATCTCTTTATAACAAAATAAATTATAAAATTCAATTACTAAGTGTGATATTTAGCAAATCTTACAATGAATATCCGTTTTTTCAGCCGGTACATTTTAATGTTTTGACTTTTTTTAGGTGTTTGATCTTTTTTTAGACACATTTTAACATCAGCATTTAATGGATATTAGTCACAGGTTAAACATGCAAATAATAATTGTTTTTTGTAATTGGCCAGAATTCTAATATGGGTGCATTTTGTTGTGTTTTATGTTTAATTTGTTTACACACAAAAAATCATCAGGACGAAGAAGGGTTTTTCTTTTAATCCAAACGTTGCCATTTTATTTTGTAAATAAAAGGCTAGAGTTGAACAGTGTGCAGATTTTCCTAATTTTTTAATGTAACTTTTATTTTTGATCCTGGACCTGTTGGAGATCATTCGGATGTGTATTTTTTTCCTCTTTCGAGATTCTTTACAAGACACAGAATCAAATTGACCTGCAGAGCATCAAGGGGGACGTCAGAAGTAAGAATTTTGCTTTGCTCTGAATACATGCATTTAGTTTTTGTATGACTCACATCACTGCCTAGACAACAAACCACTAAATGGCAGACACACTGCTAGCTGAATAAAATACAGCCCTCAGCAGCATCTTGTTTGCCCAAATACTTGTTACAAGCTGCTTAGGGACCACTATAAAAGTTAAATAGAGATGATACAGTGAATCAAACAGCACCACTCTAAATCAACAGGTACCTGAAGGGGACCAGACATTGTTGATTCACAGTTAATGACCGTTCAAGGTGTCAAATCCTCAGTAAATGAAGGTAAGTCAAGAGACTAACCCCCTCTTTAGGTAGAGATGTGAACGATGGAGACAGACTAGAACATCAAAGATTGAAACCTCTTCCAGAGCAGGAAAACTCATTTTATTGATGCATGGCACATGTATCAATAAAACACGAATGCGAATGAGATGAAAGCTTGTGTGTGCGGCTCGTTTGGTAGGGAACTGAAATCATACGCAGACCACCAGAGCATAACAATGTGTGCATGTGCATGACTATGATTCAAATTTTGTGTTTCATGTTTTCATTCTCTATTACTGTTCACAATCATTACACAACAAATAAGAAGGGACCGCTTTTCCCTAGTTTCTTTCTGACATGTAGCAATCCCTCTTCTCGTAGAGTCGAACACAAGAGGCCTATTTATAGTCCTTATTTTTATCCTACTCAGAGGACATATACTATACTCTTAGGCCTACAATATGAGTGTTTGACAGGCCCTACTAACACATAGTTGAAAGAGGGGGCTAAAGAGACTTGACAATGAGTCTGAGGAATAAACAAACAAAAAAAAACAGGAAAGATGGCCAGTAGTGCAGCTTGTTTTCCCCCAAATCATTTTATGGAAGTAATTTAGAGAAAATTTACGATAAGACATTGTGAGATTTGAAACTGCATCGTGAGATAAAAGGTTGCAATTATGAGACACCATCACATTGCAAGATAAAGCCGAAAACTATTAAAAATAAAGTTACAATGTGTTACAATTACTTGATAGTCACAATTACTAGAGTCAAAATTACCTTCCAAGATAAAAAGTTGCAGTTACAAGAAACTAAGTTCCATTGCGATATATAGTTACAATTACAAGATATAAAGACGCAATTACAAGAAACAAGTTACCTTACAAGATAAAAAGTTGCGGCTACAAGAAAAAGTCGCATTGTGATATATTGTTGAAATAAATGACATGATATAGTCGCAATTATAAGCAATAAAATTGCCTTGCAAGATAAGTTGCAGTTACAAGAAACAAAGTTGCAGTGCAATATATAGTTGGAATTACAAGAAACAGTCGTCTTGCGTGATTTGCGTGACTCACATTGTGAGTTATAAAGTCGTAATTATAAGAAATAAAATTGCCTAGCGAGATAAAAAGTTGCATTGCATGATTATACTTACATGATAGGATGATTATAACTTGAATGATATAAGTTAACTGATATATAAGTTGTGATTACAAGAAGCGGCTGCTTTACGCGAGTCACATTGTGAGCTATAAAGTTGCAATTCTAAGAAATAAAATGACCTTGCGAGATAAAAAGCAGCCGTTACAAGAAACAAAGTGGTATTGCAATAGTTGTAATTGTAGTTTAAAATTTATCTGGTAATTGCAAGAAATGAAATTGCCTTGCGTTATATTAAGTTACATTGTGAGATATAAAGTTGCAATTGTGAAATAGCCTACAAAGCTGCACTGTGAGA
The DNA here is from genome assembly GCF_051911475.1 of Siphateles boraxobius. Classification (NCBI taxonomy): domain Eukaryota; kingdom Metazoa; phylum Chordata; class Actinopteri; order Cypriniformes; family Leuciscidae; genus Siphateles; species Siphateles boraxobius. The sequence continues at coordinate 23,662,561 of NW_027508799.1, read as the reverse complement.
AAGTCACAAAAGTAAAATATGAAGTCAGATTGTGAGAAATAAAATTTCTAAAAAATGCAATTTCGCAATTACAAGAAAAAAAAACAAGATAAAAAGTTACAATTAGCTTTATTTAATTCTACAATGTGGAAACGGTCTACTATACATTGGCCTTGCAGAGGATGACAAGCTCGAAAAAGCATCACCTGCAGTAATCAGAGCCAAGGACAACAGTCCAATCAACAAGCCTCTGCCATCAATGAAAGGAGGCACAACTACTCAAAATGACATCAATCGAGGGGCCACAGTGTGTTTATGTAATGAATGATCACTTCAATTAACCTTGAAACAGTAAAAAATAGTTAAATAAAAATCCTCCATAAGAAACAGATTGTACAGGGACAGACCAGTGAAAGGGAGACCAGCAGTGTTGATTATGCTGAAAAGCCCTGGGAAGGGGGAGATGGGTCATATGAGTGCAGGGCCCCTCTGGGATTGGACGGCCACATATTAAGTCATGCAGAAACACGCTGAGGTGCCCAGCAGGATATGTGCATTTGGAACAATAGAACTGAGGAAGCAGGGCCAAAAATATATCAGAAAAACCATCTCTCACTCTTTCCATCTTCAAGTGGTTTGAATTACAAATGAATTAGCAACCAAAAGCTAACCTTCAGAAACTAGGCCACCAAAGAATACAGGTGCAATAGGGTGGGGCGAGGGGGCTTTTCAAAACGCTTGATATTGATCAAACAAGAACAGTGGGATAATCTTCAACAAAGGTTATGCTGTACATGGATCTCTCAAAATGAAGCATCTCACAATGCTGCGAGGCTTATCTGAGCAACCCGGAGAGCTGATCAAATCCAAGCCCTCATGACACTGGACAAATTTAATCAAGTTCAAACTGTTTAATCGTGATGAACTTTATCTGGGGAACCAGAACAATCTCACAGTGGACAGTCAGATCTGTTTAAAGGGGAAAAGGGTTTTCTCTCTGTACAAACATTAAAACCAGATTTTTAGATTGTGGTGCTGGTATGATAAGGGGTTGAGGTTGATGTCCAAGGCATTGCCAAGTCCCAAGTCTCTAGAAAGGTCTCAAATCAGTGTTGTTATTGTTAACTGAAATTCCAATTATTAAAATGATAAAATAATACAAAACTGAAATGTAATAAAATACAAGTATTAGATGAAAAACTAAAACAGTTAGTTCCCAAGGCAATTTTCGTTTAAGTTGAAGTATACTAAAATTACTCAAATTTAAATAAAAAAAATAAAGCTGAAATATAAATAAAAAACGGAACAAAAGAGACTAAAACCCCTAACAAAATTCCTTAAATTTAAATTTAAAAATATAAAAATAAAAGCCAATTCAAAATGTTAATAAATAATAGTATACTAAAATAACTAAGTTCCATCATTCAATGTCTATGTGATTGTTTTAAATTATTATTATTGGTAATGGTTGATTTTGGATCTTTAATTGCGCATACTTTCCTCCTCTTTTTAAATGTACCATGCCGTCATTTAAAGCATTACATTTTGGAATATCTATATTTGCATACTGTACATTAGATCATTAATTGTAGCATTCACAAAATATATATTTTAGTTTTTAGTGTCATTTTTTATTTACACAAAAATAGTATAGAAATTTAATGAAGACCATTAATCAATTATCAACTACTATAACATGTAAAATATTTATCGGTTTATTCTATCCGCTACAACTTTAATGTGAGTTTCTAAAAAAACTAATTATTTTTGAAAACAGACTTTAGCCAAATTTCATTTATTATAATTACTTATTTTCTGTGGATAGAGTTTAACTTGCATCAACTAGCATTTCCCAGCACAATTGCACAAGCATATAGATTTTTACAAGTATAGAGCTAAAATAGAAGCTCTAAGCAGTTCATCAGTTTGCTGTGCTTTGGCCTGCTCTGTACGCTCTCGGTTAAAAGAAAACACATCTAATCCACGAGAGCATCACGCACATGCAGCTTAGCTCTTCTCACAGTTCACCAGCAGTCTGTTAAACTGCGCCAGGCCTTAAAAAGGTAGAGCAATCATCATCACATCTGTTAAAACAAGGCCAGACAAAGACTGGAGAAAAACAGGGTTGGAGTAGACAGGCTGGCTACTGGGATTACAAGTTGTTGCTTTAAGAAGCCTGTTTTGCTCTGACAATTACACTTGTGCTCTTGGCAATAGCTTTTTTTTTAGCTCAGATTGCATATGAGACAATTAGTACACAAACAAACAAACCTCGCAGTTTCAAAAGCACCCTAGCACAAGCTACATAATATCAGATACAAGCCACAGATCAAGTTATTTGAGACTTGTCTCTTTGATACCATTCACAGTATGAGTGAGTGAAATCAAAACGATCAGTAGTGAAACCCACGTGAGCTGCCCAGCATTGGTTGCCCAATGCAAGTTCATTGGACAGACCCTTTCTACACTTCAGTATCCAACAAGATGCATAATAAGGCAAAAAAGCCAAAAATAAAAGATATAATCAGGCCATGAGACATTGAAAAATATTTAGAGAATCAATATGAGGATGATGATTGTTTTTATTGGACGCTTTAAGGCTCATTTAAACATTGAATGGATCTGATCTTTCAACACTCCACTATATGCAGCTGGTTTCGGAGAACATTTGGTGATTGGGAACATTGTAAGCGATTTCACTTAATTTAGGTAATTGGATATTAAATTGATTTATCTAAGATCCATCATTTTCATTTACATGTCAATATATAAAGATATAGCCTAGATCCACAGGCTTTAGTCACAGGCTGTTAGTTTCATATTTGTAGTTGTGTTCATATTTTCTCGGACAACCATCACAAGTCAACTCCATCGCATGATTTTTGTAAATGCAATGTTTGGGATTTTAGGTATTTTTATTTATAGTCACCAACAATATCAGGAAAACAAAATGGCTACTACATTTAGGCTAATAAATGTGTGATATGCAAAAATATGGTTATTTTCTCAAGATTCCGTTAATCATGTCTGACATGATGAGTTAAATTCAATATGAAACCATATTGTTGTCTTAATAAATTGGAATTAATGCTACAGTTTGATCGTTTTTATTAAAAAACAAAGTATCTTGGTATATGGTGACTTGAGTCGTGTGCAACTAAACAAATTTTGTGAGAAAATTGACCCCAAATATAGGTGAAACCCTCGATAAACAGATTAATCCAAAACAATTCACTGATACCTATAGTAAATTTTGTAGAATGTCTCAATTATATAATTTCTTAGGGTCCCGTGTCAAATTCAAGTCTGCTATTCCCAGCCAAGCGTATTAATACATTAAACGTATATTCCTAAAGTCCTAATATCAGGAGGCTATAATGTGATTCAAGCAGGGCTCATAAGAAATCAGTGCACGTCAGCTCGTGTTTATTACCTGCTGACTGTGGTGTGTTTACCATCACGCTACAACGTATAAAACATAACAACCCAGTCTTACCTGCCAAAGCATCGGGCTCTAGACCAGTTTCGTTGTCTATTCCGCATATAATGAAGTAATGTGCGAAGCGACAGGGCGCTGACCCTGAACCGCTCATAGTCATCTCGGCTCGAGCTGATCCGCTTTGTTATACAGACCCAACCAGCTCCATATCCAGCGTCCCCAGGCAAATGAACTGAACCAAAGCGAGGTTGTAATAAAGACTTATCGCTATGTTTTCGTGCAGTAAGCTTCGGAAAGCCGTCTATGACTATCTATTTTGGTTTGAAGAGCGTTTGCTGCCGTGTCTGCGAGTTGTAGCTGCTTTCTCGAGCGCACTCTCACACTACTCGCGCACTGACGCATCGCTTCAGCTGATCACAATCAGCCAATCCAGTCCTTTCAAATGTTTGACCACAAGTATTTGTCTGAGAGAGAGCGATGTGCAATGATGTGCGCATTATCTTTCAAATGTTATGATTCACCAGCAAATATAAATAAATGTATATTTTTCATGTATCAATATATTTGTATTATTTTATTATAGGCGACATCAGATTATCTAAGAAAAATATTTTTATTTGCTCATGTAGGGTGTTTTAATACATTCCTGATTTGACCAATACAATAAATAAATAAATGCAGTGTCAAAGTGTTTGTTATTGTATAAGCCTCCTTAATTAAAAGATACCATAAATCAAATATTTTAAATATAGGCCTACAGTCTTTATGTTGTTTCTACATTAATTTCGGAGATTCAATGTGATATAATGTGTTACAATATAAAACATATATTACAAGTTTTACTGTAAGGTACGATTACTCGCAATTAATTGGGATACTGGAAAAAATGTGATGAATTAGTTTTTGGGGTTTTTTAATCGATTGACAGCACTGGTATGTATATTTCTGAGCGATATTATAACAACATAACTTACTGTTTTAAATGTTCCAGATTAAGTTGAATAAAGCTGAACATTAACAGTTTATGTAAAGTTTCTGATTTCTCGCCAGAGGATGAAATGTTGCGTAGGTCTTTATAATTTAACATTTTAATGTTTATTTTATTATTTATTTAGGAAGTGTACTGAGTCCCCCTAGTGGGCCTCGTTCACCCAGTGGAATGTACAGTAGTGGTCAAAAGTGACGCCCAGAGGGGACATTTGTTTCTAATGACCCAACAATATATAGACTATATTTTTTTTATATATTTTATATATATATATATATATATATATATATTATGAGGGAAGAACAAAACACTAAACGTGGTTAAGGTAGCCTCTTCATCTGACAAAATTATTTGGCAAAACAGGCAACTACATCACTTACAGGTTTTATCTTACTATGTTATCTTTTGTATTTGCACGTGTTCATAATATCTTTGTATGACAGCCTGGCCAAAAATTATGTCTGCACAATTTGCCATGTTTCATTGGATTATCACAAATAAATAAAAAATTATATATATGCAATATAATTACAAAACCGTAAACAGATTTTTAATAATATTTAAATAAAGGGTGGAGACATCACTTTTGGCCACTACTGTAAGTGGCTCAAACATACAGAAGAATATACATATAGCTGTAAATGGTATTACAGCCAGGTGGCACAAATTTGGCCAATTTTAATTTAATACTGTATATCCGTTTCCACAAATGTTAAGGTATAGCCTACTGGGCCTAAGATCAGCTAAATGACTTTGAAGATATATTCACATTTAGAAGATGTCAACCTATTTTTTACCTACTGCCTTATATTTGCGTATTGTGACATAGGAAGAAGTCTGAAGTCAAATATATTTTTAAGTGTAATGCATTTAGACAATAACCCTGATATCTGTTTTTTTGTGCACCATCAATCCTTCAGTAATAGTCAGGATGAAAAGAGAGGAAAGTTTTGACACGAAAAGCAGCCTAAGTCAGGCTCAGCAAGTGCAGGCCCAAACTACAGCACCAGTATATGAGAGAGAAGAGCCAATGGTAAATGAAATAAATCTAGAGCTCTGTGCATCAGATATTCTACAGCATTTCTACCTAAATATGGGTCCCCATAAATATGGGTGAGGATTTAATTAGGAGAACTTTCTTGTTCCTAGAATGATGTGTCATGAATTACCATTAGCAAAAATCTAATCCATCACACATCAGGGCATGAAATCGACCAAAAGCTCGGTCAGGGAGGGAGGATTTGTAATTTGACTTTTAACATTTAGCTAGCAAATCTCACAAAACTGTGCAATTTATTACTTCTTTTTTGAATCGCTTGACAGCACTAATTTTTACATATCCAAGTCAAATATTATCATATTTAAATATATATCTGACATGATAAAATGATAGAAAACTAAATCAGTTAAACAATAATAATAATATCTTTAGGCTACTGATTATTTTATTATGCATTACTGTAGTAATATACACATTTTAAATATCTATGCTTTTTCAACATAAATCTGCTATGTATTAAATATTATGCTATGTAAAATATTCATGATATGAAATGTTATATCATCCACAGATAAATTCAGCATGGCCAGATTATTACAATAACGCCCTCTGATGGTTAAACTAATGTGTTGCTACTGTCTCTGCATTTGTGTGTCATTTCCCAGTAATCTCTCTCAGTGTTTTACAGTTTCCTTAATAAAATTATGATAAACAAAATAAAACGAGCTGTGAAGTCCATCACTTACACTAAGGCGTTTAGGCAGTATTTTAGTAGGTAAAGTAGGTAATTGTCTTTTTAACGAATTGTGGTGTTTCCAGAAGTTAGAACACAGGTGAATAACCAAAAAACAATTACAAACCGTAGACACAATAAATATATAAATAAAATAAATAAATAAAAATCACACACACACACACACACACACACACACACACACACACACACACACACACACACACACACACACACACACACACACACAATACATTCCAACTGTATAGCTACAGAAATTAGGGGTGTCGTAGATTAAGTAACTAAAATAATCTATTCAAATTAATTTAAAAAAGGAAAAAAGTTTGAGGAATGAAAGTCAAGTCACTTTCATTTATATAGTGCTTTTAAAAAATATATATTGTTTCAAAGCAGGTTTACATTGATAATAGGAAATTAAAGTAACCGAGATTGTCTTTACAGCAGCTCTAAAAGAAAGTTATTGTCTAGCTAAAGTTAGTTTTTGATTGATTCACTTCCATTGCAAAGATCACTTATAGGGGGCCGCTTACACGACACAGTTTGAACAGAAAACAGAAAACTTTTAATGTGTTCTGGCCGTTCACTTGCACGACAACAGTGTTCGGTGGCTCGAGAACGCAAACTTTGAGAAATGGTTCTTCAGAGATCACTCTTTGTAACCAATGAATCTACATGACTCATGAAATCATCTTTTGGTGAAGTATCCCTTTCAATAAGTCATTTAAAAAGTCCCTGTAAAGGCAATTTAAAAAAATATCTAAACACATTATAAATGTTAGAAATGTATTGCTAAAACACATTACAAAGACTGTGAACTGTGAAGTACTGAATTGTGGAGTTAGACAGTTAAACAGTTTTTCACCATTTATATTTTACGGATTTTTTGGGCGGGGCTAAAAGGGTACTCGATGACGCACTGGAGTGCCTGAGGTCCTGGCCCCGCCCCTAGCTGATGACGCACTGGAGCCCCTGAGGCTGGCCGCTCCCCTAACAATAGGCTTGTTCGACTTGAACCGGCGCTGCACAGACCGATCGGTTGATGACATCAAAGTACCGCGAGAGCGATTAGAGAGCGACGAATCCTTATGCTTTTGAATCGCTCTCGCGGTACTTTGATGTCATCAACCGATCGGTCTGTGCAGCGCCGGTTCAAGTCGAACAAGCCTATTATAAATAGAGCACATTTGCATCAGTTTGCCGCTCAATCGCGAGTGTCAGTATTGTTACTAGTTACTACAGCATACAGTTTGCTAGTTAGCTATGTCTTCGTCACGGAAATGCGTAATACCTGGATCATAGACTGTAAAAAATAGACCTGGATGCGATCACGTACAAAACAGATCGGTGTCCTTATTTAAATTTACTAAATACGATCACATCAAGAAGAGGTTGATTAATTTTGTGAAAAGCCACCTTGATGGAGAGCTGAGGATCACCACCAAAACCCGCCTCTGTAGTGATCATTTTACACGGGATAGTTTTATAAACTTTCGACGGAGACAACTGGGATTCACTGATAATCCGCTGTTACTGGTGAATGGGGCCGAACGACTATCTCCCGCCTCGGCCTTCATCCTCCCGTCGCGCCGACAACTGGTGACATCATCGGCAGTGCGTGCCCACCAATGAGTGTAAGTTGCCTTTTGCGCTTATGTTATAATTAACCTAATAAGCTGCTAGGAGCATCCATTCCGGCTGTAGCGGGTGACAGTTGAGTGTGGCAACCGGAGCTTTACCACGAGTAGGCGTGGTTTCAGCGCAGCCAGCGGACACGCCCCCAACGTTTGAGAGCAGAGACTACTGCTCATTTTTTCAAGATTTTGATAGCTTATTTTATGTACTTACCGGCTTTTTTATCATTCAAATTTGGCTGGGTGTCTAATAACACATTTTTCTGTGATATGACAAACTCAGAACACATACTTCATTTTGACTTTACAGGGACTTTAAGTCCTTTTATGGCCCCCTAGTGGGCGCTGACCACTGGTTGAGAACAACTGATCTAACCAATTGCAGAGCTAAAGTTTCTCTATTGATAGATAAAGACTAGGCTACACTAGATTGCACTCTACAATCTCTGTTGCATGTTGATAGAAATGGTTACCATGGTAGAGTATATTTTACCTATACAAACTTTCAAGTGTGACGTCTCTGTTGTGGGAGGGGCCGTCTCATATGACAGACAGGGGGTCCGAAATGTTTTTGTACAGCACTACAATTAATGAATAACGCTGAGTCCACACTGGCACCATCACTGCCAACTATTCCCCAACTTTAGCTGAGTCCAGTGACCAGTCGATGTCCGCAGTGGAAACCTTCACCCACCTCCACGAACACAGGTGTTGAACCACTAAATATTCACAAACACGATCTTTGTGAGGTGACTCATGTTTATACCACACCCAGTACACAAAGAACCAGCATAGCGCTGCTACACGCCCAACAGAGACTCAAACACCTGACGCGTAATACCAACTCCATCTTCAATGGCGGTGGAGGCAGACTTTATGCGGTCTGTGTTGCCCGTCCAGGGCGCTTTTAACTCGGAAGACTCTTCTTTAGCTTTACCGAAGGCGGACAAACTTAAGGACACTCACCGGCTGAACAGACTACAGCAACAAGTACAGCTCACGCTCTCTCGGAAAAGAAAGACACCAAAATTGCCAGGTATGTAGAATGAAACCTGATTATATAAAGCAAACTATTTCGAGATAATCAGTGTTTTGGCTTGGAATAGGAATACAGGTGCGCATATTTTATATTTCTCAAAAAACAAAGGATGTCAGCCAAATGTTTATGGTCCGCTTTCACGGGTCCTTTGTTCTCAACTCTGTCCTTTCATTATGTCATTTTATAAATATTTTCATGTGTGTATAAAATAACATGAAAAAGAATAGTTAAGTATTCTTTCTTTTTTTATTTAACTTTTGATGTATACCATGGTACTGAATGAAAATATGGTTTATATTCATATAGCCTACTGTAATATTTACATAGTACTCCAAGGTACTTTTAAGAATATTTTAAGTCCAAATATAGCTATAAATATATATAATATAATAATATTTAAAAAAATATCTTTGTAATATAAGACAATAAAATGTCCAAAAGCGTCCAAATAAACTCATTTATAACCTTTTTTGTAGCCTCTCATTCACCTTTTTATAACCTCTCATTCAAACCTATTTAGTAGGATTTGTAAGTGTCCATGAGGAATATGTTTTCCATGATATTATGTTGTATTGTATTTTAATTCGATTGTGTGTGTTTTGGGCATTGCAGAAACATCTCTCTCAGACAGTCTGTCCAGCTGTCATATTTCAAGTAGTTCATCTTTAGGAAGTCTACACGTAAAGGTAAAAACTATTGTCCAGTGGGATAAATGTGTTCTTTTAAACAATAATTCGCCCAAAAATGAAAATTCTGTCATTTAGTCCATGCAATAAAAGTGAATGGTGACTAGGGCTGTCAGCTCCAAAAAAGGGAGGTAAAAAGCTCCTTAAAGATAGTATAAAAGTAGTTCATACAACTTGTGCACTATATTCTACATCATCTAAAGCTATATGATAGGTTTGTGTCCACAATTGTCAATGCCTTTTGGGTGAACTATTCCTTTCAATAAATTCACTTGAGATAATAACACACAGTATACTTTGCAGCGGATCTCCGTCAATCATGCATCTACAAGGTCGTTGCGGATGGTTGAGCGAACTCCGTGGTCGAGTGCAGAGCCGCCTCGATTTCACAGAGGCTATGGAAGCTTTCGTTACACCACCAAAAGAGCGGGATTATGCTGGGGGACCAATTCTCTCACTCTCCCCTCGGACCCAACAGCCAACCGTTCCCATATGAAAAATCACCCTCTTCGCTGCACCCGCTCTGAGGTTCTGCGAAACCCGAGGTTGTACGTTACCGGCCTGTCACCTGTCACTCAGCCCCCCAATATCTCTGTGAATGAGAACAATCACATAGATGATACAGATGACGTGTTTTTAACCAGCACCCCACACAATGCTCCTGCTGAGAGGAACAGGATAGAGTTAGAGAAACACACCCTTCAGAGGACCCTCTGCAAGCCGAGAGAGGGGGGTTTCAGTGCTCACGAACAATCAGAGAACGTGTCCTGGCAGAGCCACCTGCGGAAGCCGAGCCTGGAGTTTGTTGCAGGAAGACGACCCTCCCAATCTGGCTCAGTGATCAGCATGGAGGAGCGGTCAGGAAGTTTAGTGAGGATAGAAAAGTTGGAGGTCAAGCAACATTCAGTGACAATGTCAGCAAAGTAAGCCAGTAGTTTAAACATTTTAGCTACTTAATCTTAGTTATTTTGTTTTTACATTGTTTTTGAGTATTGAGATTTATTTTAGAATTTTGTTGTTTTAATATCACAGAAATATTAATGTAGTTTCTTATTAGTAATTAACACGTAGCAATAAAGTGTAAGTTTTTTATATATATATATATATATATATATATATACTATTTTAGATAGAATGAACACTGTATTTCTGTTTTATGTCTGTGTGTTAAAGGAAAAGCAGACAAGGTGAACTTGGAACAGAGATGACACTAAAAGAGGCTGTAAATCTCCTGGTACATGATAATATGGAAACACAAATCTCCGCGGCAAACTTTATACAAAACCAATGCTTTAACAGTCCTGATGCCAAGAAAAAAGTAAGTGATACTTTACTCTAAAAGAGCACATGCTGTTATGATCCACCCTAAAGATGATGATGTTCTGTATCTCGCACAGTCCTTAATGTCTAGCCTCAATGGTTGCGTTGATAACAAACACTTCAAGAAAGGGAGAGGAAAGTATTTAGTGTGGTTTACAATGCTGTCAGACAGTAGGTAATTAATATGACAACAGTTCCATTGTCTTTGTATAGTTATTTTTCTGCTGTTTATATTCCTCAATACTTGACCTTTGTAGACTTTAAAACATTATGGCAAACAATAAAAGGACAGTTCTCATTAAAAGGGATGGTGTAGTCTAGTGGTTTAAGATACAAGCTGGGAAAATTCATGAACTAACACTGTTGAATCCTTCGGGAGCTCCGGGGTGATTGCCTGCATTTGCTTTGAATCCAACAATAGCCAAAAATATATTTAAAAAAAAAAATGAAGTACTAAAAGTGCATTTAGACATCACAACATTATAATGTTAAATGAAGATTCAGCATCACAGGAATAAAGAACATTTTTACATGTATTAAAATAGAAAACATTTATTTTTAATTGTAATAATATTTCACAGTATTACAGTCGTAGTGAGTCCAAAATGTTAAAAAGTAGTACAAGTTTTAAAGGTAAAGTAAAGTAGCATTTTAATGCTGTTTAATTAAGTGTTAGAGATTAATTCATTACCAATGTTTTGGTGCATGAACCTTGACTACTAACATAAGTAAATTTAAGGGAGAAAAAATAAAATGCTGCCAAAGAGTAAAATAAGACCCATTTCAATTTTGCGGTTTCTTATTTTATCATGTTCTATCTGCTCAGGTGAGTTATCTTCAAGGCATCCCAAAGCTGCTGATGCTCATGCAGAATGAGAGCGAGGAGCTCCAGCGGGCTGCCGTCAACGCACTCCGAAATATTGTTTATGAAAACAATGAAAACAAAATGGAAGTCAAAGACTGTGAGGGGTTTCCAGTGATCCTGAGACTGCTCAAGAAGAACCGCGACATCGAGACCCGACAGCAGCTCACTGGTAAGGGAGCCATTCCAAGTACTCTAGATTTGGGCCATATATTTCATTATGCAGCCAAACTTGACTTCACTTTAGCTGATCCTGCTAAAACTCCAGCCATGTCTCCGACTACACAAACATCCAGATCTTGAAAGCGTGACCTCTACCCTTCCATTAATCTTGCAGATGTTATTCTTTCTCAGGGCTGCTGTGGAATCTGTCTTCTCATGACCTTCTGAAAGAGCAGCTCACTAGAGAAGCGGTCAAACCTCTCACAGACAGTGTGCTGGTGCCCTGTTCAGGCATTTCTGAAGGGGAAGACCCCAAGTTGGAGCTCCTCGCTGACCCTGAAATTTTCTACAATGCTACCGGCTGCCTGAGGTATTCCCAACTGAAATACAAGATACGAAAGGTTGAAAATTAATCATTTTGACAAGCCAGGCTGTCCTTAGTAGTGCTAGTACCGCTGAAGTTGTACTGTGCGTTATTAACAAACCAATTTTAAGTGTGTTTGGCACTGCCATTCAAAGGTGTGGGGTCAGTAAGTCAAAAAATGTATACTTTTATTCAGCAAGGATGCATTAAATTGATCAAAAGTGACAGTCAAGAAATTTGTAATGTTACAAATATTTGTTTCAAATGAAAAAAAAAAGAACTGTTTTCAACATTTATAATACAATTTTTTCTTATGCTTAAAATCAGTATATTAGAATAAAGGATAATGTGACTGAAGACTGGAGTAATGATGCTGAAATTTCAGCTTTGTTATCACTGAAATTTACATTTTAAAGTAATCTGTTTTTTTAAATATTAATAATATTTCACAATATTACTGTTTTTACTGTATTTTGGATCTAATAAATGCAGTCTTGGTGAGCATAAGAGACTTTTTTTCAAAAACTACAAAAGAAATCTAATCTGAATCTAACTTTTAAACTTTAGTGTAGCTATTCTTATAATTACTTATCTTTTTAGATCATTGCACTTTGCATTGAATTTTTCCATAAAAGGTGTTTTTAAATAACAAATAAATCTTTTTTTTATAAAGAAATTTGAGCTCAGCCAGTCCAGATGGACGTAAAGCCATGCGGGACTGTGAGGGTCTCATTGAGTGCATCATCTACTATATCCGTGGTACCATTGCAGACTATAAAGCTGATGATAAGGTACTTACATTAAATTCCCATCTTTAGCAACAGCAACACTGAGTCTTTCATTTTTATATCTAATTATTAAAGAGGCCATATCACAAGGAATCCAATTTTCTTTGATCTTTGAAGATAAAAGAGCTCTATGTACCCGTACAATAAAACTTTATATAGCTTTCAGAACACATTTTCAAAAACGGCAAAAAGGATTATTGAAACTAAGCTATTATTGACTCATTCTGAACACTCGCATTGTGACACTATTGTGTCCACATTTACGTCAATGTTATATTTGTTCCCAAAATGTTGATGTAATGTTATATTATCCAATGTGATCCCGAATGATTATTCCAACTTAATGATTAATTCTTCTTTTCCAGGCAACAGAAAACTGTGTGTGCATCCTGCACAACCTTTCTTATCGGTTTGAATGTGAGGTGGCCCGTGTGGATTCCCCACTAATACAACAGCCCAAACAGAATCACAATGCAGAAACTAGCAGCCCCGGCTGTTTCATTCTCAACAGTCCCAAAAACTCTGAGGAGGTTAGATTACAACCTAGATTTAAAAAAAAAAGTATTTCAAATTCAAACTTGGCTGATTTAATAATATAGCTGATGATATTTTACATATTGAGTGTAAGAATGACCAAAATACCCATTCCTAATGCAAAGGTAGTGGTGTAGAAAAACAAACTGACCTCATATGTGGCATCATATGTTGTGGCTCAGGAAGCAGATACAGACTATCCCCTACTCGAGGAGAAAGGCAGCCCTAATGGTGTGGAGTGGCTCTGGAGCGCCATCACCGTCCGCATGTATCTCTCTCTCATTGCCGTCAGCACAAACCAACACACAAAACAGGCGTCCATTGGAGCACTGCAGAACCTCACATCTTGTTCTGGAGAGGTATGATTTGGAAATAAGTTTCATTAAAAGAACTATAATCAGCTTTGACTACATTTACATTCAGGTTTAGATTAAAGGCTTAGTTCACCTAAAAATGAAAACCTTTCATCAATTACTCACTCTGTCATTCCTAACCCTTAAGACTGTCCTTCCTCACCTAAACACAAATGAAGATCTTTTTAATGAAATCTGAGAGATTTCTGTCCCTCCATTGAAAGTCCTGTTTTGTCTCGTCCATTGGTTATCACTGTCTATCAATCCAGTTTCCAATTCAGTCACTCCTTTAAATACGGTTGTCAATCCAGAAACTTTGCAGTGTACTTAGCAGCATGAAAAACTAAACTTGTATTCAGATTATGAATGGGTACTAAACAGAAAAAGAAGAACCCTCCCTTTATAATCACTAAGGCTGTCAATCTCTAAAGCGCAAGCTCACTGAATTCTGCACTCTTGCGAAAACTCCCGTTAGAATAAAAAAGCTGTTTTAATTGTACAATCAATGAACCTCTTATTTACATCGTGTTTAAACTTTGTTGGTTACGATGAAAGGATACGTGAGCATGTAGGCGTTGAACAAAACAATACCTAGTGCTTTTTCAGCTATGTTGAGCAGATTCTGACTAGCACCTCTGATAGGCCATACCATTTACGCGCTCAATGCTTGGAAAGATTTCTATTTACAGCACATTTTTACGAGGACTTTCAACAGACAAAAAAATCTGGAAGCTTAAACGTGCTTCGTAACATACAAGGATGAACCTCATTGTTTCTCATGCGTCAAGCATGCTTGAGCCTTCTTTTACCAAATTGAATGCTTCGCTCATGTACATTTACTGATCAATGTTTATATGTGAATAAAAGCCTAAATCAAATCTGTTTAACATGTAAAGCAATTGTGTCTCTCTAGAAAACTTGGATTAATTCGCTTTTTGAAGCATGAGAGTTTTTGGTGAATAGACTTTCAGTGGAGGGACAGAAATCTCTCAGATTTCATTAAAAATAAACTCATTTGTGTTCCAATGATGAACAAAAGACTATTGGAAAGACAATGTGGTGAGTAAATGATGAAAGAATTTTCATTTTTGGGTGAACTAACCCTTGAATGACTTTGTATCCCCATTAGATGTCCCAGGCCATCGCACACTTCATCGTGCACAAGGAGGGAGGCCTATCTCAGGTGAAGAAGATGCTTCAAGAAGGAGAGAAGGAAGAGATCAGAATATCTGTGTCACTGCTAAAAAACATCTCTCGCTACCGAGAACTGCATGCTGATATTGGTGAGCTGCCGTTAAATACCAATATGCGCAAACGGCACATGGCAGGTTTTTTAGGGAAACAAAAGCTAATGAACATCTCTACAGTTAAACAGGTGCTGCCGGATCTGGTTGCCATCCTCCCAAACACTGACCAAAGTGTAGAGCAGCCAATAGAGGTCACCGTGACGATATTTCACATCCTCATCAATCTGAGCAATGCGTCTGTATTGAACACCACTGCCATCATAAACCAAGGAGCGTTACCCAAGATCATCAGCATCAGCACCAAAGACAACGGGTACGGTTTCATTTTCAGATATGTAATACAGGGTTCGTACAAGGTGCTTAAAGTGCTTGAAGTACTTGAATTTGACTTTTTGAAATTTAAGTCCTGGAAAACCCTTGAAAACAGCTACTTGAAAAGTGCTTGAATTATTAAAAATAGGGATGCACCGATACAGAGCTCATGTAAAAATGCTCCGATACCAACAACCGATAGGCCTCCCAGGCAGCGTGTGTATAGTAACACACAGCTGTGGTGCGCGCGCTGATCAGAGGAAACCGCGCAGTGGATTGAGCGCGCAGCGGCACAGACACGCGAGCTGGGCGAGCGCATCCCTTTAAACAGAAGGAAGTTTTGAAGGAAATCAGTAGAAGGTTTGTAGTTCAGTCGGACGTCAATGGCAAAGACAATAAAACGAGGCATGTAGCTTATTATTAACGTTAACTGACGAGAGAGAGCGCAGTTCTGTTGAATGCTCTTGATTGCTCTTGATTGCTGATCGTTCACTCAGCACGTATTATTTGGATGAAAACTAAATCATATATGTAATTAAAGTAAAACATGAACTGTTACCTGATTTATGTATAACGAGTGGTTCTCTACATTATTACTGGACGTTTGCAGTCAAGAAGTTCCATGAACGCAAACATCAGCGCGCGCCCCGCAAACCGGCGTCTCCACCCGCGAATACTGAACGTCTTGCGGTTGTACGGACGAATTCACACACAATTATGTAAAAACGCACATCTTGGCGAGTATCCTAGTAAACAAAGTCAGTTATATCTCAAGTGAAGTAGCCATGTTCAAATGCGTCCGTGCGTTCGGTCTTAAAGGGGCAGTTTAACAAACCCACTGCTGTTTAAATGTTAATTAAACAATGGACAACTAAATTACTCACTGCTCTTGACTAAATAGGCTACCCTTTTCAACTTTACAAAAAGATCCATCTATATTTAATTCATCCAGTAATGAATATGCAATTTTTTTCACATTTTATTACTTTATTCAAATTTCTGTATCTGTTAGATCTACCCGAAAAACTCTAAAAACACTCTTTATTTCATTTGTAGCCTTTCTTTGTTCTATTGTATTTATTTGTAAGTTGATTATTAGTTCTTATATTGTTGCTGACTGCTTACCTTTAATAATGTTTTAAATTCACATTAATTAGGCAGGAAGTTTTTGTTGAAGTATCAAAATTGGATTAAATAATTGATATTTCACTGACCCAATCCTCAGCACTGACCCTTCTGGATCTGCTCTAGTCTAAATATGTGCTGTGCTATTCAATGAAAGATACAATATGATATAGCAATAGAATGTACAGTAACAGAAGCTCATACAATGTATTTTAGCAGGCTTAATTAAGCATGAAAATAATTGAAAGAAATATATGTTTGATGAACAAATGAAGCCAACTAATATGATTTATATTCTCTTGGTTTATCTACTAAAACATTTAAAAATTACAAATGCAGTGAAAATTCAGGGATCGGTTACGGTATCGGTATCTCGTTCTGCAAAAAGTGGTATCGGTGCATCCCTAATTCAAAATATTGTGGTGTTTTTTTGTTGAAAAAATAAAATGTTCACGCTAAATCAACGCTGCAGCCCGTCTGAGATATATAGCTATTTCTCATGATATTAATATATAAAGCATGATATTAGGTATTTAATACAACTTTCATTCTTCAGGTCAATCATATATATTGGAATATATAATGGAAAAAATTCAGTTTCAATATCCTTTCAATGGTTAAGGGGATTTTCCATCCCTGACAGCGCTGGTCAATGGATTGACCTCTATGAAGTGAAACATCAGATACCATATGTTTAATTTGAGTAAAAAAATAAAATGAAATAAATACAAATAATAATAAAGATATTGTTTGATAAGTGCCGATTGAAGTCCTTGAAATCCAAAAAAGTAGTGCTTGAAAAGTCCTTGAAAGTCCTGGAATTTCATTTCACAGAGTCTGTACGAACCCTGGTAATAAAACTCGCAATAAAAGTCATGTATGTTCAGTTTAATGACTTGTTTAATTTATACATTTAATTTTCAACTACATATAGGTTTGGACCCACACGGGCGGGCCAAGCAGCCTGTGTTTTACTTCATAGACTGTGGAGACATTCAGAGCTGCATAGCAGTTTTAAGAAGGTGAGATTACATGTTTGCATCCCATAGTGTCCATGAAGTAATAAAGTGTTATTTTCAAATATTTTGGAGCAAATAAATAAACAAACTACAGTATAACAGTCAAAGATCAGTTTAGGGCAGCTACTCAAAATATTAACAGTGTTTACAATGAAGAAATTAATACAATTAATCATCATGATGCCTCCTTGGACGTTTGCTGAGGGCCCTGGGCCCCTGGTTGAGAACCACTGATCTAGAACACTCAAAATTGAATTTGCATGTTAGTGTTTCAGATTTTGGCTTTCACGTCATTATATATTTACTCTTGTCATCTGTTTTTCAATCTATGGCAGGCTGGTTACAGGAAAAACGACTTCATTAACAACAGGACAGTAAAGGCTGTGAATTCTGCTCGTGATTAATGGGATCCAGAAATGAATTGCAAAGAAAAGGCTTTTCACCTATTTTCTTTAGAAAGATTAAAAACAGTGCTAATATCATGGCTTTGGTGTTTGTATATGTGTTTTGTCTTAATTTAATTCTTATTAGATTATCATGCGTTTTAATAATAGTTATGTCTGACGAATTTACACACTTTTGTTTTATTTATTTATTTACTGATCTTTTTAAGATTTTTACTGCCTTTGGTCTGTTTAAATAGTAATATTAAAAGCACTTTTATCTACAAAGCTACTTTTTGTGTATCTGTTTTGATTTTGTTGTTGTTTTTCTTTCTTTTACAATGGGTAGTAATTTCCTAGCCTTGTGTATTGAAACACTGTATAATATTTTCAAATAAACTACCATATTTTCTCCAGTCACTGAGGGGTTAATGTCTGTTTGTTTAGTTACCATGGTTCTGTGTGAGTGCAACTTGCTCTCAACGCTCAAGTAAACACGGTTTTTGAAACATAAAGCATTAATAAAAACCTAAAAGGAATTTGGCATGATAATTTAATACTCGTGTTGATTTCTGAAATCTGAGAATCAGGTACAGGAAGTGATTTAGTCTTTTGAATAATAACAACATCATAGTGATTTTGAGTCTTTTGAACGATAACAAATCGGCGTAATCCTCGGTGGGAGGGATCAAACGAAAGATCGAACTCGCTTAACGTTGTCGATAGAATCAGAACAGAAACAAAGCGTTCGGATAAAACTGCCGCATGCATTCGTAGACAACAAATTTACTAGGGTTTCATGTTTTGATACTTTGTGCAGGAGTTCGCTTTGACAACAAAGCATTTAATGTACTTTGACGTCACATCCGTAAACACAGAAGCTCATGCAAGCTGGGCTGTACCAATATGTTACTAGGGGGTGCGCGTCAGTCTAGTTACATGCGACATTGTCGATATTCTTTCTTTGTTTTATTGAAAAAAATGTTTTTTAAATAAAGCAACTTTTTTGTTCTTTTTCTTTTATTTAGTTTCACTTTCTACCGGTTGTGTGTGAATTTCTCAAATTAGCTTTAATCTTTTTATCGAAGACAAAACATCGAAAACCCTATATGTGCATAATAATAGATTATCCCTGTTTCACAAAACAGTACAAGTCAAGTCATTTTAAAGAGCCCTTTAAAGTCCCACAGAGAAGGAGTATCGATATATTTCATCTACAAATCGAGAAAAGCTCGGTTGTCCACTGTTGTTTGCCAAGTCTCCACTATCGGGGACTTGACTCAGGTAATTGTTACAAATAACAGTTAGTTTTATTTTGTCTGGAGTTTATATAAGTTATATTTTTTGGTAAATTCAAAGATGTGGACAATGGTTATGTTTACATAATTTACTCAAATGGATTACTATGCGTTTATAATCAAGCATTATTGGAAAATTACCGCAAGTGGAACACGTACGTCGCTGCGTAGTTCGCTTTACTAAATAACCAGACGCTCTGACGTAGTCTTATTTATTTCACATACAACCCATAAAGTTAATGTTTACTAAATCCACGTTGCTCATCTTTAAACGGACAGGGGTTTTGCGTGATCTGGAAAGTCCAGTTCGGCTGCTCATCTGCTTTGACAGTCTGCTCGTGTTTTGCCCTTGTTTGTGTGCTGAAGATTAGGTCACGTGTGCATCGCAGCTGAGCGCAGTGTGTCGCGCTGTTTACTGCACCTCCTTTTAGGGGCCAAATCTGCACGAGCCGTGACCGATGCCAGTGGTGCTGTTATCGGTGTCTCCCAATTTAAACCTGGCTGAGGTTGTGCATGTGCATGGCTTTCTGTTTTTACCATGCGAACTACTGAACGGGTCTAATACAAGAGGAGGTCGCAGTATTTTTCCCCTATGCACAAAACAGATGCTCTCTTTTGGGAGCAACAAGAATGGAAGGGCTTGAACATGTTATGTCATTGGGCTTTCTATTGGAACCAGGCTCCAAACACTGGTTTAAGTACCGGTATTTGTTAATTTTTATAGACTTGAGTTGAGACCATTCAGGGGCACGTTGAGGCACACAGATATCCAGTTCATATAAGTATTACCCTATTTTGCATGGTGAAGTCGACATTATGGTCTTAACATTATAATAAAACTAAATAAACAATGTGAGCATTTCAGCAAATTATAGTGACTTTATTATTAAAGGACAAAAGTATTTTAAAGGGACAGTTCACCCCCAAATTTTAATGTATTCAGTTAGCATTATCAGTCAGAATTGCGAAATGAAAAGTATTTTTTTTATTCAGTGACGGAAACAAGGTTCCATAGTCACTGAGATTGTGTTCCACAGAAGAGGGAAAGGCATACCGGTTTGGAACAACATGAGGGTGAGGAAATGAAGATGAACATTTTTGGATGAACTCTTCCTTAAACTCTCAAAATGTGCAGAGAATGTTTGTAGTTTTACAGTTGCCTACCACTATGAGTCTGAGACCACTTTTGTACTTCTGTTGTAATAGCATTAATCCAAATGAGCAATAGGTAAACTTGTAATTACAAGGAACGTAGTTAAACAATCAGTTTTGTCAAAGCATTGTGCATAATAGGATTTGTCACAAGCTTATCCGAATGCATTTTATTAATTAATGAAGGGCATTGTATTTTCCCTGATGCTGACTCAACATTTAATAAGCTTAAAGACTAGCAGTTTCTCGGTTACATCAGGTAGGTAACAGGTGTGTAGTGGGGCCTATAAAGGCAGAGGAGTGTAACGAGATAGGTTTGCTTTTAAAGATCACGCTGCTATCAGGCGTTATCTGTTACCCAAGAGACGGCACCGGTCAACGTCTGAATCACATTTAAAATACAATGTCCCTTTGTGGATGAATACCCACATGAATATCACTGAGCCCTTTTGTTCCCCATTTTTTCTCTAGACTTTGAAATTCACTCTTCTTTGTCAACGTAGCTTAATGTCCTTGTGGGAATTTCCAGCACCAAAAGTGTGCCAGCTCTAACCTTCCCATTTAAAGCATCAGCTTCAAGCTCGTCCCAAAAACACATTTTAGCCACAAGATTCAGTGCATTGAGTATGTTACCTTATACCTTATTAATGCATTCGCAGCAGCCACTCACAATGCCACTGAACGATGAACGTCCCACTTCCACATCTACGGTGGCCAGTGAGGAGCAGAACAGCGACACAGAGTCATCGGGAAGGTACGACAGTTTGACCTCGTCTAGCGATGTGGACTTTTCCCGCCAGAGCTTCACCAGCGATTCGTCCAGCAAACACAACTCTCCTTCCTGTAGGTGTAGCTTTTATTTTTATATTTTCAGTTTTTATTTGAATTTATATTTTAAAAAATGTAATATCATTTTGTTGCATGTTTTTGTTTTCAATTTAGCTTTTAGTTCTGATTTAACAATTTAGTACTTAAACTTTAACTTTTGCCAACTAACTGCAATGAAATAAGTCCAAGTTTTTCTGATATTTGTATTATTTTGTTTTAGTTAACAATATCAACATCTAAACATATTTTTGTTGTTGTTTATAGTCTATAGAATAAATTGTCTTTTAACCTGTATTCCCACTGTGTCTTCAGGCAGCCCACCAAAAACCGTAACACTTGACGAGGTCATGGCCTCGGCCCGGGACCTTTCTAATCTGAGCCTGGCTCATGAGATCGTAGTCAACCGAAACTTCCACCTAGAGCCTCCAGATCTACCTCAAAACAGGTACTAAACTCATTTATAATTTCCAGATCTGAGACCCACTTGATGTTTGGTATAGATGGGAATTAAGGGGGATCAAGAAAACGTACACAAGAAATAAAAAATGTATGCAGCATTGTTTAGCATTTTACTTTTTTTATTATTTAAAATAAATATATTTAATAAATAAAATGCCTAATAAATATAAAACAATTGATTCCAAACTTTTTTTTTTCTCTAGCCTGGAGAAGAGAGTTAAGGATATGGTGCACAGGGCCTTCTGGGACTGTCTTGAATCGGAGCTGAACGATGACCCCCCTGAGTATGGTCACGCTATCAAACTACTGGAAGAGATTAGAGATGTAGGTTACACATTTACTCTGATACAATGATGAAAAACAGTCTGATGGTAAACGAATCATTGATCACTTATTTTTTCCTATCATCAAAGACCCTACTGTCCTTCCTTAACCCTGGGGCCAACCGGCTGCGTACTCAGATTATGGAGGTTCTAGACATGGACCTAATTCGCCAACAGGCTGCCAACAATGCAGTTGATATCCAGGGCCTTGTGTCTTACATCATCAATACTATGGGCAAGTTCTGCGCGCCGGTACGAGACGATGAAATCAAGAAGCTTAAGGAGAGCTCAAGCGATGTTGTGAAACTGTTCAAGTATGTTCGAGGTGTCTTTTTGTATGCATTTGCAGAACTATAGAACTTTATGGCCTATTGGTTGGTAATAATAACATGACAAATAATGGGTCCTATTCACTAACCATGCATACACAAATATTTGCATGAAATCCGAGTTCGTACATTTTTATAAACAATTCATGAGTCCTCAATTAAAACAGGAACAACTGACACCATGCATGTGCAAAACTCACATACTAAAGGTTGCCTTATAAAGGTGTTATTGTTAAAAGCTTCATATCAAATATATTTAACCACACATATAAAGGTGAATTATAGCTGAGAGTGACAAAAAGTTGTAAAGGAAAGGTTGTGCCCTCAATTTAAAGCCCTAAATGACTCATCTCAGGCATTCAGATGCTATTTAGAATATTCCAAATGTATTAACATTAGAACGAGGTTAAGAACAAATTTGTGCGCATAAGAACGTGCTGTGAATTCTTCTTGATAAGTTGTCCTGTGCATACAAATGCAAATGATCCACGCAATTATCAGTGAATGAGACCCAGAAACTGAGGTTGATGTGGGACACACATCAGTAATGGCGTTCTCTTCACTAACAGTCATATTTGATGCAAACATTCGCCGGAGGTAAAATCATTGAGTTTTAAATGGCAACTTGTGTTGTAAAAGGGAGATCTTCCGGGTGCTGGACCTGATGAAAATGGACATGGTGAATTTTACCATCCAGAGCCTAAGGCCAGAGCTTCAGAGGCAGTCGGTAGAGTATGAGAGAGCCAAGTTTCAGAGCATTCTGGAAAGAACTCCCAGTAAGTCCACAAACTAAACCGAGATGAAAATTATTTTAATGGATAGTTCACTTAAAAAAAGACAATTCTGTCATTTACTCACCCTCATGTCATTCCAAACCTGTGTGAGATGTTTTGAAGATGTTTCGAATGTTTTTGTCCATACGCTGTAAGCAGAATAAAACTGGCAGCTGTGGTTGCCAAAATTATTCTGTAAAGATACGGTAAAAATTTAAACATATTTACAGAAAAGAAAAAAACAACTTTATACCGGTATATCCATAACCTTTTTTCTGCTGAATTAGCAAGCACATGCTCCATGTACTTTTCAATGTATATGTACAAGGCCATGTACTTTTAACGTATACTGACATCCACTATAATAAAACTGGTGGTAAACAGAAAAGCCACAATAAATCAAAGATCAAACACATAAAATAATGCAATAAACATTAATTTAAAACCATAAGATGGAACATAAAATCTTAATTTATAACTGATAATTAAGCAGGAGTATAATTATTCAAATTAAAAACACCATCAAATGTGAAGTGTCACAGGGAATTGTGGGAATGCCAGTTATACGTTTATTTGTTCAACCAAAAATGGTACATTTTGCAGGATTTTACTGTAAAATGACTTGAAATGCAAGGTTAGATCTATTAGTTTTTCTCCGTATACCATCTCCATCACTGAACTTACTGTTAGCCATTTTTACTTGCTTTTTTATACAGTTAATATTACAATATTTTTTTTACCGTGTACAATAAAAGTCAATGGGGTCCAAAACAACATATTTTTCAAAATATCTTCTTTTCGTGTTCCACAAAGTCACACAGGTTTGGAACGAGGAATAAATGATGACAGAATTTTCATTTAAATGGATAGTTTTTGCACATCTGGCCTCTTAACCCTATACATCATTGTAATTCCCCCAGATGCTTTGGACCACACAACTGAGTGGATCAAATCCTCAATAGAGGAGGCCACTCAAGTCATGCCACCAAAAGAGAAGAGCAGCAATTCTGAGCAGAGCAGCAAACCCTTACCAGGGCCAACGCTGGTGCTAAATACTGCCTACATAAGTCTGCTGACCTGGGACGAGAGCAAGGGCCCTCTGCCTGAGGTTGGAGCACAAACACGCAGTTATCATATTGAGCTTTGATATCAAATTCATAATGCATCTTTAAGAGCTTTTTTATGATCTGTATTTTGCACTTGCAGACTATGATTACGGATGAATTGAGGTTGCAGGAGATGCAGCGCTCTCTTCAGCTGTATCAAAAAGTTGCGTCTGTTCTGCTGATAGTCTACAGCTCAATAGGAGGGGCCGTGTCTGGCCTGCCCGCTCTTGTCGAGCGACTTAAGAAGATGACAGCAGTGCTGCTGGAGGGCATGCATAGCGCGTACGTCAGATCTGTGTCCTTCCCCAAAACTCTGCTCAGGCCAACACACGCACGCAATTACTCCACACATACTTCTACATAAATGTAATGCAGTTATGAAGGTGTCAATCTAAAAGATCTTTCCTGTCACCTTTCTTTTTCTATACAATTGGCTTACAGAGACTTCAACCTTAATGAAGCTCTTAGTAACGTCAGCGCTCAGATCTGCTGTGAGGTCAGCAAGTCTTTGGCTGAGAGAAACTTCCCAGCCCTCTCGACTGAACTGCAGGCAACTCTAAAGGGCCAGATCTGTGACATCACCCAGGAAAACAACCCAATACGCACTCTTGTTGGTAAGGAAAACGCATTTCAAAGGAATATTTGGGTTCAATAGCATTTGCAGCACTGCAGAAAAATCACTTTCTTACTCAATAAAATCTAAACATTCTTAAAATCAATATACATTTACTTGAGAAGTATAATGACTTTTGGTCTTGTTTTGATTTGTTGGGTTTTTGCTTAAAACAAGAAAATCTGCAAGTGGGGTGAGAAAAATGTACTTGTCTTCCTTTGAATTAAGTTTTTCTTATCCCACTGGCAGATGTTTTTTTTCTTGTTTCATGCATAAAGTCAATTTATTTTGAAGTATCTTGATTTAAGAACGTTTAGACATTTGTACTGGAAAATGAGACAAAATGCTGAATAATTTTTATTGAAGTGTGATATTATTTTCCTCAAATAATTATGACTCCTCCCTTGTTTCCTAATATGAAAAAAAATCATAAACCATGGCTATGGTTATGGTCAGGCACTTACAATGGAAGTGAATGGGGCCAATGTTGGTGAGGATTTAAAAGCAGAAATGTGAAAACTTCTAGTTTTACAAAAGCATTTACATTGATTATTTTGTTAAAGCTGTTTGATAATAAGTTGTAAAATCACATTTAACGTTAGCATGCATTTTTCTCACTCTACAAATCATGGTAACATGCATATTGTTCACGTTTTGAGGCTAAACTGCTGAAACAAGGATATTTTAATGTTTATAAATTGTTTGTTTTATTCAATTGTAAGTGCCTCTATGTAACAGTTTTTTGCTTTTTACTTTATTTTTTCATGAAAATGAAAGTGGAAATTATGTTTTTCAATTTTGTGGTAATCAACATTATCCCACAAATGTCATTGATTGAACTTAACTTGTACTAAACTCATATTGCCTTGAAGCCTGTATCATTTGAATGTGCCTATTCTGTCCCACAGAGGGAAGGGTACAGCAGTACTTGAGGGTGGTCCTTGCCTCTACCAACTCTCACAGGACACCCCCTCCCGTCCCGCCAGGCTTGGGTCTGATCCAGCAGGAGCTCATGGGACTGGGGGTCAGTTTTGTCAACCTTGTCAACTTCAACAAAAAGGTCTACGGTCCTTTCTACGTCAGCATCCTGAAGAATCTACTTTTTGCCAACACGCAAGCACCAACTCTGCAAAATGGGATCACACAGTGTTCACCCAGCAGCCCACTGGAGTCCAAATAGACAAGGATGCTTCATCTGTTCCCCGTTATCATACCCAGACGTTACACTTATGTGTTCCCAAGTGAGTTATTTGATGATTGATTCTAGAGATTCACTGCAGTACAAAGACGACTGAAAAACAACTATGTGGTATGGTGCTTAAAATGAAAAAGTATGGATTTTCGTTGTTTATAATGCTACAAACAAACTATGTTGGTTTCCAAGTAATATTTTTAGCATCTCTCTAACTGTAGTTTTAACTTGACAGTGTTACTGCAATAGAAATACAGTCCTTACGTACTATTTAGGTGCAAGGCAGAAGCTTTTATATATATATAATACAGCTGTTAAAGACATAGCCAAAAGAGGCTAATATATTTACATAAACAATTTACAGACATTTGAGAGTGTGCATTTGTTATACCCGTGTATGTTGTATCCCATTCCCAGATTCTAAGATTATAAAAAAATATGTTTGTTGGAGCATATTAAAATCCATCGGTGACAAAGTGAAATTATACTTTGTGTTTGGTACACATTTTTTGAAAGTATTGTATTACAATTGTTAACTGTATTTGTACTTGGAAAAAAAATGTCTGAATTTCTGTGTAATTTAAAGGGGAAGAAACTTGAAATTACTTAAAGAGGGAGAATCCAGAACTCTGACAAGAAAATTTGAACAATAGTTCAATTAAACATTTTTGGCCCTGGTGGTGTCATTTAATATAATTATGACCGCATGATTATTTGTTTTCCTTTTTTTCCCCTTTAGACATCAACATTTGGGTTAGTTTTGTATGTCATTGTGCTTTGGTTACAGGCATGTTTATTTCATTAATGTTGTTTATAAAAAAATTAAGGGGATTTTCTTATATAATGTCTGTTCTTATATAATTAAATTGTTGATAGCTTTACTTTACCTATTATCAAGAACCTTTTTTTGCTTGGGATTTATTTTTGTGTGACAAGTGAATGAATGACATTGTGTCTGGAAAGCCATTTTCGTATAAACATGACAGACCTTCAATTTAACAATTTTGCAATATGTATTGTTTGTTTTCCAGATGTATGTAAGAACCCTTATAAGAACAAAACAATATATGTAGTGTGACAAGCACTAAAAAAAATAATAAAAGAAAATGTGAAAACTAATTAATATTTATTTTAAACATTTGTATCTGCATTCACCTGACATAGCCTTAAATTTTCTTTCATATTAAATTAAAAAATAATTATTTGTTATTACTTTAAAAATTTAAATGTTATGGATATGTGAAAAATAATATTAATAGTTGAATCACAGTCTTATCTGTATTTAATTTGTTTTAGTTCAATTAAACATTTTCTGTCCCCAATCATCTTTAAGACCTTTTATTTTGCAAGGATATTCCTTCCGGTTTGTGTGTTGTCATGCTGACGAAATAGGAAGCTAATTGAAGGCTAGCCGTGTCAAACGACCATCCTAACTTTCGGGATCAGTGTCGCTTTTATTTAGTTTTTCCATAATTTCAAAACTGGAATCATGATGCAATTCATTGTAAGTGTTTAGATCTGTTTGTGTGATTGTAATCATGTGTTTAGTAACGTTAGCTTGCTAATTCGTAATGAAGTAGCTAACCGTAGCTAACTGAAGTCTCTTAGAATCTCTCAGATAAAAATAAACATTTAGTTAAAATAAACAGCCGGATATTTTACAATATGATAGAATGTATTTATCTGTTATATCTTGTTTTTACAGCTTGGCTTCACTCTGGGGAACGTGGTTGGCATGTATCTGGCA
Source organism: Siphateles boraxobius (assembly GCF_051911475.1). Taxonomy (NCBI): domain Eukaryota; kingdom Metazoa; phylum Chordata; class Actinopteri; order Cypriniformes; family Leuciscidae; genus Siphateles; species Siphateles boraxobius. The sequence goes on along the minus strand of NW_027508799.1, from coordinate 23,634,756 downwards.
CAGAACTACGAGGTTGTAAAAAATAATATTTATTTAACTTTATATTGTTAACTGTCTGATTTTGTCTGTATCTGTATAAAATCCCACGTAATAAACAGGTGGTCCTGAAATAGAGTACAGCTCTACTGTTTAGTGATCAATGACTAACTTGTTTATTGCTTAATATAACTTGTTTTCAAGGTACCCAACATTTCAAAGAAAATCGAGGCCTTTAAAAAGGATGTGGAAGCCAAGAAGAAACCCCCAGGCCCTGAGTGAAATATCATACGTCTAATTATAATTAACTGAAGATGGAGGGACATTTAAGAACAAGCATATCATATATAGTATGTGTTATTGCTAAGGTATGAAGGAAAGAGCCCTCAAGATGCACCATATATTGTCAAATAGTGCCTCTAAATCCCATTTGTTTTGAACGTTGATGTGTTCTGCATTTTGCATTGCTCTCTCTCTCTCTCTCTCTCTCTCTCTCTCTCTCTCTCTCTCTCTCTCTCTCTCTCTCTCTCTCTCTCTCTCTCTCTCTTAAATCAGGTTAGATTTGTTTAAACCTGATTGGTTTTCTGTTACCTGTTGGATAATTATTAATTAATATATTTTAAAACCCAATGTAAAATATGTTTGCCAGTTAAAACAACATCAGTTTGCAGCAACTTGATGTAGTTTTCTGTATTTATTGAGATACAACATGTTTGCAGTGCAAATTGTTGGACAAATAGAGAATTGCACATAAAAATCAGATGTTCAAAACAAATTACGGAAGAATGTTTTAAAAGCTTCTTTATACTACAATGTAATAAAGATTATATATACAAAATACAATTTTTATTGTGGCATTGTGGTGATATTTTCTAGTAATATTTAAGTCTACATATTACATTTAGATAAGACTTCAGAGGTATACGAAGACTATGCTAAAAAAAATTGTGTGATGGATAATAATTGATCTAAAATAAAATACACCAGAGAAACATGGGGTTTGGGTGTATAATGCTTAATTGAACACCAAAGGACACTTCATGGACACCTAAAATGACAACAAAAAAGCAGATCGTTTATCTTCTCATATGAAACAAAAGTCATAAACTAAGAACGGTCATGAATTACACAGACACGTCCAAAAGGTTGAACCAGAGCCATAGAAAAACGGCTCTGGTTTGAATAATGTAGAAAGTTCCGCTATTTTAAAAAGTGTGGTTTTGTAAAAAAAAAAAAAAAAAATCGCCAGATGGCGCAGTAAACACGGAAGTAAACAGCTTTTCAGTATCCAAAATAAAACAGTTGTGTCTCTGTGCATTTACTAATGTTAAAATGATGGTATACAAAAATATTACAACAAATAATTTCGATTTAAAAAAAATTAAAACCAACGGTTGTAATTGTCCATAGTTGACCCAAATATGGGTTTAAAACAACCCAGCATTTTTAGAGCGTAAATGTCTTAAACATGCTTTAGTTTTTTTTTATACGTAGTGGGTTTTTGACGTAGTTTTCGAAGTATTAAATTAATACGAAATGCATTAATTTAACAAAGTTTTTTCGTTTAAAGTTTCTCCGGATGTTGAGAGTGAGTGTTTCCGGTACTCGTGGCCGGGCCGCTCCTGTGACAGCAGCTGCTGCTCGAGACCAGCAAAGATGATCTCCCTCACCGACTCCCAGAGTAAGAACAATACTTCCTGTCTCACTGACAGCTTCTCGTAAGACATTGTCTATTGTCAGTGCATTCATCTACAAAGCCTGTTGTTTTTATAACTCCGCCTGTCAACATAAGTAAATATACTATATACTAATGAAGCTGCGTGCAGATATCACACCACTAGTAATAAGTCTAACGTAAAAATCATTGGAAGACACATTTATTAAAGATGGCAAGATAGATCCATAACTTTTAAATACATTATTTTAGGATACTTTGATTCTGACCCTACTAAAAATACTGCTTGCTTTGTTATACGTTTTATTGATCTTCTTTGCAAATGTTATATCCATAAATGTAACGTTAAGTTTACCAACAAGAAACCAATTTTTTGTTTTTTGGAAGAACTTAAAATGTATCTTAATACTATTATATATCCAGTAAATAAGAAAGCAAGTAGAACGAATTTAATTTGTACACTGGAATGAAATTGATATAATAATATCTTACCCTCATGTTCTTTTCATCCAATCATTGTGAACTCTTTTTTTCTCATGTGTATTTTGATGACATTGAACATATTGTTAAAACATTTTGTATATTGTATACAAAATTGTATATCATAAAACAGTCATTGGAAATAGACAAAAAAAATGTTTTAATGTTGACAGGGACTAGTTAAATTAAGACAGAACAATCCTATCTAAACAATTTCATACATAGGACATTGTAATATATATAATAAATATGATATATATATATATATTATCGGCAACATTTTACAATAAGGTTTCTTTGTTAAGATTAGTTAACTACTTTAGTTAACATGAACTAGCAGTGAACAATACTCAGCATTTACTAATACATTTTTAAGATCAAAAGTAGTATCAGTTAACATTAGTTAATGCACTGTGAAAAAAAAGAATTATCTAGTGATAAAAATGGTGATAAATAAATGATCACTAACAAATGTGAACAAGTGCTGTAACAAATTAATTGTTAGTTCATAATGCATGAATCAATGCTAACAAATGAGACCTTTGTTACCTTATTACCATATTAATGCTAATTATATATTATTATATATACAAATTGACACTGTTAAAATGTATTTAATTATCTTTATATTAGTATAATGTATGGCTTTCCCTCTCTCAACAGAAATTGGAATGGGGCTAACAGGATTTGGGGTATTTTTTCTGTTCTTTGGGATGATCCTGTTTTTCGATAAAGCCCTTCTTGCCATAGGAAACGTGAGTGGCCCCATTATGTTGTCATTAATATTTTAATTATTAGATTGTAACTATTTTATGTGTTACATTATATTGTATGTAAAATTAGTTGTATTCTAATATTTAATTGTACCAATATATATGTATTTCACACTTACGTGTTTGTATTCCTTAACTATTATTAAATAATATTATTTAAATTGTGTGTGTGTGTGTGTGCACCTTTGCTTGCGCACAGTTAATAACATAAATAGTTTCATGTACACATGTTTGCATGCTTTCTGATCGGTTTCTTTACAACACATTGTTAATATCCTTCATGCTGCTTTTTCCTGCTATTAAGTGTCCTTTCATAATAGCAACCAAAAAATATTACTGTTGTTTTGCTATAAGCTTAAATTACGTTAGGTTGAGTTGATTGCGATACATAAGCAGAGATCTTTCTCTCTCACCTGTCTCTCTGTCTTCATTCTTCTCAGATCCTGTTTGTTATCGGCCTGGCGTTCGTAATCGGGCTGGAGAGGACATTCAGGTTCTTCTTTCAGAAGCATAAAATGAAAGCCACCAGCTTCTTCTTAGGAGGCGTCTTGGTGGTGCTGATCGGGTGGCCCATCGTCGGGGTCGTTCTAGAGTTTTATGGCTTCTTTCTTCTATTCAGGTATTTTTACAGGATTAAGAAGCCCTTAACCAGGCAAATTATTCTACATAACTAGTAGCTAATTAGTTAAACTGTTTTTTAAATGGCTGATGCCAATACAGATTGACAGAAGGAGGATAATTATATACAGATAAATGAGACAACAAAATGGAAATTAAATGAACACTTATTTCACACAATATAATTATATTAAAATGTACGGTAACACTTTAATTTAGGGTCCAATTCTCACTATTAACTAGTTGCCTTATTAGCATGCATATTGCTAGGATATTGGCTGTTTATTAGTACTTATAAAGCACATATTATTGCATTATTCTGCATGACAATATTCTACATCCCTTTATCCTACCCAATACATAAACTTAACAGCTACATTACTGACTATTAAAAGGCAGTAATTAGGGGTTTATTGAGGTAAAAGTCGTAGTTAATAGTTAGTTAATAGTGAGAATTGGCTTTATGCCCAGCTGCACTACTTCCTGAACTTCAGCCAGCTCCTTTGTTTCCTGTCTGCCATTATTGGACAAACTGATTAATCCAGGTGTGCCTGGCCTCAGTAACAATAATCAGGCACACCTGGATTAATCAGTTTGTCCAATAATGGCAGACAGGAAACAAAGGAGCTGGCTGAAGTTCAGGAAGTAGGGAAGCTGGGCATAAAGCCTATTGGACCCTAAACTACTGTATGTAGTGAGACCACATGTACATTATTCATGTAGTCTCTCTGTCAATTTTGGAACTGGGAAAAGGAGGAATTAACATTTTAGATCAATGGCAATAATCTCAAAATGATCCCAAATAAATAATTGCTGATGAAATCTGGGTGTATGTCCTTCTCTTCATGTGTAGGGGATTCTTTCCAGTGGTCGTAGGCTTCATCAGGAGGATTCCTGTGCTGGGATATATGCTGAATCTTCCCTTCATTAGTGGGGTAAGTTTTACTCAGCAGGGTGATAAAAGAAGAGAGTGCACGGTTGCACTTTTTCCTCTCGTGCTTTTATTTCTATGCAAGGATCCTCTGAGATTGTAGTGAATTTAACACGTGTTTTAACCAGGCACAGTGCGATAAAGTAACAAGTTATAAAAAAACACTGTTAGCTGTAACAAACATGAGCAGTCATCAGTTCTGATTGGATGTGATTGTGCTAGCATTTACACTGTCAGTGTGGACCGACAGATTATCAACTTGTTATGTCACGTCTGGTTAGGACACATGCAAATTCACTTTAAATGCTTTTGCTTGCTTTAGCAGCTATGAGACTAACAGGCTTTTCCACAAAATCTAATACAAATCAAATGGGATATCTTTGAAAACAAGTTAAATTGTTGTTTAAATATATTCAAATATTTTGTTTTATATAAAAACATTTTTTTTATTATTATTAATACTTGTATTCAACAAGAATGCATTAAATTGATCAAATGTGACTCAAGACATTTATGTTACAAAAGATTTCTATTTAACTTTCAAAAATCACAAAAATATTAGGCAGCACAACTGTTTTCAAAATTGATAATAAAATGTTTTTAGAGCAGCAAATCAGCATATTAGAATGATTTCTGAAGGGTCATTTGACCCTTAAGTAATGATGCGCAATGATGCTGAAAATTCAGCTTTTGACATTTTTAAATCTATTAAAATAGGTTTTAAATTGTAATATTTCACAATATTCCTGTTTTTTATGGTAATTTTTATCAAATAAATGCAGCCTTGGTGAGCATTAAGAACATTAACATGAATGTACAAACATTTGAACGGTAGTGTATCTACTAGATAGACACTATTTGAGTGGCATCATAGGTTTTAGATAACACAAGCATTTAGATAGACACTTTTTAATGAGCAGGATTACTACCTGTTTTCACCTTAATGTGAGAAAAAAGGCTCTTGTGAGTGTCTTTCAACATGTGTTTGTTGTTCTTTTAAAGCCTTCCTAAGGCTGAGCGGACAGACAGCCATCTTGGTCAGTCACTGCTAATTCTGTCTTGCATGTGTGAGCATGAATCATGCCGTTCTGTGTGCACTGAATATTTTAATTGATAAAAGTGCCATGAACCAGATGAGATATCAATTTTATATATATAAATACATTTTTCCTTGAAAGTGTCCTAATCCTTCCATAATTTTTTGTTGTTGTTTCTCCAGTACGTGGACAAAATGAGTGAAAGCAACAACATGGTTTGACAGACTCTTTTTGGCCACTTATTTATGATGGATTTTCTAAAGCTTTACCTTGAAACAGCCATGTGAAGTATTGAGCTTGTATTACCGAAGCTTTATATTCAGGACGTCTGAGAGATATTTACGTCAACGAGAAGCAAACTGTGCTGCGTGGAAAAGAAGCCACACCTTCGCCTGCCAGATCTATAGACTGCGTCACAACACCCAGCATCACTGCATCCCAGAAGAACTTTGCCCTACTTTATAAACGCAAACTTCATGAAGAAGTTAACGGGTGTCCTCCCATGAGGGATGGTTAGTTGGATGTGTAGAAGAGACTTCTGGAAGTCTGTATTCTGTTACAACAATGGCCTTGTTACACAGTGGTGTCTGTAGTTGTATTTTAAAGATGGGGGAGAACTGGATGACTTTAATTTCTTGATGTTCTATCACACTTGTGATATTTACACTTTCTTATAAAATTAAACTGTTACTTTGTATCTGACTGGCATAAATGTTATTATTATTATTAATTATGTTCTTTCTCTGTCTTAAATGGATTTCCAGCTGTTGTCACTGTAAATCTGAACATTTGAATTAAAAAAAAGTTCAGCTGCCACCAACTTTTGTAAATATAAATTAAAAAATCCTGATATGAGTTTTTATTTATTTTTTTTATTAAATATCGGGGGTATACTGTAAACATGAATGAAAAATATACACTGAAAAAAATTATAAACGGAACACTTGTTTTTGCCCCCATTTTTCATGAGCTGAACTCAAAGACCTAAGACTTTTTCTGTGTACACAAAAGGCCTATTTCAAATATTGTTCACAAATCTGTCTAAATCCGTGTTAGTGAGCACTTCTCCTTTACCAAGATAATCCATCCACCTCACAGGTGTGGCATATCAAGATGTTGATTAGACAGCATGATTATTGCACTGGTGTGCCTTAGGCTGGCCACAATAAAAGGCCACTCTAAAATGTGCAGTTTTTCTGTATTGGGGGGGTCCGAAAACCAGTCAGTATCTGGTGTGACCACCATTTGCGTCACGCAGTGCAACACATCTCCTTCGCATAGAGTTGATCAGGTTGTTGATTGTGGCCTGTGGAGTGTTGGTCCACTCCTTTTCAATGGCTGTGCGAAGTTGCTGGATATTGGCAGGACCTGGAACACTCTGTCGTATACGCTGATCCAGAGCATCCCAAACATGCTCAATGGGTGAAATGTCCGGTGAGTATGCTGGCCATGCAAGAACTGGGATGTGTTCAGCTTCCAGGAATTGTTTACAGATCCTTGCAACATGGGGCCGTGCATTATCATGCTGCAACATGAGGTGATGGTCGTGGATAAATGGCACAACAATGGGCCTCAGGATCTCGTCACAGTATCTGTGTGCATTCAAAATGCCATCAAAAAAATGCACCTGTGTTCGTTGTCCATAACATACGCCTGCCCATGCCATAACCCCCATGGGCCAATCGATCCACAATGTTGACATCAGCAAACCGCTCACCCATACGACGCCATACACGTCTACCATCTGCCCTGTACAGTGAAAACAGGGATTCTTGAGTGGGATGAAGAGGACACCTCTCCAAAGTGCCAGACGCCATCGAATGTGAGCATTTGCAAACTCAAGTCGGTTACGACTACAAACTGCAGTCAGGTCGAGACCCTGATGAGGACGACGAGCATGCAGATGAGCTTCCCTGAGACGGTTTCTGACATAATTCTTGGGTTATGCAATCCGATTGTTGCAGCAGCTGTCCAGGTGACTGGTCTCAGACGATCTTGGAGGTGAAGATGCTGGATGTGGAGGTCCTGGACTGGTCTGCGGTTGTGAGGCCGGTTGGATGTACTGCCAAATTCTCTGAAACGCCTTTGGAGACGGCTTATGGTAGAGAAATGAACAATCAATTCACGGGCAACAGATCTGGTGGACATTCCTGCAGTCAGCATGCTAATTGCACGCTCCCTCAAAACTTGTGACATCTGTGGCACTGAGGCAATCATGCTGTCTAATCAGCATCTTAATATGCCACACCTGGATGGATGGATGGATTTTCTCAGCAAAGGATTAGTGCTCACTAACACAGATTTAGACAGATTTGTGAACAATATTTGAGAGAAATAGGCCTTTTGTGTACATGGAAAAAGTCGAAGATCTTTGAGTTCAGCTCATAAAAAATGGGGGCAAAAACAAAAGTGTTGCGTTTATAATTTTGTTCAGTATATATATGTATTTATATATATATATACAGTATATAATGTGTATATATATATATATATATATATATATATATGTGTGTGTGTGTGTGTGTGTGTGTGTATGTATTTGTGTATATAAACATGTATTTGTGTATATACATATATATATATATATATATATATATACAGTATCTCACAAAAGTGAGTACAACCCTCACATTTCAGCAAACGTTGTAGTGTATCTTCTCAAGGGACAATACTATAGAACTTAAACTTGGATATATTTTAGAGTAGACATTGTGCTGCTTGTATAGCAGTATAGATTTACTGTCCTCTGAAAATAACTCAACATACAGCCATTGTTGTCAAAATAGCTGGCAACAAAAGTGAATACACCCTAAGTGAACATGTCAAAACTGTCCAAAGTGTCAATATTTTGTGTGAGCACCATTGTTAGCTAGCATTGCCACTTCTCCACCTTCCGCTTGAGGACACCCCACAGGTGCTCAATAGAGTTCGGGTCTGGATACATACTGGATACATTCAGCTTCCTCAGCAAGGCAGTTGTCATTTTGGCAGTGTGTTTGGGGTCGTTATCATGCCGTTCCACCCAGTTTCTGAAGGGAGGGCATCATGTTCTGCTTCTGAATGTCACAGTACATGTTGGAATCAATGTTTCCGTCAATGAAGCTCATCTCCCCAGTACCAGCAGCACTCATGCAGTCCCAGACCATGATGCTACCACCACCATGAGTGACTTTAGGCAAGACACAATTTTATAGGTACTCATCACCAGGGCATCGCCACACATGCTAGACACCATCTGAGGCAAACAAGTTTATCTTAGTTTCATCAGGCCACAGGACATGGTTTCAGTCATACATGCTCTTGGACAGGTTGCTTTCAGCAAACTGTTTGAGGGCTTTCTTGCGAGTCAGCTTCAGAAGAGCCTTCCTTCCGGGCGGGACGACAGCCATACAAACCGACTTGTTGCAGTGTGAGGCGTATCTGAGCACTGACAAGCTGACCTTCCGCTTCTGCAACCTGTAAAGGACTCAACTTCTTTGATTGATCCTTGCCAGGCCTGTTCCAAGTGGAACCAGTCTTGGGAAACCTCTGTATGACCCTGGCCTGTACTGTAACTTATTTTCAGGGTGTTACCAATTTTCTTATAGCCTAGGCCATCTTTGTGGAGAGCAACAATTCTAATTCTCCAATCCTTAGAGAGTTCTTTGCCATGAGGTGCCATGTTGAACATCCAGTGGTCAGTATGAGAGAATTGTACTCAAAGCACAAATTCTAACTGCTCTAATACAAGATACAATTTGTATGGTCCTGTCAAGCAGACAAAAACATGAACATGATAAATAGGACGTGTGGCTTTGCATGGTTAAACGATGTACAGCTTTTATCACTTAGGGTGTACTCATTTTTGTAGCCAGCTATTTTGACAATAATGGCTGTATGTTGAGTTATTTTCAGAGGATAGTAAATACACTCACCTAAAGGATTATTAGGAACACCATACTAATACTGTGTTTGACCCCCTTTCGCCTTCAGAACTGCCTTAATTCTACTTGGCATTGTTTCAACAAGGTGCTGAAAGCATTCTTTAGAAAGGTTGGCCCATATTGATAGGATTGCATCTTGCAGTTGATGGAGATTTGTGGGATGCACATCCAGGGTACGAAGCTCCCGTTCCACCACATCCCAAAGATGCTGTATTGGGTTGAGATCTGGTGATGTGGGGGCCATTTTAATACAGTGAACTAATTGTCATGTTCAAGAAACCAATTTGAAATGATTCAAGCTTTGTGACATGGTGCATCATCCTGCTGGAAGTAGCCATCGGAGGATGGGTACATGGTGGCCATAAAGGGATGGACATGGTCAGAAACAATGCTCAGGTAGGCCGTTGTCCAATTGGCACTAAGGGGCCTAAAGTGTGCCAAGAAAACATCCCCCACACCATTACACCACCACCAGCAGCCTGCACAGTGGTAACAAGGCATGATGGATCCATGTTCTCATTCTGTTTACGCCAAATTCTGACTCTACAATCTGAATGTCTCAACAGAATTTGAGACTCATCAGACCAGGCAACATTTTTCCAGTCTTCAACTGTCCAATTTTGGTGAGCTCTTGCAAATTGTAGCCTCTTTTTCCTATTTGTAGTGGAGATGAGTGGTACCCGGTGGGGTCTTCTGCTGTTGTAGCCCATCCGCCTCAAGGTTGTGGCTTCACAAATGCTTTGCTGCATACCTCGGTTGTAACGAGTGGTTATTTCAGTCAAAGTTGCTCTTCTATCAGCTTGAATCAGTCGGCCCATTCTCCTCTGACCTCTAGAATCAACAAGGCATTTTCGCCCATAGGACTGCCGCATACTGGATGTTTTTTCCTTTTCACACCATTCTTTGTAAACCGTAGAAATTGTTGTGCGTGAAAATCCCAGTAACTGAGCAGATTGTGAAATACTCAGACCGGCCCGTATGGCACCAACAACCATGCCACGCTCAAAATTGCTTAAATCACCTTTCTTTCCCATTCTGACATTTAGTTTGGAGTTCAGGAGATTGTCTTGACCAGGACCACACCCCTAAATGCATTGAAGCAACTGCCATGTGATTGGTTGATTAGATAATTGCATTAATGAGAAATTGAACAGGTGTTCCTAATAATCCTTTAGGTGAGTGTATATACTGCTATACAAGCAGCACAATGACTACTCAAAAATATATCCAATTTTAATTTCTATAGTATTGTCCCTTGAGTAGATATACTAAAATGTTTGCTACAATGTGAGGGGTGTACTCACTATTGTGAGATACTGTGTATGTATATATATATATATATATATATATATATCTTTTTGCATTCTGCATAATTCTTTTATAATATTAATATTCTAAAATTTTGTTTTATTGTTTTCTTCTGAAAATCTAAAGAATGGCAAATGGCATCAAGTATTTTGTCCTTTTTTCCTGGAGGAATGAGACTTGTTTTCTTCTTCAACCTAGTTTTGACTGTGCCAAGATTTGTTGATTGTAATTTATTTCAGAGACCATACATATATAAGGTTGTTTCTTATCCATTATTCTCTTCAAGAAGAGACAGAGGCAGAGCCCAGCAGATATTTATATATATGGGAAACCCCATCAGCCGCACACTGTTCATTCATAAAAAACGATTAACTGGTGTATTTGAGACGCTTCATTGCTGAAGGTGTAAACATATCAATACTTTCCGCCCTCTTCTTTTCATTAGTTACTATTAAAAGTGCACATGAATGGAAATTTCCCTTTGGCAAAGCTGCAAAGCATCCTAACTTACAGATGCATGTCTTTAAAAGTCACAGCAATAATGTAGGTTTATTATTTTTAAAGGAAGGGTTAACTAATGGTTCTGAAAGGTTTGTGGTCCGGCCCCGTCGTGAATCAATGGGACTTGACCTATAGCTGAAGACTAATTCATTCAACATTCCCCCACCCTGATGATTATAAATATCAAGGACAGACTTCACAGTCTTCACTCTTGATCTTTCCTCTTAGACTCAACAGCAAAAGAGGACGTCTGACATTATGAAAGTAAGTCCACATTCATGCTTGCATTCGTCTCGAACACTTTCAGCAATTAACTTACTAACTAGACAGAGTAAAAAAAAAGAGAGAAGTGAAAATGACAACCAGGAATTTAGTCATTTTAATATTAGGAATTTTGATACTTTTGTTCACAATATAATTAACACAGAAGAGAAAAGAGGCTTTATACACTGTAATAAAAGGCTAATGGGAAATTATCAATTTTAACATGACTTCACCTTTCCAGGATTTAAGGACTCTTGCGGCGTACGCACTTGCGCTGTTACTTCTGGCAACATTCGTGTCCCATTCCTGGAGTGCGCCCAAGGTAATGAGATCCATTATACTTTGAATATTGTTCAATTTTTGACTAAACATTTATTATTTTAATTTAAACATTTTACTTGTGTCAATAATTTTTATTTTATTTTGTATACATATTTTATATTTTAAAATAATACTTAATTCTGTTCTACATGAAACGGTGCAAATATATAATTTATTATATATATAATTTTTTATCAAAGGACAGTTTTCAGCGTCGGAATTGGACACCCCAAGCCATGTTATATCTGAAAGGAACACGTAAGTTACTGCTGTTTTTCAAGCATATGTGCGTCTAAAACTGCATATATGATCCATTTTTTCCACACGCTTTTGAATTAACTTTTCATGTTTATTATAGAGGGGCGGCGCTTTGTGTCAGAAGACAGAAATGACGGGGACTTGTATGACACAATACGCTTGGGTATGAATTATTAATTATATATCTCATAATTTGTAAGCTTAACCGTTATTTATGCGTGAAACTGCAGTGTTTATGTTGCACGCAGGTGTTAGTACAATTGTAAAATACTAATTGTAATCTAGTAAATACAAAGTATCTACAGGTTAAAAAAATATTTTCATGATTTATCAAAACTTTTTCACTTTAGTCTAATAAACTTAGATAATAAATGTGGTTCAGATAATATATTTTGAGTTTCTATTTATTAAATATATCTTGTATTAACTCACATTTTTAATTTCAATGAACTCAAATCTTCAAGTTAAACCAACAATATTTTTTTACAGTGTACTTCTAATGCAATTACTTTGTTGCATGAACGCTAATGTAAATTTTAAACTCTCTCTACAGAGTCACGCAGCCAAAACACAGAAAACCTGAGCATGTCTAAAGCGGCTGCATTTCTCTTAAATGTTCTCCAGCAAGCCAGAGACCAGGGTGAGCCTTACTGAAACCCGCTAAAAGAGCTCGAACAACTCACTCTTACATCTGAATCATGTGGAATTTAATGTTTTCAAGTTCACCCTCAGCTACGATGATGCCTGTGTTTAACTTCTCTGAAGGTTCATCATTTACTGTTCACCACTATTACAGTTAGACTCGAGTAATGTGGAGTTGAGTTATGTATGTTTCCAGATTGTTTGCATCATTCCACGTGGACTTGGACTGATAATTTAAGTAACACAAGGAATAGAGCAAAGACTGATTTTAAGGCATTTTAATTTCTTTTTGTTTTGTTTCAGGTGAAATAATGGGTTGCTTTTTCAAGACATATCATCTTGGAAAAGAGACTATTTATGATGATTGAAATTCTGTACAGACTTTGTTTCCTTTTCATTTTCTCAAGTTAAATCAACATGTGAATTGAATGGTCTGTAAAATACATATTTGACAATGTCTGACCTTTTTCTCAATTAATTAAACTAAATTTGCACTGATAACTGCTACCATGAGTGAGACTTTTTTTGGTTGCATTATATTTTAAGATGTCTTTGTTACAGTGTAATTATACCATTGTGTACAAACTCAAAGCAATATTAATTAACAACATAAGATTAGGGTTTTGTTTAGTTGCTTGTAATTATGCATAATTTACATAGTCAGTACATGTAACGTACAACAAGGACACTCAAATTTCCACCTTTTTTAACAACAACATGGGTGGGATGTTTTACATTTCAGCAAATTAATGTTATTATTAAAACGTTGCATTTATTGGAAATATAATAAAAGTATGTTATAGAGAAAAATACATCAGATTTTTTTTACATTTTCTCTATTACAGCCTCATGGCACCAATATACCAAAAATAAAAATAGTCCACTAATATCTCACCAGTGGAACATACATGATATTTCATACAGTGGACTGTCTTTGACTTAATAGTGAAATTTTTTTTTATATATATATATATATATTTTTTAATTACATACTCTATTATCAGTCAAGCATTATGAGTTAAAAAATATTATCCACAATGACGAATGAGTACTTATCAGCATTTTCAATTTTAAATAGAATTTTGGTTACATACAAGTGTCCATGTTACAGTGTAATTATACATTTAAGTACTAAGTAATAATAATTAACTACATGTACTTACTATATAATAAGGGTTAGGTTTTTTTAAGGTTTATTTGCATGAAATTATGCATAATTTATAGTTATTACTACAGTACATGTAAAATAATCTGTTACCGGAATTTTAAATGGCAAATGTTGGTAACACTTTATTTTAGTCTGTTACACATTTTACATGTACTTGCTATAGTAATAACAGTAAACAATGCATAATAAAAGGCAACTAACCTTGAACCAAACCCTTATCCCAACCCTATAGTAAGTACGTTAAATAATATTACTCAGGACTTAAATGCATATTTACACTGTAAATAGGACACCCTTCAAGATATTTTCTTGTTCATACTTTGGTGATATCAATAATCCATGTAAAGGCTGTAGCACATTCTCAAAGGGTAGCAGGTGTAAATATGCCTAAGCTACAGGAGCAGGCGGGTGCGGATCTTAATTCCCATTTTCCAGCGGTTCTTGCCTCTTACCCTCAAGCTCCGCACCCAGTGTGAAAGGAGCCTTGATGTTCTGCCTGTCCCTCTCGGCCTCCTCGTCTTCGTCATAGGTGTCGTCATCTTCCTCATCGCTGTGGTGAGGGCTGGAGTGGAGGGAAGCTGACGGGGACGGAGGGACGGATAAGGGTCGCGGGTAACGGAAACCTTGTGTCTGTGCAAACAAAAAGATTCAGTCATTCATACTGATTCTGATATAATGGTAAACAAGAGACTTGTTGATTCATTGATTTCATACATCTGTCTCACTTAAATTTTCTGTGTGTGTGTAGTCTTTTTAAAGCATATGTGTAAAACAACTGTGAGTGAGCTCGAATGGGAATCAAGTCTTCTTCCTGAGCTGGTAAATGTTATCCTGTCAATTAAACTCAAGAACGAAGCTCAACTGCGGTGCATCCTCATCACTCAGGAGTGTTAGACGTCATACGATAACACCCGGATTAGCAATTTTGGGAGCAGAGAGATGAAGTGAAACTCAATTTAAAGTTTTTGCTCCTAATCAGCATTAACCTGCCATGCTGATAATGATTTAATGATGTCTATGGATGATGTCATATATGCGTATCTTTGAGCGAAAGGTGTATTTGAGTGATTTTTGGAAGGGAGTTTACTTATTACATAAGATTTATTTTTTCACTTTGCCCTTCAGAGCTGCTTATAGCCTATTTACTCAAAGTATAATTTTTCTGTAACAATGTAAAAGTCCTTACTGTCAATTTTGATTCATTTAATGCATCCCTGCTTAATAAAAGTATTAATTTCTTTTCTTTTTTTAAATCTCACTGACCCCAAACTTTTGAATAATGGTGTATATAATGTCCATGACCTTTAGGTTCATATAAGATGATGAAACTAAGCACACAGCTTACAAGTAGTGCAGCATTGTGTTGTCATTGTCAGTGCTAGAGCATTAATGTGCATCTGAGAGAGTGTGAGTGTTAGCAGGGCTCACCGATGCGAGGTTGAGATGGTCCATTTTGAATTTAGCCGGGAAGGATCTGCTGAGGGCCAGATGCCTGGCTTGCATGTAGAACTGAGCAGAGAGAAACACAGACAACCGCATGTCACTTGATAAAGAAAACATGCAAATTAATCAATGTCCTTTTACACAATGTTAACGAATGAAATATAGGCGAGTACTCCCGAGTACTCCGAGGCAGAGCGTGAGCTGAGAAGATACTCACCCGTCCGAGGTATCGCCAGTCCAGCAGGTCAGAGAGTCTCTCCGTTCGGTTGCGTTGGATTATTCGCTGTCTGCGTGACTTTTGGCAGAATGAAAACATGAACTGAGTCAGCTGGTTACACGATTCGTCTGCAGAACGGAACCGCCGGTCCACAATGTAGATTCCTACAACATTGATTTAGTCAAAATACACAATGTAATGTAATTAAAACATATTGATAATACAAAAACAATTAAGCTGTGCAAATAGTTTTGGAAAGCAGTGACTCGTTTCATGATTCACTCACCATATTCAGATGGGTCGGAGACATGTTCCTCCATGAAACAGCCAAACCCAGATAGATTGGTGGTTACGCTGGGAATTCCCATTACAGTACACTCACCTGAACACCAGATTACAGATGATGATCAACAAGAGTCATATGCAATACAGGCTTATGCAAAACCCACGAAAAAAAAGCTTTTTAAATATACTGTGTATATATATATATATATATATATATAATTACAAATAAACAATTAAGCTGTGTATATCCATATTTTCCTGAGTAACCTATGAGTGCCGCCATGATAGATTCTAACTTCCGTTTGCATGCTGTCCTGAATGTTCCATTCTCCATGAGGAACCCATTGGTAAAATGGGATTAAAAAGAGCGACTGAATTAATTAAACAAAAACTTTCTGAACATTACTAAAAATGTGCAGGCTTAAGCTGTGCTGTTTCTGGCTGCCTCAACAACATCAATAAAATTAAGGAATTCCTAGAAACTAGGGATGCACCGATATGAACATTTTGGCCGATACCGATAATTCTTTATATTTGAAAGCCGATAACCGATATATTGGCCGATAAATCTAAATCCAAGTTTTTAGATAATTTTTGAGAGCCTGATTACAAAAACAAGTCTCACCATTAAAATACATGTCCCAAGCACATGTTCTCATTATAATTTTATATAGCACATGACAGACTTGTGTTGCACTTAACTAGCATATATTTTTTCTTTTTTGAAGTGATTTCAATCATATTTCAAGCAATTCAAAACCATCATGGCGAACAGTGGGCATCTGAAGTGTCTCAGCTGAAGGAGATAATCCATTATTTATCGGATTTAATATATCAGCCACATTTTTGTATTGGGCCGATAATGATAACAATAAAAATGAACACATATCGACCGATACCAATATGGTGGCCGATATTTCATGCATCCCTAATTAAAATACTCCCCGAAGAAGGTAAATGCGAACTTCACCCCAAACGAGAGCTGTATGTAGAATATGAGCGGCCATCTGTTTTCAGTGTAGCTGATCTCGGGCCGCTTCATCATCTACACACTCATTAGCATTACACTTTGATGGGTGAGGCACCGAGAAAAGACAGTCACTGTAAAGTGATGGCACTATGGAGCCATGTGCTTTTTTAAACCCCTTTCATAGGTTTAACGTTACATTTTAGGCTTGGAAGTCAGGCGAAACGTCCACGTCCCAAAATAGGTGGATATAAAAATGCTACTTATTTCTTGATTTGTAGCCATATTAATTTATAAAATCGAGCTTGAATTCTGATGTCAATATTTATGTTAAAGTCAAGTGACAAAATGCTGAATGCAAGATTGTGACCGAATCAAAGATGTGAACGGCACTAAAATGCGTTGAGTGTGAAACCTGGTGTGTAGCCCCATGGTTCATAGTAGGATGGAAACACTCCCAGATGGCAGCCGCGCACAAACTCCTCATAGTCCATGGGCAGCAGGGGACTGGTGGAGGACAGGAACTCCGGATGGAACACAATCTGACAAATTCTGACAATTAATACTTCAAGGCCATTCATACACACATTTTTATAAAGATTTACCACAATCAATCAATACAACACATCTTTAATGCATCATGTGATACACTTAACATGAACTCAAGACAACCAGGGCTTCTACATGGACATTCAGGGCTTAACTATAAGTATGACCTGGGGTCAGTAGATAAAACTGAAACGTGCGGTGATACACGTGTTTTTATGCTTCTAAATCTTCTGGGGTCAGACATAGTAAACTGCACACCTTCACTCTGTCATTGCGTCCATTGAAGAGGCCGATTCGGCGGATGTTGCTCAGGATGGGGTCTGTTGAGTCATCCAGCATGTTGTGAGTTGTTACTGGAGGGAGAGAGTGTCTCTATGAAGGACAAAGACATGAACATAATTGCAGTATTGCATTGTTGCAAAATTGTATGTGTCAATGGAAGTGTATGAAAGGTTAACAAATAAATAAAATGAGCAATCCATAAGCAGTCGTTGAATAAAAATCATGAAGTTCAAAGTTTAGAAACTCCATTTAAGTTATAAAAAAACAATCTTCCTATCAAAATTGGCTGCCTGCTCTACACTTACTTGCACCATTTCAATGGTTTCTAATATACATTATTCTTGCAATTAAATTACAGAGACTGAGTCATAGGAAAAGAGTGAGTGGACTTTACTCTCCAGAAAAATTAGCCTCATTTTTTACTCTCGTTCCTTCTTTATAAACAAACACCAGCACTAACAGATCGATATCGCTCCTTCGGTAGCTCCCCGAAATATTGATACCCAAATAAATCTAACCAGAGTGGCTGTATATTGACGTTATGCTCATAACACTGCCATTAAGAAGGTGTAGAATAAATCTCAGTAACACATTCAATCTATCGACCGCAGACAGTCAGGTTAAAAACGTCACTGAGCTCTGTAACACAACCCGCTCCGCCAGTAATCCAGTAGAATGATGCAGGGGATTCCTCCACAGATTTACAGAGGCTTAGTATGTCGATATTCACTATAACCTCAGGCTGACCTTTGATTAGAGTCCATTCATACAAAACAGATGCAGGGCAGGAGAGAATGAATGAAACCCCCCTGAAAACATTTACTCATTAATTCAAAGACGTCCATCTTTAGACCCATAGTTTGTCCTAAATCATGATTAAGTAATGTTCTCAAAAAGAGAGGGAAATATTAATTAGATTAGATTTTACAGAATAAATTAAATTAAAACTACATAGTAAGTTTAATACATAAGTATAATGTGTAGTATCATCCTGAAGGGGTTTATTTTGTGATAATGACCAGTCGACATGATCTTTTTTTCATAGCTACTTATCAAATAAATTAATGCACATGAAATAGTGATTAGAGTTGAAATTATTATAGCATGTGAGAAGAAAGCATAATGCAAGAGACATGAAAATAGCACAAGGTAAGAAATTGGCTGACAATCCATAACTGTCAAATATCCAATTTAGTGATTGCTACAAAAAAAACTATATCAAAGTATTAATTCAAAAATAAAAAAGGGACAAATAAAGACTTGTAAAACTGCTGATTTAATTCAGCTTTAAAAATGTAGTCAAGTGTAAACAATTTAAATAAATTAAATCAATTCAAAATGCAACATTTAAATTTGCTTTTTATTTTTAATAAATTGCATTTACAAATGGCTTCTCTTAAAAAAGTGTCTAAACAGTTTGAGCACATAGGAGTAGCCAATGAACTTAAACATGAACCTCTCTCTCTCTCTCTCTCTCTCTCTCTCTCTCGTACAATATATACAGTATATACACACTATATACAGAGTGAGCATGAAACCATAATTAAAAACAACTAACCAGAATGTTTTGGGGATATCATAAACTGATACCTTGAAAGCACAGTAATATGGTTAAAGGATTCATTTGGTTACTTTTCAATGTGGCCTCTTGTGATGTAAGAATTGTGCAACGTTTTGTCTGACCTGTGTTGCATAAATGGCCCTCTTCATGATTGTGAAATCATCTCTGTCCAGGATTTTGCTCATGTCTGGGATCTCACCCCTGTAAACGCAGGAGAGCTTCATTAGATGAGATCCTACAAACACACATACTATCTTGCTCCATGATCATCACACATAGGAAATGACCTATTGACATCACACAATGCCATTATAAATATCCTATAATCTGACAACTCCCAGGGGAAGTGCAGTGTATTCTCATCAACACTTGGTAGACACTGTGAAATATCAACACTTGAAGGTTACTCAGCCACTCCAGTTTATGACATCAGATGTTCATCGCTCTTCATCATCACATACTGACAACATTTACGGTCACATCCATTTTGAGCCCTGTTTTGTCAGGTCTGTACAAGGGAGGGTTTACAGAGAGTGGAAACCACCAACCTTAACAAGCCTTCGTAAAGCTTTTTGCCAAACTTCTCCTTCACTGACTGCGCTGTGTCCCTGAGAGACAGACGAAAAATATATTGGAGAAGTCTTGTACACTAAAACCATCTGAAAAGAAGAGCGATTTCCTTTTATTGCCTAATAAATATGATAAGTATAACTAGTGGGAAATCTGATCCAGCATCAGTGCTCTACTCTAATGTTGTGAGCTACTAGAAATAGATATCCAAAATCCAAGATCCAAAATTAACTCTCGGCCCATGAGTTAAATAAATACAAACCAGGATATCCACCAGAGAGCACTCCTCCTTAGACCATTGTCATTCCATCATGAACTGCATTTCCCAGAATCCTTTTCCTAGACTCATTATCTCTAATTAGTTTCAGCTGTTTCTCATTTACCCTGTTAACTCTGGCTGAATGTTAAATCGCCCCCTATGCCCTCAAATAGTGTGTTATTTGAGTGGACAGACATTGTAGTGGTGTCTGAAACAATAGTGAAAGTTATTAAGTGCTCTTATTCAATCCCACATTGCATAACGAGTGTGCAACCAATTAATGCTCAACGGCTGTCTGAATTCGATCACTCGTTTTCATTCACTCCTTTAAGGGGGCTTTTACACTGGGCTCGTTTGCTGCGGTCCGAGCCCATGCGCGATTGTTCCCGGCGCCCCCCCGCAGCGTTGGTCTGGTTTCATACTCAACTTGATTCTATCAAACTCTGATGCGTTTGCGTGCATCTTACGTCATTCCAAACGTGCACGGCGCATCATAGAAAACATGACGCAGGTCAATATATTGTGTTTTTTTATTAATTTGGTGCTATTATGCATAGCTGAGTAACAACGCAGGTTAAGTATGTGTGTGTGTGTGTGTGTGTGTGTGTGTGTGTGTGTGTGTGTGTGTGTGTGTGTGTGTGTGTGTCGCATAAGCTGTCTTTCTGCTGCTTGCAAATGGACTCTTTTGAGGATTTCTATTAATTTGTTGCCCTGATTGCACGCACTATACGGGAATACACTGCAGACTCACTCTTGCTCGTATCCAGGGTAAATCTTCATCTCTTACGTGTGTTTTATTTAACAAGATACATCATAATCGGCTAAAACGCATGCGCAGGACACTTTACTTCCTGAACAAGTGCGCACCCGAGTCTGTGTTGCTTTCACATGCACGCGAACCGCAGCACGGTTCGGGAGCAACCAAACTCAGACCACCTCCTCCAGGTTGTCTCGGGTTCGGGACCCAGTGCGCACCCGGGTTCACATGACAGCGTTCACATTAGCGATTTTTCATGCGAACCGTGCCCCATTCCGAACTAAACTGCCAGTGTGAAAGCCCCCTAAGTGAACTTTATTAGTGGAATAACATAGGGAATAGTGATAGAGGGTTTAGGGGCGATTTCAGATTCAGCCCCTGTATATATAAACCTGGTTAACTCAGTCACTTATTGCAAAGTCTTGTATGTTACACTGCATTTCTGAGCGCTCGCTGGTTTCCTGTTCCATGATTTTGACCCTTTGCCTGTTTAATTGATTAAGACTAGTAATGAAGGTTATATACTCAAGCAGTTACGCACCACATTTGCTTGCGTACAGCCTGTCCTTTAAGAGACTCCACATTGAAGTTGTTGGTTTTGGCAGGCATGATAAAGAACACAACCACTGTAACATCACTCTTATTAACCTGTTAGCCAACACAAACATACAATCAACAATGAACATCTTTTGCTTTGACTGGCATGCTTAAACTAGATGATTATATTTTATGAAGAAACTATAAGTTGTATAAGTACAGCAGTGACTGTTCATACCCTTAGCAAGTAGTTTAATCTGGACAGAGATTCGAGGAACAGGTCTGCTCCTTTATTTGAAAACTCATATCGTCCTGCGATGAAAAAGAACAGGGTCTTTTCCAGATTGAAGTCCAGATAGCTGCCAGTGAGAAGAGATTTCTTTTAAGAAATGATAACAAGCACCAATATATATATATATATATATATATATATATATATTTACAATTTACTTTTTGTATTATTTTTTTACAAGTGTGTGTGTGTGCAGACAGAAAAGATCTAACCCATAGAAGTGACCTCTCACAAATTCCTGGATCTTGGATTTGTTCATGGAGTGCAGGTTCTGGAACTCATGCATGGCTGAGAACTTCCTAACATTCAGGCCGTTTGGGGTGACCACATCTGCAAGGGCAATGCATACAAACATGATATTTTCAACATCATGTATTCAGAAGTTAATTATGAGGCAGACGAGGGGCTTTGTAATACCTGTCTGTCTATGGAGCATGTGATTGGCCTCCACAGCTGTAATCTGGGACACGGTGGTGAAGACATGTGCGCAGTGTACAGCAGCCCTCTCCAAACAGTAGCGATGATAGATCTGCCTATCTCCTGCCTCCTGGTCTACGTTAAACTGCATGAAATAGGAAAAAAAATAGATTAAATTAACAGTTTGAATGGATGCAAAGTTGATTTTTTTTTGTTGCGAACTCTGCTGAATTGAGAATTTACAGATCTATTATTTTATTTTCATAATAATAAATCTGATGTAGTTAGAATAATGAGTCTGATTCTACCGTTTTTCATAAAAAATAATGCAATATTAATTTTAAAAAGTCTCAGAGCTTCCCCCCCATCAGCAGGTGAAGGAAGTCTCTCTGGGGCCAATAGGCGATAGCATCAGTCGGTAAATCATAAGATGCTGTCAATTATTCTTCAGTCAACCTTCAGGCATGATGACCTTTACGCTCACTACACCAGACCCAATTATTACTGCACTGTGCATGCACTCTCACTTGCTCAGTTTCACCTCTAATAATAAGTGTTCACTTCACCAACTAACCTGATTGATTTCTGTGGGGCACACTTTTTGTGTAGTTTTCTTTATTTATTGTAATGAATTGTAAAAATAGGTGAAAATTAAATGTTTTACTGTGTAAGCAGAAGTATTTTATGTGGTTTACTCAAAATGTTTATGTATACAATACAGACTGTGTTATGAGGATAAGGTTTACAGAATATACACACTACCATTCCAAGGTTTGGGGTCCGTAATTAATTTCTATTTTCAGAAATTAATACTTTTATTCAGCATGGATGCATTCAATTTATCAAAAGTGAGAGTAAAGACTTTTATAATGTTACAAAATAATTATATTTCAAATAAATACTGTTCTTTTGAACTTTCCAAAAAGTGTCCTGAAGAAAAAGCGTCACAGATTTCACACAAAAAAGAAATTGTTTTCAACATTGATAATAAGAAATGTTTCTTGAGCAGTAAATCAGCATATTAGAATGATTTCTGAGCGATCATGTAACACTGCAGTAATGGTGCTGAAAATTCAGCTTTATCATCACAGGAATAAATTACATTTTGAAATATATTACAATAGCAAACATTTATTTTAAATTGAAATAATATTTTGCAATATTCCTGTTTTTACCTTATTTATGATTAAATAAAGGCACCCTGGGTGAGCAGAAAAGACTTTCAAAAACATTTTTAAAAAACAAACTTTTGTACGAGTGTGTGTGTGTGTGTGTGTGTGTGTGTGTGTGTGTGTGTGTGTGTGTGTGTGTGTGTGTGTGTGTGTGTGTGTGTGTGTGTGTGTGTGTGTGTGTGTGTGTGTCAGGGACGGATTAATGCATAGACTAACCTGAGGGGTCCTCTGTTCAGCAGTTTTTGCAAATATTTTTGGATCAATCTATTTCTGCAGTACTATTACTTACTAAAATAACAGGCAATGGACGAGCACACAGAATGCATGATGGGTTAATGTCACATCGCACATACATCAGTTTCAGCCGTAAACTCACACCACACCGGTGTTGTGCCGAATTTGAACTCGCTGCAAAAATATTAACCCCCTCATTGAGGCTGCAAACTGGTTGCATCTATACGGGTTGCATCTATACGGGGGACTCAAGGGCTGGGGTCAAAATTATTATAAATTATCATAAATTATATATATATTATAATGCAATATTATATTACGTAGGGTGCCTTAGAATATTGTGTTGGACAGTGAAGGGCCTTCAAGTCAAAAAGGGTGGGAACCTCTGATAAACAGTGTGAAAAATATCCTCACCTTGTCCAGGTTGTTGTAGAAGTCTGCATTACCAGCGCACAAGTAACGCCCTAGTAGGGTGGCGTGTGTGGTAAAAATAGTTGCCAAGGGAATCTTGCGGGAGCGGCACAGTACAAGTCCTGTCCCAGCCTGCCATTCGTGGAAATGAGCGATTACGTTGGGATTGTCCTGAAGTTGGTCTGTTAACTGCAGAAGGAGACAGACAGGTTTAATATCATCAGAAGATTAATCCCAAAGTCTACATCAAACCTTGACAAGTTAACGCACTGAATCGATTCATATTCCAGCCCGGACAGACTGGAAAACTACAGTTAAAAATCCAGGCATGCACACTCAGATGGCTTTAAGTGTAAAGTTTACCTCCTTGAAGAACCAGGCCACAAGAGAACCAAAGATGAGCGAGTCGTTGGCCTCCCTGTCGTGATAGGGCAGCCCGATGCTGCATGTGTCCCACAGATCCCCCTTCCAGCGGTCCAGGTTCCAGGCAGCTGCCCCAATATCAAAGAGGATGACGTACGGACTGCCCTCAATCAACCAGCGGCCAAAGTGAACCTGCATGTAGAGAGAAAGTACAGGCAATGTCAACATCAAAATGATGTTGGTACATCAAAATATACCAACACATATAGGCAGCAACAGGAAGACCCCACTTATTTCTATTCTGGTTGGAATCTATAAAATTAAAGGCTTTGCTGTCCAAGAATTTTTTTTTTTTGTTCATGTTATTGTTTTATGTCCCATCACAAGTGTTATTTACACACAAAGGAATGTATTAAATAAATTTAAAAAAATTAAATTCATAGTGCCTCTGCTGGTGCGGTTTAACTCAAAATGGATATTTTATTTGCTTCCAGGTATATTTGATATTAATCAAATATTTTATTTGATCCTCTAGCGTCATCTTCTGGTCAGAATGAGACTATGAAAAAATTACTAAGACACAAATTAACAGCAACAAATCCTTTTTTAATACCCAAGATACGCTGTTTAATACATTTAAAAGCCGCTTTATTTTATTTATTTATTTTAATACTATCATATACTTATACAGCAGGTGTATTGATGCTAGATCAGCTTTTAAACATTTTTGATAATTGGACAAATGACTAGACCCACAATAAACCTGTCCAGGGCCTACTTTATATGTGTGTTAATATGGACATCCTGAGAGGTCACCAATAACTATACCTTGCAACCGTTGTTATTCAAGGAGTCCATGGCAGCTTTGATGGCTTGGCTTGGAGGTTCACATTTCTCCACCTGGGTCTTGAAGTTGTGTTCGTAGTAGGGTCCCATCATAAAGTAGTTCTCACCCCATTCGTCCACTGTGATCTTTGCTTTAGTCTGAATAACAGTATATATACCCCCTACTGGAGATAGACACATAGTTGTGTAGGGAATAAAACATTTATGAATGAGAAAAGGAACAAAATAAGAACATTGTTCAAATTAAAACTTTTAAAGGGATAGTTCACCCAAAAATGAAAATTAATTTACTCACCCTCAAGTTGTTATAAACCTGTATGAGTTTCTTAGTTCTGTTGAAAAAAAGGAAGATATTCTCTTCTTTATACCAGTTGAATACTATTTAAGTCAATGGGGACCATCAACTGTTTGGTTTCTTTGTGTTGTACAGAACTAAGAAATTCCTTACAGGTTTGGGAACAAATTAAGGGTGAGTAAATGATGAAAGAATTTTCATTTTTGGGTGAACTATCACCCAAATTTATAGGGATAAATCTGGACATAATATTGTTTCAAAAGCTATTTCTTAACAAAATGAAGACCCCCAGGGGGCCACAAAGGAGTGTTAGGGGGTTGTGGAAAAGTTTAGAGAAAAGCAGTGTAAAAAATATATATATATAAAAAAAAGGTTAAACTAATTAACACATTTTATTTTAATAAAATACATTTATTAAAATAAGTTAATTTAAATAAATAAACACATTTGATTAAAACGATTTACATTTGTAAGATATAAATATAAAAATAAAAACATTATTATTTAAACAATACATATAGTACAACAGAAAATAGAAAAAAGGAATGTAACTTAATTGACACATTTATAATATTTATTTTTCCACAGTATTAATAGAGATTTTATACTTGAAAATATATAACTTCCTTTAAAATTTTAGGATGGAGTCCCTCACATGAGGGTGATCATATTTGGATTTAAAAGATTGAAACCCCCTGTCCATACAAAACAGAATTGGGTCTCAAAATCTGGTAATTGATCTGGAGCTTAATATTTAACCAGCTACATGGCCCCACAAGAGTGTATGAATGCTGCACACATGCATTTACTTAATGACAGCTCTGTCTTGTTGAACTGTTTTCAAGTCTTCTGATAAAGGGGTGAACAATCTTGAGGTCAAATGTGTGCACTTTCAGGGTCAAAACACACTACCTTCTTGCTAAGGTTATGCAATCAATTTTAAAAAGCATGTATACTTGGTAATGAGATAAAGCAAACAAGATTTTAACAATTGTGAAGTGAGCTTTAAAGTGATTCTTCAGCTTTGAGTACTTTTGGACTTATTGAATTTTAAAAACGTTTTTAATTTGTTAACAATAGACATACATATGACACAGGTAAATTGTCAGTTTTGTTGTTGTTGTTGTTTTTCCTTTCTGAACCACCATGAACAAATTACAATACATGTAATTTCCAGCACATAAATTGATTATTATTATGCGGTGGAAATTAAGGGGATGGGAATTTAATTTTAATATATTTTTGAGGTTACACTTTATTTTAATGGTCCCTTTTGAACATTCTGTTGAGTATAACGCTACACCTATAGGGCCTACACATGTACTAACTCTCATTAGAGTATTAGTAGACTGTCTCCTTAATATATCCTAACACTTTATTTTGATGGTTCCCCAACAGACATTCTACTGACTAGAAGTAACTTTACAACTACATGTCAACTTATTCCACTAACACCTAACCTTACAGTCTACTAATACTCTAATGAGAGTGAGTTGACATGTAGGTGCAACAATACAGTCAACATAATATCTAAAGGGTACCATTAAAATAAAGCATAAGCATTTATGGAATAAAATGGTCTACATGGCCTGGCAAAGGCTAATCTCATTCCAAGCAATATGTAGCCTATCAAATTAAACAGGCCAATCATATTTTTATTTTTTTATTTTTACCGGTATACCTTTGCATAATTTGACAAAATTGCTTAATTTGAAATGCACTCTAAAAGTAATAGAAATTACAAAAATAAAAGAGTGCACAGTGAAAATATACAAACAGTATTGTAAGTTCTTACCCTTATTAGTTACTTCCCAGGCGACCTCAAAGAGCAGGAGATCTTCCACAGGTAGACTTTCCTCTTCCCATTGTGGAAGTCCACTTAATGATGTTATTGACAAAGATCTGGACAGTCGCATCTTGCAAGCTTTTATAAATCGTTTTTATCCGTCAACTGGAGATGCAAATGCAAAGGAAATACAATGGGCCGAATTACAATTAGTGGTAAATGTAGTGGTCCTATGTGGTAAAGAACCTAAAACCATCTAAACAGCCACTGAGATGCCAATTTTTGGTTCTCTTTTAGGTAGATAATGGAGCGCCTGGGGGTCCTGGAGACACTTCGGCTCAATTTGAGCTGCTGCTCGAGTTATTCCTCTAACTTTTAGTGAAGTCTAAAAAAAAATCTGCATGTGCACACTGTGATCGCGTGACTAAAGTCCACAGACATCAAGGCGAAGTATTTGGCCGCTGAGCGAACGAACCCCTCTGAACCTGGACGATACGTGCACACACGCACCCATATGCTACTGCTATATTAATCTTTTAGGCCATCTTATAGCCTACTGTAAAACAAATATCATATTCCAATGCATGATTTGCTCTACAAATCTCTACAAAACGACATTCGTGACATTCGTAACAAATTAAAATACAAAGCAATGCAGATAGATAGAGTTTTATAGAATTTCAAAATCTTAAATGAACTTAAATCCACTGTAGAACTTTCACTGATGATCTGTATTACTTTACATGAGAAACAGTAAGAGTGTTCAAAGGTCTATTGTTTGTTACCATTTAAAAATGACATTTTCAATTTCAATAATTTCAATATATTTACATTTAGGATTTTTGTAGCATCGCAAAACAAGAACAACAACCCTGAAAGCTGAAAGTAAAAAGCTTTTATCAGTGCTCCATCACAAATAAAAACCATCCTACCTTTGCATAATTCATATACTCACATGCCAGCTAATGTTGTCAGTGAAGACTCTTTAGGGCAGGAACATTTCTTTGTAGTTATGATATCCAGGTATCACCTTATTACCATGCTGAAGGCAAGATAACAATGAAAGTTTACCATATTTCCCCACAAACAATAATTGACCATGATTGTAGGCTATACCATTATAGTGGCTCCGTTCATGTTTTCCTGCTACAAGACCCTTATTTTACTTTCATATCATGTTGTTCTCTGGCACAGAATGAGAGAACACAAATTAAAACGTGTGATGTGTCTACAAACACACATAATGTGCTTTTGGTGGGTTTCGCAGCAAAATTTCAGCAGCTATTTGAATAATTGACTTCAGTTACCACAGGATTTCCAAGAAGAAGAAAAAAAACTGTAACATTTGAAATGCTCTGGATGAGGCAACAAGGAGGTCCTATTTTTTCAAAGACAGTCATACATGTAAAATAAGGTCAGAGGATGTCACCAGCCAAGCTTTATATTGAAGGAGGACAGCAGGGGATGGGTTTGTTCACTAAAGAGAGAAAGGCTCAGCTGTGCTGCATAAGCTTTACAATTCAGCAGTATGAAAATCAAGGCACTGATTCTCTTCCTGTCAGCAATGATCTGTCAGTCCACAGCTATGAGAGCACCATTCACTGACATGGATACACCTGAAGACAGTCCAGGTAAGGTGCTGCATTTCAATCCAAATAAATTATTAAGGCATGTTAAAAAGTGTACTAAAAAGGATATCTTTACAGACTCTAAACAGCACTATCTCTCAATGGAGCGGAGGCAATTTGACGACCCCAACGCTTCGGACGACGGAAGCCTTTGCGTTTTCATCCAAGAAAAAGATGAATCGAGTAAAATTTCCTGCAAACATCGATTAACACGCAGTAAATTCAACTACAATCCATTTGGGCTGCGTTTTGGGAAGCGAAATGAAGCGACAACTGACTCTAACAGACCCAAACACGAGCACCTGCTGCCAATGATTCTTTACCTGAGAAAACGATTAGAAACTTCTTGAAAATCACTGTTGGGTTTCAGGCACGCTTTGCCTGTCATTATGCTTTTACTTCTTAATCATGGGATTTTATGGCGCACTTGTTTCATTGAGATATTGTGTTCGTGCAATAAACTATTTATATTGTTTGATGGCTTTTGAATTATAATTGTGGACAGAGTGCGACTTATGGGTGGTTGAGCACCCCAATTAAGGTTTTGAAGCAGACATGACGTATAAAATGTATTATTTTCAGAAAGGGTTCTCGAAGTTCAGTTTACAATTAAACTAATCGCCGTTTTCGCCTGGCTGTAAACAGAATAAGCCTAATTGTTCGATGCAGGTAAAAAAAAAAAAAAAAAAAAAAACTTTGTTCCTTTAAAGGTTGAACATTGACTTATTTTTGTGTTATAAATTGTCAAATACAACAAAAAAAGAGTTTCTCTTAAAACGTTTAGGTGTGCAACAAAAAAAAACTAGCCTGTCCATTTTAAATCATTGTATAATTCAGACACTTTTTTGAAAATCTATACAGCTTGTTTTTATCAAATAAGGTTTTTACCACCAGAAAGTGCAACTTGCATCAATAAGATAAAAATAACCAAGACAGATTTGGACAGTTCATTATTTTATTTACTTCATCTTACACACACAAACTAATGACCAACACTTACAAAATAATTCAGAATGAATACATTTGCATCTAGCTCACTTCATTCCCTTCTCTTGACTTAAACAGCAACAGAATGTTCCCTAATGATCTCACTAAATTATGTCCAGACAAGAGAGGCGTTGCTTCTTTCTTCATTGCCTACACAATGACTTAAGTGCAAAGATGTTCCCCTTTGATCATTCTCTTTAGAAGAATGATTTCATATTTTAGATTATGCCTACATTAACCACCATGGAAAAAAACCTTAAAAAGCAACCATATCCAAAAGCAAGTCAGAAGAATGGACCGACATAGTTAGAAAGGGTGTGTAAAGATACTGAGGGAGTTTGAGGAGTGAAAAAGAATGTGGCATCCTACAGTTGACCTACAGGTCCTTCAGGTCTTTTTGGATACCCCACAATGTGTCACCGCTCTTCTTCAGCTGAGCAATTTCTTCATCAGTCAGGGTCATGTTGATGACGCTGCCCACTCCGCTGCTGTTGAGCACACAGGGCAGACTCAGGTACACCTCCTCGCTGATTCCATACATGCCCTGCAGACGATAAGCAACACGTGAAGTGATCACTTAAAAACATCTTGATTCATTGTGTGCAGTTCTGGGATATGAAAGTGTATAGGCTTGTTCGACTTGAACCGGCGCTGCACAGACCGATCGGTTGATGACATCAAAGTACCGCGAGAGCGATTCAAAAGCATAAGGAGCCGTCTGCTCTCTAATCGCTCTCGCGGTACTTTGATCTCATCAACCGATCGGTCTGTGCAGCGCCGGTTCAAGTCGAACAAGCCTTATGACTACACCATGATAAACTCCTCTCACCTTCACCATGGTGGAGACAGGGTGGACCCGGTTGAGGTTCTTCACCAGGGTCTCAGTCAGGTCTGCCACACTCAGGCCGATGGCCCAGTTAGTGTATCCCTTCAGCTTGATCACTTCGTAGGCACTAAGAGAAGATAGGAGCAACTAATTAACAGTGGAATGACATGACTAAGTAATGATAAAGTAAATATCCAAACACTACTTTGTCTGTTTAATTTTGTCTCGAGAATTTTGAAACCAAGACCTTGGAAAGCTTGAACTTTTATACATTAAATTTCAGTCTGAAAATTATTGGAGTTTCACAGATTGATCCCTATGAACTGTTTTGTGTAGAAAATTACTACAAATCCTCCTTTTGTTTTAAAAATGAAAATGGTTTGTCAAACATTAAAATTGTGTAATTGGCATTATTCTGGCTTCAGTCTATTTTATTATAACTTATGAAAATGAAAATTATAATTTACCTTTTCAACAGCACTGTGGTTTACTAACATTTAATCTAGATTTCCAATTGCCCATCAGTCATATAACAGAGCCCCCGAAACAAGATGTCGCCTACCTGTCCACAACCATCTTGTGAGCTTCCTTCCAGTTCTCGCTGTCTTTAGCTGTGCCAATGTCTGGGTTGAGTTTCTGCAGGCTGACACCTGCCACATTTGTTCCACTCCATACAGGCACTGTTAAACAAAATAACAACTTCAAATGAAATATGCTGTGATTGACTGAAATCGTGCCACATCATGCAGCGGTTGACATTGTGTAACAATCTTATTCTTTCTGCCAGCCCTTCATCCTCTCCCAGTTACTTTGCTTGCTCTCCACACCCTCCATCTTTCCTCTCCATTCAGCTCCCTCTCACCGCTAGAATCTCCATGCTCTCCCAGGATGTAGCCGTTAAAGCTGCTTGAGTGGATGCCCAGTTTCTCCGCCATGATATAGCGGAAGCGGGCGGAGTCCAGGTTGGTCCCGCTACCAATGACACGGTGCTTTGGCAGGCCGCTCAGCTTCCAGGTCACGTAGGTCAGAACATCCACTGGATGAACACAGACAACCGCAGTTACTACCGATGCACAACAAAACATTCAAATTAAGCATGTTGTGAGTGTTTGTTCGCTAACCTGGATTAGACACCACAACAAGGATGCAGTCAGGACTGTATTTGACAATCTGAGGGATGATGTGTTTGAAAATGTTGACATTCCTCTGCACCAGGTTCAATCTGCTCTCACCCTCCTGTTGACGCACTCCGGCCGTCACCACCACGATACGAGAGTTAGCAGTCACAGAGTAGTCTATAAAAAAATAAACAAAACATACACTGCCACTTAACTTCAGGCAGTACTACTGAAATAAACTAACTTCATGCCTTTCAGCATAGAGGTGTGTTGTTCAGCTAATTTCGCAGGCGAAACCTAGAAATTTCAATAAGACTCCACAGAATCAGAAATTTTGCATCACGGCCAAAATTTCCCTCATGCACATTTCGCTACGGGTTCAGGTTGGTCACACGGATCTGCTGCGTTGACCAACAGAAAGCGGTTTGGTTTTGAAAGTAACTTCCGTTTAAAGTAAACGGTGCTCAAAATCGCTACACTATTGACAAGTACCTTTTTTTGCCTGCAAAACATTGCACCTTAAGCCTCTAGCTTTTATAACGAATGGACTTGATGTATATAAATTAGTGCTGTGCGTTAAACGCGTTATTAACGGCGTTAACGCAAACACATTTTAACGGCGTCAATTTTTTTATCGCAAATTAACGCTCTTTTTGGCCAAGCAAACTTTGTATTTTTATCAAATGCTGTTGCAACAACTAGTAACGTTAGAACAACTACAACATCACACCGGATAGCTAGACCGGAAACAAAACAACAGGCACGCCGCACGTACTTGTTTGGGCTTGCGCGCCGGCCAAAGAGTAGTAGGCTAACTTTACGTTTTGAGTGGATGGCGCGAGCGCGAGACGCCGATCTAGAGACGTGCACTCTCAACGCAATAGTGCGGCGCGGGACTAGATTTGATGGCCGTGTGCGAGGGCGGGCTCGAGCGGTAATGCACTCACTCTGTGTGCGGATACGGGAGAATAAAAAGATTCGCGGGACTCCCGCAAACTAGAAATATCTATGAATAAAACATAAAAACTAATACATTTTTATTCATATGTTGCAGAAAAGCAACAAGAACAACTAAAACTAAATAGAAACAATTTACAGGCCAGAGTTTCTTTTTATAACATGTTTGCAGCGTTGAGGGATGTAGCCAATCACAGACATATGTGTTGATTTCTTGAACGCAATGGCCAATCAGAAGCATTTAAAATAGACACCCCTCACCGCTCAAAACTGACTTTTTGTTCAGTGCTGAATTCTGTATACTGGCAAATCCTCAAATTATAACAAACAAAGTGTATATATTATGAAAGATGCATTGTGCAGTCAGCTTCATTGATAATAACAGATGTGTGAGATTGTGATGAACTGATGTCAGCTTTTTAGGAATTATTAAGGGAGCACACTTTGCGCGCATTCAGTAATGCCAAACCATGCACTCAGTAGCCTGCTTGCTTTTATGTTATAACAGTGGTTTGTGTGTTAATGCTTTAATAACAAATAATTTATCAGGAGCATTTATGCTGATGTGTATGGTGGCGACACGTAGGTGAAAGTATTTGGAGGTAGCCTACAAAAAAAGAGTCTATTTGCGGGCGGGAGCGGGACAAAAATGTTGCGGGCGGGAGAAAGTAACATAGAAAGTAGTTGAGAACGTCAGTTATAACGACCCACGTATTAAAAAAATGGACGGGTTTAAATCGGGCTCGGGCTCATAATTACAGTTTATGTGTCGGGCCGGGCTCGGACACAATGCGCACGGGCTCGGGTCGGGCTTGATTTTTTGGGCCCGATCTAAGCTCTACAATGGATGACTTCAGACAGAAGCACATGGATACCACAGCTAAGAACAAACTTACTGCTGATCCACTTTTCAATGTTGATAAGAGCATTAAAATTAGAAAAAATAATGAGACAAATAGAAATCAAGGGACATTTAGAATAGATAAAAATGTGCGATTAATCGCGAGTTAACTATGGCATTAATGCGATTAATCGCGATTAAATATTTTAATCGTTTGACAGCACTAATATAAATATACAAGCTAAAATAATCTGATAATTTTATAGTCAAGCTCAGGGAAGTGAATCTCACCCTTGTCAGCCACAATCTTAGGGGTCTTGAGGAAAAGGCTGCCATGTTGCAAATCCAACATTTCTCCCCTCAGTCTATCCTCCACAACATCCACCAGAGCCAGTTCATCTGTAAGCTCCTACAAGAGAGTAAACAACATTACTTTAAATGCCTGACAATTTTCATAGAAAGGTGGTCACATTAGTGAAATTTAGCGGGCAAAAAATAAAAAATATTTTTTAAAAATACTCATTGTCCACAGTGCAGCTCATGCAAAGCTCCCAATTGCATGATTTCTATTGAAATGACTAGATTTTGCCTGCGAGATTTCACCTAGTGACAGTAAATGTGACCACAAACTATAGTAGCTATAAATATTACATATTCAAGGCGTGAATTGTCACCAAAATTCAAAGTAAAAATGTTTGCTCATTACACTTATGTAGAGTGATTCATTGAATGATTAAGCCTCTTACCCGAAGCAGGACGCTGACAGCGCAAGCCATGCCCACTTGTCCCACACCAACAATTGTGACTTTGTTCCTGGGGGGCTCAGCGGGGCCACTGGCCAAAGGAGTGATCAGCTTCTCCATTACTGAAGCCATGATCCACGGGAAGCTGTGGTGTAAACGTTAACTGGGTAAGAGGACATGGTCAGGCAACAAAGCTGGGTCAAGGTAACAAGGTCACCCTCATTGCGTAAACTATTAGCCTACTCCATACTGTGCAAAATTACCCATTTCCTGAGTTGCAACCAGCAGAGGCCCACTCAATAATAAAATTAGCCACTAGAGCAAAGTCACTCTGCCCCTATTTGCTAGACAAAATGGAGCGTTTCTAAACACTGTAATATTAGTTAGGCAACGTGGCCATCCAAGAAAAACACAAGAAAAAAATACACTTTACTTATATAAAGTAAATTAAGTTTACTTTGCCCAATCTAGGAAGCTTCAAAGTGCATTCTACAATTAAAACCATAATTTATGGTTTTGGCAGTTAGAATTCCAGTCAATTAAGTTTTAATTACAGTTCACTAGACAAACCGGTAAGACACCACTGCACTGGCTATGAGCATGCAAACTGTGGCGCACACAGAAAGAGAGCTCAATTGTGACACTAATCCACAATGGGCTCATGAGGATTATGTTAGACGTTAGATATTATCTAGAAAATGTTAGATATTGCCGTCATAAAAGGTCTAATTGCACTTCTTCAAAGGGTCATAGCCAGCATAACACTTCATGCGCCTTTGTCTCTAAACCTTATCTTGAAATTATGCTACTTAACATAACTTTGGTTTTTATGAACTGATATTGGTGTGAAACACTCAACCAATTACATGAGCAGTACTGAAGACTACTCTCTGCTAGTGCTAAACCACATTCATGAATTTATACACTTAAAATCAAAATAGTGGGCTTGAAGTGGTGTGTAAAATCTGGCAAACCAAATGAGAAGTTAACAAGCGGTTTGACTCTTGGTGGGTAGCTATGAGTGTATAAAAATGAAACGCTATGTAGTAAGCTAAGGCTAATGTATATTAAATGAATTAAACTGGTGTAAAAATGTCCTTTATTCATTCAATTGTAAGTGATACAATTTAAAATCCATTACATTTTATAAGAATTATTAGCAATACTTTTAAATATACTTACAAATTGAATTACATTTAAAGCCAAAATAAAAAAATTGTGTAATATGAAAAATGTTTTACTCGTTAAATACACCGTTTGTTGCTACTGTGCACACAGAGAATTAGAATTGTTCTAAAAACGTAAGGACGCCTATGGCAAGCCATTTTAACTTTTATTCATTTCCAGGATATGAATTCTTGATATCAACAATTCAATTTTTGATATCAACAATTACATTTTTGATGTCAACAATTACATTTTTGATGTCAACAATTACATTTTTGATATCAATAATTACATTTTTGATATCAACAATTTAATTATTGATATCAACAATTTAATTATTGATATCAACAATTGAATTCTTGATATCTGTAATTGTATTTTCACTAGTGAAATGTCACCATAGGCTGCCATTCAAAATTAATTGTTGATATCAACAATTGATTTCTTACTAGTAGAAATATAATTTTTCATATCAATAATTACATTGTTACTAGTAAGAATGTGAATTCCTGATATCAATAATTCAATTGTCACTAGTTGAAATGTCTATTCTTGATATCAACAATTTAATTGCTACTAGTAAAAACTTTCATTTTTGATATCTGAAAATGTATTTCTGATATCAATATTATTTCAGATATCTAAAATGGCTTTCTTACTAGTAACAATCACATTCATGATATCAGAAATTAACATAGTCACTAGTGAAAATGGAATTATTGATATCAAAAATGAACATTGTTACTAGTAGCAATTCAATTGTTGATATCAAGAATAGACATTTCAACTAGTGACAATTGAATTCTTGATATCAAAAATTAAAGGTTTTTACTAGTAAGAATTGTATTTCTGATATGTGAAATTGGAATTGCAACTAGTAAGAAATCAATTATTGATATCAACAATTGATTTTGAATGGCAGCCTAGGATGACATTTCACTTGTGAAAATACAATTACAGATATCAAGAATTATAGTTTTTACTAGTTGAAATACAATTCTTGATATCTAGAATGAGCATTTTAATTAGTAAAAATGTGATTGTTGATATCAAGAATTAGCATTGTTACTAGTGGAAATGTAATTTCTGATATCAAAAATTGCCATTGTTACTAGTATAAATCTAATTCCTGATATCAATAACTATAATTTTAACTAGTTAAAATTGAATTGTTGATATCAAGAATTCATATCCTGGAAATGAATAAAAGTTAAAAAGGCTTGCCATAGACGCCTACGAAATAACCCAACCCTACAAAAAGTAAGTATTTGAACTTAATTCAGCGCTCCTAAACCCCTATTATGACGCAACCGTCCTTATCACGTCCTTGACGATTCGGATGCAGTAATTGCGTCTGAAAACAAACAGCAATTTCTAAATCATAATGGTAATCGATTCACTCTTATTGTAAGCGTCTCGAGTTATTCATGCATTCGTAATTCGGCCTCCCTCCATCAGACGAAGCTAAACAAGGCCAAATTCACGGTCAACGTGCAGTGGATTCCTCCATGTTCATGCGTGCACCAAACACAAACGTCCTTGGCTGCTCTGATCATCAATCTATTCAGGTTGGAAACACGACTGTCACTTCACTTAAAACGCAACAAAATACTTCAAACTTCAAGATGTGTCGCACGGAAGTGTTGCAAACATTAAAGCGGAGATTTATTCACCTTCAATGTCAACGACATGCATCGCACCATGACGACGGTGCTTGTTTAACATAATGCTAATCGAGAGAATTTATTTAGATGAGGCATATGCGAAGTAATAAAACAGTCATTCAGTCCATATACATACATTTGTTGCAGGAATGTTAAATAAGTATCCTTAACTGCAGGAAGGGCAGTGAGAGACGCTGCTGACCGAGTACCGGTGAGAGGGAGCGCTTGCGTGCGTGCGTGGTCGCTGGTCGCGTGACTCGTGGAGGAGCGGAATTTAAGCGTGCGGCGCTACGCAGAGAGCGTATGACCTATTGTCACAAGTGCATGCGATGCCCTTATTGATATGAGGAATATGAGAACGACAGATCGGCCCACTTTCCCATTGGAGGACTATGTCAAGGATTTAATTGTTATCATAAAAATACTTCCTCTCCACTGACCTTGCCCCTTAATAGGATCTGTATTAATGCAATATTCGTCAATAATGCCACATTAAAGTCCTATCTCAATCATCACTATGCAAAGTTAAATATTAAAATATAAACATTGCATTTTTCCAGCTTTCATTAGATTATTTGGGATGTTGGTTGCCAAATGGAGTTGTTATGGTGGGGTTGTGTCTTATGCAACCATGACAGGTTTTGAGTAAACACATCCAGATGCCTGGAGCCTAATTAGTGAATCTTGTTGTAACTCGAACATTACATTTCAAATACAAAATCAAGAAAACTTGCGTGGCTACTTTACTTAAAGATTACCCTCAATTTTGAAATATAACAATTGATCTCAAATGGCTTTAGCTTTTGCATTTTGGAGCCACATGTTTCCCAGAATAAGACAGACAGACGACAGACAGACAGATAGATGGATGGCTGGATGGATGGATGGATGGGTAGATAGATAGATAGATAGATGTGTTTGTGCTATGGCACCTCAGCAACATGCCAACAGCCTTCTCATGGTCAAACAATGCTTTCTTAAATCCTAAATATGGGGACCAATGAGGCCTCTGTTCCTCCCACTGGCTCGTCCAATAAGAGCATGCATCAGTTAGTGACATCAGAGCAGATTTAAGGGCATGTCATTATTTGCTTAAAAGCTTAGAGAAAGGAAAAATGTTTGTTTACATACATCAAACAAGGAATTAAAGAGATGAAATGTACTAAATGGATGAAGAAAAGAGCAAGA
Source organism: Siphateles boraxobius (assembly GCF_051911475.1). NCBI lineage: Eukaryota > Metazoa > Chordata > Actinopteri > Cypriniformes > Leuciscidae > Siphateles > Siphateles boraxobius. The sequence goes on along the minus strand of NW_027508799.1, from coordinate 23,596,519 downwards.
GAGAAGAAGAGGAGCTGTGCATGTGTGTGTGTGTGTGTGTGTGTGTGTGTGTGTTAGGGGGGATTATGGGACACCTTGCTGTCTAGTTAGTGCTTGGTTTGGTGGATAGATTGGTGTGTGTGTCCCTTTCGAGAATGTTCACACAGCTATACGCAGTGGAAAACTCCTTTTCTCGAGAATATTGAAGCCTTTATTTTAAAATGCTGTGCAGCTGCACAGCCAGCACAGCACAGAGCTGTTGCTGATTGGCTGGGCTGCGGGAACTGTACAAACCTATGGTGAAGCAGCGAGGACGCGTGAACCTATCAGGGTGGGTTCTTCCCGCCTAGCGCACATCAGAATGGGCGTGGCTGCTGACTATACAAGCGGCCCATTTCACCAGAGGAATCAGATTTAATCTCCTTCAGCAAACGACTACGTCTTCGCTGACTCTTCTAAAGTCTTCGCCTCGCCATCTACTAGCCTCAGCAGTGGAACGAGCGACTCTGCCTTGCAGCTCAGCGGACGGCGACCTTCCTGCAACTCGGCGGCGCTCTCAAGATTTGCTGTTTTCCTGCGGCCATCCGGTGAACGCATATCCTTAAGCCTTCAAGTGCTCGCTGCTGCGGCGCTTATAAACGAGCAAATTTCTCTTGTGACGTTGTTCCAAATGTCCCAAGCACACAAACACTGTTTTAAAGCACAAAAACAAATAAATACCCAAATAAAGCACAAAAAGAGCACCTCCCCCCCCCAAATGCCATTCAGCCCCTAGCCTATTAACATTATTACTATATAACATTATTCTTAAAGAACAGGGATGTGCTGGCCCACGAATGGCCCAGCCTCCCTCTTTACGCATTCCCTCCGGTCTCGATGCTCCCTCAGGTCAGATCAGGGAACACAAGTGTGTGGTCCTACTGATAGCCCCTCTCTGGAAGACCCAGATATGGTTCCCCGAGTTGGCGCGGTTGCTAGAGACAGCTCCGTGGCCTATACCGCTGAGGAGGGACCTCCTCACGCAGGCGAACAGAACATTCTGGCACCCTTGTCCCAAATTGTGGGCCCTCCATGTATTGGCGCTTTTCCATTGCATGGTACGGTACGGTTCGGTTCGGTACGGCACGCTTTGGCGCTTTTCCACTGCATGTTACAGTACGGCTCGGCTCGGTACGGCTCACTTGTGGCACTTTTCCACTGCATGGTACGGTAGGGTACGGCTCGCTTCGGCTCGCTTTAAATGGTACCACCTCTGTTGAGTTTCCAAGCGTACCGTACCGATACTAAAATGTGACGTGGAAGCACTGTAGATCACTGATTGGTCAGACAGACAGAATCATAACTACCAGCGTCATTGTATTTGCGAGACATCAAACCCGCTAGATTTAAATAGCCAGTAACAGCCACCGCTGTAGCACCTGTTTTAAAACTACTTGCTTGACTTGTTGAAGAAAAAAAACTTCCTGAAAAAAAAAGAAATGGCTGAATCGTGGTCAGTGGACGAGAAGCGCAGTGTCGTTCCACTTGTTGTTTGCCGAGGAGCGGATAAACTATAATGATCAGTCATAATCCCACCCACTTTGAAGCGGTACTAACTGCAGTGGAAAAGCAACCGAGGTAAAGCGAACCGAGCCGTGCCACGCCGAGTCGTACCACGGAGTGGAAAAGCGAAGCGAGCCGAACTGTGCCGCGCCGAGCCGAACCGTACTGAGCCGTACCGAGCCGTACCATGCAGTGGAAAAGCGCCATATGGCCCCTCAACGGGTACCCGGGAACATCCCGGAAAAAGTCTTAAGCACTATCACAGAAGCTAGATCTCTGTCAACCAGACGCCTTAAATGTTCAGTGTTCACTAGCTGGTGTACAGCTCGGGATCTCGACCCCTATTCGTGTGATGTACCATCGGTACTGTCCTTTTTCCAAGAGCTGATGGATAGCAGCCTTTCACGCTCCTGTGGCCGGCCAGTCCTTAGGAAGGAATGACCTGGTCGTGCGCTTCCTTAAGGGGCCAGGAGGCCGTCTCGACCCCCTTCTACACCTGCCTGGGACCTATCCACGGTCCTCAGGGCACTTAAGGGACCCCCCTTCGAGCCGCTTCGGTCGGCAGGCTTAAAGCCTCTCTCACTTAAGGCCGCACTCCTGCTAGCACTGGCATCTGTCAAGCGAGTAGGTGACTTGCTAGCGCTCTCTATGAACACTTCCTGTCTCGAATTCGGGGCCTAACGACTCCAAAGTCGTCCTCAGACCAAGGCATGGTTATGTACCCAAGGTGCTCTCAACTCCATTCAGAGCCCAGGTCATTTCGCTATCGGCGCTTCCCTCACTGGAAGAAGATGAAAAATTGAGTATACTCTGCCCTGTTCTGGCTCTCAGAATTTATTTAGAGCGCTCTGCCTCATTCAGACAGTCAGAACAGCTCTTTGTATGCTTCGGCGGCCATACCAAAGGGCTTCCGGCCACAAAGCAGAGATTATCGAGATGAATAGTGGATGCTATCTCTCTAACTTACGCCTAAATGGGCCTACAATGTCCCATAGGCATCAGAGCTCATTTCACAAGGGGCATGGCTTCTTCATGGGCTTGGTCCAGTGGTGAACCAATCAAAGACATTTGTGTGGCGGCCGGCTGGTCTTCGCCGTCCACATTTGTGAGATTTTATAACTTAGAGGTGCCAGCACTGCAGGCACGAGTACTTTCTGTTTGAGAGGTCTTGGCCCCTGAGCGGCTCAAGCCTCTGGTATTCCATTCGCGGGGCCCAGTTGGGCTCTGACTTTAGTTCTACTATGAGCCTCGGGCTACGCAGCCCCAGGCAATGGTTCAGAGCGAAGTCTTCAGCTAATAGCACAGCATTTAAAATGGGTTTCCACTGCGTACACCTACGCAATACGAAGTGAACGTTCTCGAAAGGAAACGTCCTCGGTTACTAACGTAACCTCGGTTCCCTGAGAGTGGGGAACGAGTATTGCGTAGCCAGCCGTCCTATTAAGCTGAACTTCAGGTCTGTCGCTTCAGTCAATTTAACCTGGTTCCTATGAGGATATGGGCCGCTAGTCAGCAGCCACGCCCATTCCCTCAAGGCGGGAAGCGCCCTGATAGGTTCACACATCCTCGCTGCTTCGCCATAGCTTTGTGCAGTTCCCGCATCCCAGCCAATCAGCGAGCCAGACATCTCTGTGCTGTGCTGGCTGTGCAGCTGCACTCTATTTTAGAATAAAGGCTTTTCTACTCTCAGGGAACGGAGGTACAAGTACGATTACGTCCGTGCCCTCTAGGTCTTACCATCCTGACGGCCACAATAGGATTCTATAGCTACAGGTGAAACTTGAAAAATTAGAATATCGTGCTAAAGTTATCATTCTGATTATTATGGCTTACAACTTATGGAATGCCCAAATTCAAAATCTCAGAAAATGTTAAATATTACATGAAATCAATTAAAAAAAAGGATTTTAAAAACAGAAATGTCGGCCCTCTGTAAAGCATTATCATGCATATGTAGTTATAATATAATATAATATATTGTAAATTTATTGTTTCACCTTTTAATTTGAATTACTGAAATACTTGAACTGTTGCACAATATTCTAATTTTTCGAGTTTCACCTGTAGTTCCTGGAATTTTTAATTTCTCCCACTAGAATTTTTATGTATGTTTACTATTTCTTTGATGCACTCAAGCCCTTATCAAGCTGCCAAGGAACACTTAACCATGCTTAACTCGCATGCCGTTTATCTAAATGATGTGTCGATCCTGCTAAATTTAGACTTTTTAGTCTAAAAATGGCAATGTGTAAACACCGAAGTACAAATACAACCTATCATGACTCGTGTCATTGAAATTAGTTCAGGTGCCAGTTGAGAAATGTATTTATCTATGGACCCCTTTTCAGTTGGTAAACATGGTGACGTCTTTTTGTGGGCGGAGCCTTGGTGGAGGCAGAACGATCACTCTGGCCGCTTCACTAACGCTAGTTTAGCCAGTTTCGTTAGCTTGTTTTTAACAATGACTGGAGAAAATCAAATTTTATCTTAATGTGTAAGGTCACTCACTTTCCAGGAACGCGATTGTTATTTGCAAAAGTTATACAATCGTAGATGATTCACAAATAATCACAATAATTTAGAAAATATTATGCGATAAAAATTTCAAATTGGAGCCTGTAGGCTTGCACCCAACAACACAACAAGATGACATTTAATAATAAAAATAATAATTTAATAATTTATGTTGCCAAATCTGTGCTGGTTTGTATTGGCTGCCTCCAGTTTTCACTTTTTTTTATTTTTATTTTTTTAATACATTGGAATACTTTTTAAAAATGCTTTATTTGAACATTCAGTTTACAGTGTGAAACAACAAAATTAGAACACAACAATATTAAGAATAACAAAAATATAAAGAATAGTGAAAGAAAACACTTCAACAACATCATAGCACAAAACAAAAAACAGTTAGACAGTGATATAAGAATGGGGTAAAAATAAAGAAAGATGGCATTACTTAAATGATAAGAAATCTAAACATTTATTAAGGTAAAAAGTTTGTAGGTCTTGCAAATTGTACATGTTCGGAATGCTTTTGGGTTAAGAGATATGACATGAGATAATGTTTTATCTCATGTAAGAATACCAAACAAATTGGTTTACAATTTGAAAACTTACATTTGTGAATATAAAATCGACATAGGAAAATAATTAGATTCATTATAAAGCAGGCGTTTGAATCCGCTTAAAAAAATCCAAAAATTACAGTTTGGGATTCATAGAGAAATTTCGCAAGATATTGCTTGAGATAAACCAACTATCATCTTTCCAAAGTTGCAGAGTAGACTACACAACCAAAACAAGTGAAGAATAGTTTCAGTGTCATTCTGACAGAAAGAGCAATGTCAAAATCTGAATTCTTTTCTAAGGAAATTCTTGACTGGGTAAATATTATGAATTAATTAAAAAGATATTTCATTTACTTTGTTTGTGAGGAGAAACCTTTGTTGTATGGACCATTAACCCCCCCCCCCCCCCCCCCCCCTCGATTGCAGAAGGGACAGAAATGTTCTCAAGGAATAGAACTCTTACTTTATAATTTCTTCCTTTTTTTCATTGAGACATCTCACCAATAGGAGTGTTGATAGGTTCAGCCAGGAGGAGATAATGAACCCAAAGAGAGAGTATTATTTTTGAAAAGCCTGAGTATACCAGATGGAATAGCATCCATAGCTGTGTAAAACTCTTTGGGAGCTACCGGTATATCCAGTTTTCACTTTGTTTTGCCTCCAGCTATAGCGCCGTGACGTCGGTGCAAAAGGGGTCTATTTGTAGGCCTATAACAGGTCCCTCATTGGCATAGTTCACCTCATATATCCCCACCAATCAGTGAGTACAAGCCTACCGCCCATCAAACCAGTGGCCAATCACAGAGACGCTGTTCTTCATGAAGGTCATGAGGGCGGCTTCAACATGGAAAATGTACAGGATTTCATCCATAGTGAGCTCAGAGTATGAGTCGACAAAACTGTTATATGTATATGAAACATTTATATATTAGGTAGTTTTATATCAGTTAATTGTACTTCATATAGATGGAATGTAATTCATTGTCTAGTATCTTTATTCTAATTCAATCCCTCTCATGGAATATTACAGTGGCTGGCAAACGTTTGGTTATGAACTCATGTGACCCGGCTGAAGGACTGCATGCTATTTCAGACTGACCTTTATGAGACAAGGTTGCAACAATAGAGAGAGACAGACACATTAGAACACACTCACATGCACAAATACACAGAGTGTGGTATTTGCCAACACTATTCTCACCACAGGGTTTCATTACCCAACTTTTATAAATGTATAAAAACAGTACCAAATCTTTATGTTTGTCAAATATGAATAGCCATAACCAATGGTGAAGCAAAGCAAATCTTCATTACTGCATAAGTAATATCTCAGTATTTTCACTTTTGATTTTTGTAGAGTGAAAGTTTTGAGGTGATTATTGTTTAGAAATGATTATGCCTAAATATAATGAAATGTAAGTGCAGATTATGCAATATGATACAGCATATTTATCTGAGATTTTAACAAAACATAATTTCTAACCAGTGCTTTTTATATCATATGCTTTACAGTTTTTTATTATCTTTTATTTTGGTTTAGTTTTGTTATTTTAGTACATTAAGTTAAACTAAATGAAAATTTTAAAATGTTGCTTTTATTGAAGTTAACGTTTATTTTATTTCAAATAACGAAAAAAATTAAATTCTCATCCAAATGCTGCTAATTTTTTATTTTTCCATCCGTGACAGATAAATCTAATTTGTGTAATTCTATCACGCATGATCACATGAGCTTCACAAACAGCTGCATTTAACGCTCATGTGTTCACCAAAGGACTAAAAATAGCCAGATGGTCCAACAGTATTTTGCATCCATGTTATGATTTATTTATTCATTCCAGTTCATATGATTTGTAAAACTAAAGTTCATTCATATACCAAAATCACAGTGATATCATGTGCTTTTAACACACTTTTGATGGCTTGATGTTGTAATACTAACTAGGGAGGTGAAGGTGCATGTGGAGCCATTACAGAGTAAATGCATTTGTGGCAAAAAGGTTACAGCGAAATGCAGCTCTGCACCTCGTGACCTTTGACCCTCAGCATCAGTGGCTTAGAAAGCAAATCAGAGAGCCTTCATTTCTCAGAACTCATCTTCACAGTACTGCCACTGCAAACCACATCAACAAGACAAACCAAATGGGATATAATGACAACAATGGAGCAAACAGACACTTATAAGAGAACACCCAGTCCTTCGCTCTCAAAAACTCATACACGCTCACAAAGATGTCCAAATGCAGGCACACTCTGTGAAATGAATGACCCCCTCTGCTTGGTGTTCCTCTGATAGGATGTCTCTTAAGAGCTCAAAACAGGCTGGACTGAGGTCACAGGTCACCATTTTCCCATTGCTTACATCAAGGTGATGACAATAGGAGAGAACGTTCATTGTAATATCGCAATAAGACTGTATTAGTTCATCACTCGTACTGGCCACTCAGAGCAAGCGAGACACTGTGGATTCCACATTACTGACATGCTATAAAATATTCATATAGGAAACTAATTAAAGGTGCATTCAAATGATATTCAAGAGCAGAAGTTTAGATCTTGTTCACTTTTTGTTAGCCGAACTGGTATGACCTAATATACACATATATATACTGTATATGTATTTGATTATACATTACTTCAATTGCTATCACAATCTCAGTGTTCTCAAAACAATCTCAAAATGCATTACTAAGTTGGAAATTACTGTAATTTTATTACTTTTCCCTTGAAAAATTAAAGTAAGGGATTACTCTTTGCTTTTCTGTGATTTAATTAATTACTTCTGGTTTAATTGCATTACATGCTGTTTAAAGTTATTTTAATATTACTTACATATTTTATTAGTAATATTTAATTTTTATACTTTGTTTCCATTTTAGTAATTTTATGTGCTTTTATAATTTAAAAAATATTCTTATTTTTAAAAAATGGTCATTTTCTATGAGTTTTAATTTATTTTCATTTCAGTTTTTAGTTTTAGTAATTCTACTTCAACTTATTGCATTTCAGTTAGTTGCCAAGGCAATATTTCTAATTATCATTTAAGTTTTTCATCAAACATTTATATTTTATTTTATCTTTATTTCAAATAACAAAAAATATTTTTAACAGTTTTAGTAAACAAACAACACTGTCTGAAACCCTGTTCTACTGTATAACAAATACGCCTTAATAAAAATAAGCTTACTACATATGAAATATGTATACAAATATGACCTAATATTAGGAAAACTTTTAAAATTCTAGATATAACGACAAAACACTTTTAATACACACAAATAACACAACCAAAATTCTCATTCCAGAAGATTTTTTTTTAAGTATTCAGTTACCTAATGAGAGAAAAAAGGTTTAAAAAACACAAAAGTCAAATAAAAATCAACAGATGTTTAGTGTGTGATTGATTTTACTCTAATATTCATTCAGACATACAGTGACACTGGAGAGACCCAGTGTCATATGATCATTTAATAGTGCTTTCAGCGCTGATAAACACACCAGGAACTGTGGCGTTTATTGCAAGGGGTGAATGTGGAACATAAATCTTTGTATTTGTGAAGTTACTCAGGGTACAGTTGATAAAGGAGTAGACTAGTAGTCCAGGAGACCCATCTTCCTCTTAAGGGACTCGGGCATTTCAGGGGGTGGTGGACGGGGCAGACGGAAGTACACCTTCACTGAGTCATAGATGAACCACTGTAGGGCGGTCAGCGTGCCAATCATAATGATTCGAGCAACAAGACCCTTCCACACACCTGTGGGAGAAAGAGAAGCCATATGAACTCTTGATTTATACACAGATTGACCCGACAGTTATTTAACTGTTATTCTGCTGGGCTAATTGATCCATCTGACTTAAATCATGCTAATAATCAACTGAGATAAAAGAGCAAAATAAAAATGGGTCATTATGGTTTTTCATGGTTATCTAATGGGAATAAATCCAGGAACAACAGCAGCCTCTTTTGGTAATAAAGAGTATTACACCCCTTTGCAACTTCATGGTGCTTTAATGTCTAAAGTTTTTATGTAATAAAATAATAGCAATTAAAATCAGTATTTCATGTCCATGAATTTATCTAATGGTCTTGCTGGTCACTATGGCAAAATCAACTCCTCAGGTTTTCTTTTTGATCCACAGCTGTTGACTGGTATGTGTGTGTGCTGTGACTCACCTACAGGTCCCAATCTTTTCAGCACCTCAGCAGCTGAACTGCCTTTCTCTTTGTTTAGTACAGACACCACAGAGTCCGCAGGATGGGACACCATAGCACAGAACACGCCAGCTGAGGAGAGACACACAGCAAAGCTTACATGCATCTATATCTGTCTATGCGAAGTTGAGCCAGCACTCTTTACAAAGACATGTCTAAAAAGTTTATAACCTTGTATCTAAGGGCCCAAGCACTTACCAATATAACCAGCAACAAAGGTCACCACCAGCTGCTCAGGTTTGGAGCACTCACTGCGGGGTTTTGGTACTACGTGCTTGTACAGCATCTCCACGGTTCGCTCGAAACAGGCAAACTTCATCATGGTGTAGGGGATCTGCCTCAGCCATAAGGGAAAAACACCTTTATAGAACCTGCACAGAAAATAACATCAACAATCAGTTCTCCAGCACACAATATAGGTCTTCTGAAGGGCCTCATGGGTAATGAAGTCAATTTTGTACTGTTTGGCAGCCTTAACCCTCTGGTGATCTTCAGTCATTTTTTTTCATTTGTATTCATTGAAATGGTATAAAACTTGGCATTTGACACACACACACACACACACACACACACACACACACACACACACACACACACACACACACACACACACACACACACACACACACACACACACACACACACACACACACACACACACACACACACACTAAAGAATAAATATTACTGTTTATAAATTATAGTACATATGATCCAGTCTATTTTGACACAAGTGTGACCCTTAAGTGAGGAATAGCAGAGAGTTAAGGATCTACTCACGCGTTTATCCCCTCCTCAGCATGCATTTTGGGGGCGCACTCTCTTAGGGTGTTAGCGTAGCCGGGCTGCGTCTGGATGCGCACTTTGCACGCTTCCATAGGAGCCAGTGCAATATCGGCAAAAAACTCCGCGCTGGCTGATGCGGCCAGATAAACGGACGTCCTCCACAAATAAGCATTCTCCTGTTTACCAGACCAAACCAAACGACAGCAGTTAGCTGTAGATCTATCCCAAACGGATATGCAAAAATATGTTCAAATAAATGTTTTGGAACAATCTTTGCAGAGCCAAATTAGTTCCCTTTCATTTTCTCTCTTATTTTTATCCCAAATATAGACTTACCTCTCCAAGCATGTCATTGTACACGGACTTAAAGACTTCATAGAAACCAAACTTGCAAAGGCCTTGCATGGAATAACCAATGAATGTAGGAGCCCACCCTTTGCCCAGCCCTCTCACGCCATCCTCTCTCAAAGTTACTGAGAAACCATTGAAGATGGACTTGTACTTTACCGGGTCCACCTGTTAGACAACAGGAATAATGCATTAGTGAATGTCTGGCTGGTAAGCTTGTAAGCTTGTTTAGTTTTTAATGTTAAATTACCTGTATGCGACATTTAATGAGGTCGAGGGGCACGACTGCTGTGTGTGTGAGGCCACAGCTCAAAACCCCACCGAAACCGCAGAGGGCGTAATATTTATTTGACCCATATTCACAGCTCACATCTGCATCTGAGGGAGGAAAACACTTGTCATTTGACTTCACAACATTTCCCTTTAAATTTGATCACAAATATCTATACTGTGTGTGTAATACAGAATGGAAAATCAGAAGTCACACTCTTAAAAATATAGCTTCTTTTGGCACCTATGGTTTCATGAAGAACATTTAACATCCGTGGAACCTTTCCATTTCACAAAAGGTGAATATAGTGGAAAAAGATACTTAAGATTGTTAAAATGTTCATAAAAATAAAGATTCCAAAAGGGGTTTTTGCCATAGAAGAACCTTTTTATGGTTTTTAAAATAAGCTTTTTGTGTGTGTATGTGTTTGTGTGTGTAGGACATTTTAACAATCTTAAGAATCTTTTTCTACTATGAAGAAACTTCTGTATTGAAAAGGTTCCATGGATGTTTATAGAGTCATGGAAGCCAATACCGAAACTTTATTTTTAAGAGTGTTCTTCAAACTAAGCAAAATTATTATTTTAAGAACTTGACTGAGAGAACCCAAAATGGTTTTATGAGTTTGGAGGCCAAGTAAGCAAAATCAGATGCATTCAAGGTCATCTAGCCTTTAGTTCTAGATTATTAGAGTTCATGACAAATGATGATGTCTGAATTGAGAATTAATTGTTCTTTTGAATCTGATCCAGTTCATTTAGTCTGAATGTTTTATTCACAAATTGGATATTGTGCCTTTGTCATATTCAACTCACTGGCTTAATGAACTCTGTTGCAGCAGCTAACAGTGAATAACTGGAGAAAAGAGCCTGTTTGTCACAAAACTATTGCATGACTGCAAGAGACTTAGAATATAATTCACAAACCGTATAGACTACATTCACAATGATTTTGCATGCTTTTTGTCCTCATTCATTGTAATTGCATTGTAGAAAACAATCAGATTCAGCACATTATTCAAAATGTGTCCCATGGAAGGAGGATGAAACAGGTATATGGTAATATAACTATTATTTTGGGTTAACTATTCTTTTAACAGTCTTGAGAAAAAGTGCCTAGGAATTACAGTAGCAGGCAATAAAGACAATTAAGTCTATTAGCCAGACGTGTAATCCTTGTGGAGGAAGTTAATTCTTTAAGAATGGAATGACAAGCTTCTGATAGAGTCCACTTTAAAAATAGCATAGTGTAATTTCACTGAGCTTTATCATTACATCCGTGACCTTTTCAAATATCTTACAACAAACAATAAATAAAATCTTGGACATAAAGCCTATTCAATACTTCTAATTCTGTTTGCAACGTATCCAGTTCAGAAGATATAGAACAACAACTTCTTACCATTATGAGCAGCTGCAGCAAGTTTGCGTTTTATCTGCTGGTTCTTTTGTTGCTGATCTGGTTTAATGGAGAAAAGAGGAGTCTGGAAAGGATTCGACCGTGCCAACTGGGTTAAGGTGGTTGGGTACATTTTCACTAGGGGTTTACTGGGAAAAACAGACAGGTGACAATCCTAAATCAAACAAAAGTTAGTTTTTTTGTTGTTGTTGTTGAATACATTGCTGAAGAACAGCATTTCTCTCTCATTCAAATATTTCAGAAAATTCATGTTAAAAAGAATCGGTACACTCACTTGTCGGTTGTAAAGAAACGGCGCCTCCTGGGTGCATCAGCGGCAGGCGGATCTGAGACATCAGATGACCTCAGACTTAAACGCCTTGACCTTCTGTGACGTCACCACACTGAGACTTCACTGCGTTTCCCAATGGAAAGAGCTATGATGGTATTATGGGCCACACTAGCGTTCATTCAAAAACACAAACAAAAACAAAACAGGCAGTGTATCAAGTTATTGGTGTAAATATGGATCCAACTAAATTTGTTACCGTTTAGTTGATACCCACTGCAATCTTGAGCTCATGGTGTGAGCTTATTTCGCACAGGAGTGCGTAGTGTAAGACGATTAAGCCATTCTATTCCTGGACCAGAGCATAGAGCCTTGCACCCTTATCCTTACCTATTCAAGATCAAAGTGAGGTCAGAATTTCCAATGCCTCTGTGAGGAACAGCAGTGCACCACAGAAAACCCTAAAGACAACACATTTAGTAGAGGGAACATTATAATAATTTAGGCCAAACATATAGACACTTAAAAAAAAAACAAGCCAACTGAAATGTAGATACGAGGTACAACGCTTTATTAAACCACATTCTGTCATTTACATAAAAAGTATCTGAACCCTCCCAGCTTTATCCCACAAATCCGCAGCACCTTATAATGTAAAATAAATACAGATTCAGAATACTAAATCAGCTTTTAAAGCAGAGTAAATGCCTTTATGATGGGCGGTTTACACATTGTCCAATTCTACCAATGTAATATATAAAGTATCAAGATCTTACAATGTTTATTAACCCAAATTTGTTTTCAAAGACATAAAAAAAAGTACTTTAAAATTTAATTGTGACAATTTATAGTGTATATATTCCAAATTTTAGTGTATGTATTCCAAATTTTAGCAAACAAATATAAGCATTTTAGATGCAAACTCTTTCAGTTGGTGTTAATAGGCTGTTCAAGTTAATTGCTGAAATGTTATGCTTTATAAAACCACATGGAATTCCAAGAACCTGAAATAACAAAAATGAACGGATTAAAATTATAATAAAAATATTAAAATTACATTATCTTCAGAATACATTGCAAAACAGTTTATTGAAAATATTTGTATTTCGACAACATGTACATAAATACTACATCAACTTTAAGATGGATACGGCACCTTTAAAGAGCTAGATGTGAAAATAAATGCAAAAATATTGTCACAAGTAGACACTAAATGTAGTTCACAAACAAAACAAGTGTATTTAGCCTTCAGCACTTCCATCTTATTTATGGACAGCACCATCATTAATTAGAAGAAAAAAACACAAACAAGACAAAGACAAAAAACGTGATTTTTAAACTTAAAACCAGGATTCATTCCTCTAAAGCAGTTCATCTCAAAGAGGGTATGATGGCAGAAAAAATAATTCAAAATCTGTGAGTTCCTGTCTTTGTATGAATATATAAAGATTGCAGGTAAAAGTCCACGTCTGCCGAATCAACAAAGGGAGGTACTAGCCGAGTATGATAAAGAGGGCAAAGACTTTTAAACCGTATGACGTTCATTTGCTAGTGCTATCATCGGCCCCGCTCTGCTTGAAGAGTCCAACCTCATTAGTCTCCATGGCCTGGTAGACAAAGAACAGGAATCCAGCGAGCGCACTCAGCAGCACAAGCTGCACCCACACCGGCAGGCTGCGCCGTGCTCTGGTCTTTACAGCAGGGGGCGCCGCAGGCCTTGAAGCCGCTAGAGGGACGGCGGACACACGTGGAACTGATCGGGTCTCTGTGTACGAAGAAGAGCTGGTTTCTCTGAACTCTGTGAGACGGACACGGGATTCGTCCAGCCATGTCTCACCCAGGGGCCGGCCAGCTGCTCCTCTGATTGGTCGGCGACAGGTGGCACTAGAAACACATTTGAAAACTATACATAACTCGAGACAGATTCTCTTAAAAAAAAGGGGGAATATTTTGAGAAGTACAACTAGTTTTAAAAAAGGTTTGCATATTTACTAAAAACGAAGGCAGTAATACTAAAATACAAGACAAAATGCAAAAACACTTACTTTCCCCCATACTTTTTTTTACTTTTACTACGGGAGACTTATCCGTTTTTTGTGTGTAGACAGTTTAAGACTTCCAAAAATTTACAATTTTAAGGGTCAATAACATGCATTTTATTTAGATTTATTAATTTACTAAACGTCTTTTAACAATATACTTTTATGACTAGGTGAGTTTGGTTTGGGTTGAATGTCATGAAATAAAAACCTAATGTTTATGAATTTAATAATTGAGTTACTGAGCGTACGCTCACATGCATTCATGTCTTAGGGGCAACACATGTTTAAATGTTATAAAATTTGGTATAAGGGCGAGTAAATGATGACAGAATTTTCATTTTTTGGGTGAATATCCCCTTTAAGAAAAGCTTTTGGGAAGAAAAAAAAACCCTGAATACTTTGTATTAAGTTGGAAAGCAAGAAGAAATGGGCAGTTCATTTAATGTCAATTTAATTCTTAATAATGTTTTGTGAGTCCGGTCCCTGGTGTTTGTTCAGTGCGAATGCTCGAAACAACTTCCCCTCCATACCTGATTCCAGTGGGAGTGCTGAGGTTTTCATTGGGAAAAATCTCTTTTAGCAGATCTCTCTCTACCGTCCTCGGGGTCTGATCAATGGCTGACACCTTTTCCACCTGCGCACAAAGACAAGAGCCAGAATGATGTGAACACTGAGGTGGGAAATCTAACACCATAAATCCTATAAAGTTCTGAAGATCCAGGTTTTCAGCTTTCATTTTAAAAACAAAAGAAAGAAAAACATGATATAACACCACAACCACGTATGACCCGAGGTCAACAAGTGTGTGAATCCCCCTAAGTTTCCTCATCACCATTATACACCTGTGGAGACACACCATACAGCTCATGAAATTACCATCTCCTTCTTTGGTGTCTCCGTCCGGCTGCTATCAAATCCTCGGACAGGAGTGATTTGGGAAAGGAAAGGGGTGATTTTGGACTGTCTTGTCTTGGGCTGGGTCTCTGGTGAGCCACAGCTCCCCTGATAAACCAAAAATGTAAATGATGGCTTTAAGCTTTAGTGATGACCCTGATAAATAGAAAATTATGTAACATTGTAACTAAAACCTAATACACGCTTTAAAAAATAACGGTTCCAAAAGGGGCATTTTGCAGCAATGCCAAAAAGAACCTCTCGGTTAACAGTTTTTAAAAGAACCATTTTTTCTTAGCGTGAAGAACATCTAAAGAGCTATTTTCCACTATAAAGAGCCTTTTGTCAAATGGAACCATCAATATCAATAAAGAATCTTTATTTTTAAGAGTGTACCATGTCATTAACAAATGTCCACAAATGAACAACTATAATCAGCAAACCTGGGAAAGGTCAAACGAGACACGAAGAGAGTCCTCCGGAGCCACACGGGAGTCCCTAAAAGAAAGCGAGTGTGATGGGAAAACCTCTCTTTGCCCATCGCAGGAAAGTGAAAGATGGCACCTCATGTCTGTCAAGGGTTTGGAATGTTTGTTCTGACTCAAATGAGGCCTTGAGTACTTCGATTCAGAGAAGGATTTGACTTCCTGAGCCTTCAGAGAAGAAACAAACTATTATGAGCTACTAAAATGAATGTTTATGTACATGTATAAACTATCCTTGCGTAGCTGATAAGTACCACAGGAGCTCGGCTTGGAGGTCTACAGCTCAGGATGTCCTGCATACCCTGGTCGTCCACCTGAGATTACGAAAATTTAAATGAAGACACTTGTTGCTGCATAAATATGCCTTGATTAGAGCTGAAAGCATTAACTAAAGATGGAAGTGTGTGGATCATCACCTCAACACAAGCAGTGTTAAGAAGGGAAACAAGCGGCTCTCGATTGGACTGTCTAATCGGAGGGGAAGTGATGTCAGTGGCATTCTCATCAAACTACAGAGAAACCACAAAAGACATTTGATTGATGCAAACAAATCAAACCAACACCATTAACACTACTGTATGTGAGGCTCTCATAGTCAAGTTAAGAGACATGGAAGATTTATGACCTTGTCAACAGGACTGACGTCATGTAAACTGGATATGGTGGACTGGTAAGAAGAGTTGTGATATTTTAGTGATTCTGACCAGTCAGTCGCAGACATGGTGGACCACTTTGAGGTTCTGGATTCTTTTGGCACTGCCTTTAAAATGACACCATAAGAAACACTATGGCATTAGAATATGACCTGAATCTTCATGTTTATGTGTGAGGTTTCTTCAGGACCTACCAAAGGATGTGCTTTTATCCTCACCAGAGGAACAGACACCTCCTTCAAATCCTATGAGACATGCGATTTCCAAACAAACAGATGAAAAAGAAACGGAAAAAAGAAAAGGTAAAAAGGATCAAAATATACTTCCAATGGTTCATTCTTACCGTGCGGTGCATTTCTATGTCCCATTCACGTATTGCTTAATATACTGGATACGATTATTTTAAAAAGTATTTTTACATTTAAAAAAGAAAAATATATTTTTCTCTCTTTTATTACAATTTCAAAATTAAGTGAACATGATGGTGAATATTAAATGATTTTGGGATTTTTCTTTGGCCATGTATATGGTTGCTGCAATTTTAACATAAATAACTGGCAATTTAAAAATATTCTTATTATTTTAAAATGACAACTCAAATAAACAATGTTTTTTGGGAATGCGGTTTTAAATGAGAAACATGGGGGAAAGCCCATAAATATATAACCAATTACACTTTCTATTTTGCTTTTATTGCATGGTATCCCTTCAATTAGCAAAAGCCATGATCATCCAGGAAGTGACATCAATTTTAGGGAGATTTAAATTTTCTTTGAATATGGCTTAAATATAAAAACTATTGATAAATTATAATACAAATTAACATTACCTAATATTGACACCTCAGACCTTCACTGAGCAATGGCTAATATTAGCTTCCTGATAGATGATGTATCCGGTTTTCAACATGGGGTAAACAATTAGCTTCTTTCAGAAAATAGATTCATAGAAATATTTCCTTAATGCAAAACAAGCATTTTTTGAATGTTAAAGTTTAAAAGATACTGCATGACACGGATGACCCTAATAACGCAACCATTTAGAAAGATTAATAATTTCACAAAGAACTTCAATAGTTATGTTTTTCATATCAAAACTGAAGTCTCCAAAGATAGTTTTTAAAGGAGAAAGACACCTTATCAGTGGCGGGAGCCTCGTTCAAATCAGGCCGAAACAAGCGGACTGGTGCGCTGCGTCGCTTCAGAGATTCAGTCTTAGACGAGAGCTGTGATGTCCTGTCTGTAAGCAAAGGTCTGGGCTCTTTTCTTGCTGCCTTTAATAGGAGGATAGAAGCGGGTTTTTGATGTCAGGCTAAAAATTTAGACCAAGGATGGGACACTTCAGTCCTGGAGGGCCACTGTCCTGCAGTGTTTAGCTCCAAACATGATATAAAACACCTGTCTGTAGCTTTATAGTAATCCTGAAGACATTAGGTGTTCGACTGCACAGACCGATCGGTGTATGGCATCAAAGTACAGCGAGAGTGATACGAAAGTATAAAGAGCCGCCTGGTCTCGCGGTGCTTTGATGTCATACACTGATCGGTCTGCTTCAAGCCAAACACACCTATTGACTAACTTGTTCAGGTGTGTTTGATTGGGGTTACAACTATACTCTGCAGGACAGTGGCCCTCCAGGACCAAAGTTTCCCATCCCTGATTTTGACCATTAGCGCTATGCTAGTGTCTGGCCACCTACCACATGTCCTGTTCTTCTCCTGTCTTGCAAAACAGGAAAGTACTCTGCTGATGAGAGCTCAGAGTTCTCCTGAAAACACCAGACATTCAAACAAACTTTGCTTACAATTGAGTCACAAAGTACGTTACGGCCTTTTGTGAACCAAACATAAGCTCAACCCAAGACTGTTCACCCATGTGCAAACCAAAACACGCCTTGTGTATATCCCAAATGTTACCACACCCAGAAACCAGGTGATGTTCATTAACAACAAAACCACAGATTGAGTTACGGTGTCGTCGCTGGCGGGAACCATCTGATCCAGCCTGTGAGAAGATCTCTTCAGCTTTCTCTTAACATTCAAAACCGGCCAATCTTCCTCCTCCTTATCCTCCTATACGTCACACAGCAAAAGATCTAGAACTTTCCATAGAGAAGCAAATGGCTTATCTGATCTCCACAGGAGGTATGACAACATTTAAATGTGGAGCGGTCATGTGACCACCTTAAGTTGGTCATATTTCTTCTACAGCAGGTGGTGCTGCTGAACTCTTACAAGATAATGGTGGGAAAATATGCAGGTGGGAACGTCACATGGGAAAAAACTGTTTGTATTAGAGACAAAAGAACTAATTCTATACACTAATGTGAGACAGCATGCGCTGCTTGTACTGTCTTAACAGCTTTTATGTGAGCAAAGTAGTAAGAAGTCTTTGAAGAGAGTATCCTACTGGCTAGTCATTTACAAGTGACCTAAACAAAGATCTTCGAGTTTACACAGAGATGTAAGACTGAGTAAAATCGCAGGAATGAGAAACCAAGTGTGTCCGGAGGAAAGGAGAGAATACAAAAATAAGAGAGGAGTAAAGTCTAGGCCAAGTCCAAGCTAAAATTAAAAAAAGAAGAAAAAAACGCAAGGGATACAAGACAGTGGGGGTGCTAACTGTAATTGAAATCATGTGAACCATCATATCTAGTCTTTTGCTTAACTTGAGAAAGATGAGATTTTTGGCAGGGCTGATTGATCAGCTGATACTAGACCATTTTGAGGTTATCAGCCTTCGATTAACTGTGCTTGCTTATCTGAAGTGGTACTTTGTCAATTTAAAAAACAATCACCATGGATGGATATTAAACTAATTGGCTCTCAAATATTATGTAAATGACTATGTGTGTGTACTGACATTCGTAATCCAATTTACTT
Source organism: Siphateles boraxobius (assembly GCF_051911475.1). NCBI lineage: Eukaryota > Metazoa > Chordata > Actinopteri > Cypriniformes > Leuciscidae > Siphateles > Siphateles boraxobius. Next base: position 23,577,666 of record NW_027508799.1, on the reverse strand, counting down.
CTGTAATGTAACGCATTTCCGAGTGAAATAGAAAAAATAATTAAAAAGATGGGTGAGACATTATTTTATATATCAGGGTTTGTTCAAATATGAAAAGTAAAGAGAGTTATGATGTTTTTGAAAGACGCCTCTTTTACTCACCAAGCCTGCATTTATTTGATCAGAAATACAGTAACAGGGTTTCTGCAGGTCTTATAAAGGTAAACTTCACGACTTTTTAAAGATCAAGTTAAGAGAATTTAAAGAATAAATTGAAGGGAACACAACGTCAATATGTTCTCTAAATGTAAATGTAAAAGGAGAAACACAATAAGTTGCATTAGCAAATACAACTAACAACAGATATCCATTACTGTTTCATTTATTTTACAAAACAGTAGCTTGAATACCTCTGCTCCCAATCACAAGATTCTGAAAATAACTTTTACTGTACCACCTGATCACACTGCAAAAAAGTGATATTCTTCCTCAGTATTGTCTTCCAGTGCAAATGTCTAAAGATCCTTAAAGGGATAGTTCACCCAAACATTAAAATTCTGTCAGTATATACTCACCCTCGTGTTGTTCCAAACCCGTAAGACTTTCCTTCATCTTCAGAACACAAATTAAGATATTTTTTATGAAATCTGAGAGCTGATCACTCCTCCATAGGCTTTGATGGGAAAGTGTGAAAAGCAAACCATTAATTTTGCGGCATTGGTAAGGCACTTTTACGTTTTCTCGTTAGTTTCTCAACATTCGGACATCCAGGAAATGCACACTTTAGAACCATTTTAAACACTACATCGAGACCCATCTGCGTCATCTTCTCGCGCATGCGTAATGGCGCTCTCGTGAACTCACGTCAGAGGCCCACACAGAAGAAAATGAATAATTGAATAAAGTCATTATTTTAGGGGGGGGTTTTTAGCACAAAAAGTATTCTCGTCACTTGATAAACTTAAGGTTGAGCCGCTGTAGTCACTTGGACTATTTTACCGATGTTTTTACTAACTTTCCTAGACCGGCAGAATTAAATTGCCTAGAAGTCTATGAAGGTGTGAGACAGCTCTCAGATTTTTTAACACAAATTAAAATTTTAAACACAAATTTGTGTAATTAACAAATATCAGCCAATGGGGTCAGAAAAATCTACTTAAATCAAAGGGACGTTTTCATAACTGACATTTGTTCTTGTTTTAAGAATAAACTCATTTGTTTGAATTTAAATGTATGTTGATTTAAAGACATTTAGATATTTGTATTGGAAAACAGGAAAAAAAAAACAGAGGAAGATTTTTTTTTTTGTGCAGTGCATCCAACATTTAATGCCATGACTTTATGAATTTAAGACTTTGTACTCAAATTGCAGAACTTTATAAGGCCTTATTCAGAGTACGGGCAAATTAAGACTTCTACAGCCTTTTTGAGCCCCTAAGAAACCCTATTTTGATACATTTTAAAATGTTATTTATTCCTGTAATGGCAAAGCTTTTCAGCAGCCATTACTCCAGTCTTCGGTGCCACATGATCCTTCAGAAATCAACGCATGGGCAAACATAATGCACAGGTTTTGCACTCACCCTGTTAAGCTGAATACTGCGTGTCCTGCTGGTCACTGGCGTTTTGCCTCGGCTCCTGACTGGTCTCTCCACAACTGGGATGGGTTCGGCCTCCACTTCCGGTTCGGGCACAAACACAGGGGCTGGGGCTACATATGACGAACAGGCAAGAGCGCATTTTGATGTATTAACTTCTATAAGAACATGGTTAAATAAAGGGATCTGTTTGTCTGTTACCTTCCTCCTTGTCGCTGTACTGGTCTGAGTCTGTGTTGCCATTCTGTCCGCCATCTGTCTGTGATGTTTCTGAGGGAGGAGGAGGACCCTGATCCAGCAGCTTCTGAAGCCTCTTCTCATACACCTTACGAGTTGACGCTGATGTGAAGACATTGTTTAGTGTTGATGTGAAAGCAGTAAAGTACTTCGGAGCATGACAAACATCATGGCTGAAATATATTGTTTCATTTAGAGGCGGATTCAAATGGAAATTTCTTTGTTGTCGTAAAAAAGTACTGTCGTATTCGTGACAAGCAGTGAGAAAGGCTGCCGCTTTATTTGAAGAGGTTTCCAATATCCATTTAAGGACACTATTAAAGCCAGAATTGCAAAAACATGCAAAGCTGGATGACTGATGAAACTGCTGATTTGCACCACGAGACAATTCGGATTATTCCAGAGACTAAAAGCTGTTTAGTTGCTGGTTTTGTGTTGAAAGAAAAGACAATATTTTTGTGTATACCGCATTTCATATTTCATGAGCTTTTTCATAATAAAGTCTATTTCAAGGGGTATTTCACATTCTCTTTCATGTAACATGAAAAAAGTTATTTCATGCCTTATTGCATGTATGTTTACATTTCATTGTACTCTATCCAGCATTTATTTAATTATATATTTGCTTATTAAATTCCTCCAGAAATTTGGGCTAGTCATTGTTTAAATAAATCTAAAATAAAAACAATGTATAAATACACACATATAAAACAACATATCCTATCACATACTGTTTCCATAGTGTTTTTGCAGTTTTAGGGAATATGAAGTCAGTTCTCCTCAGGTTCACACAGGCGATAACAGGTGTAGTTCACACATTAACTTTTATCAAAAAACATTGCAAACCAGAATTAATTGATTTAATTAAGATTTTTTTTAACCATATATGTATTGTTTTATTAATTTGTGTATGTTGTGATTTACGTCTTCACACTGCATAATTTGAGTTTAAATCTCAAAAGCGGCTTACCAACAATGGGTCCAGCATTCAGGCCATACTTCAGCAACAGGTCTTTCAAACCCTCATTGCTCAATTCAGTGACATCAACATCCTCTGGACGAACTTTGTCTGTTTTTCTGGTGGCTTTCTGTGAAGAAAAGTGTCACGTTATACATCATGCGGTTAATCATTTTCCATTTAGACGTCAAATTTTTCAAGAATGCACATTGCAGAGCTGTAATAAAACATGTTAAGATGACATCGCACCGTAAAGTATTTGAACTTGAAGAACAGGTGTCTAAATACACCCGACAGGCTCTTACACTGGAGCAAGTAGGGCTGTACCGGTGAGCCAGACAACCGCGCCACTACAGTGGCATGCAAAAAATATCTAAATATATAAACAAAAAAAAAATATATAATATTATGGTTGCAGTTTACGTGAGTATTGGGAAATTAGTTAAGTACAAAGCTTTGTTTGCAAAGGAAATAACATTTTAGAAACTAAATGTTATTTATTTCGCCAATAAGGAAACAACTGAAATCTTGACGAATTAGGATTAGGGTATAGAGGCCAAAAATGTGGTTTAACGGGATAGTTCACCCAAAAATTAATTCTGTCATCATTTACTCACCCTCATGCTGTTCCAAACCAAAAAAGACTTTTGTTCATCTTTGGAACACTTAGATCCAATATTCCAATATTTGGAACACGAAGTTCTTTAATGAAATCTGAGTGACTTCTTTCCCTCCTTTTAAAGCGGCGCAACTACCTCTTTTACACTTCTTTTACAAGTTCATAAAAAGATCGTAAAACTAATTTTACTAAATCACAAATTTTCTGAAGAGACACGATCGCTACATATGATGAAAAGATTTAATTACGGCGTTTATCCACCTTTAAACATTGATCAGTGAACATGAGCAGAAGCTGAAACGAACTAAGATACTCAAGTTTATATGCATTTACAGAGACGTATGTACAGGCGCATTTTACTACGCCAGTAATTCAGTTTCACTTTTACTGGGGCAAAGCAACACTAGTTTCTTGGATTAAGATTGCTCTCTATCAAACTTTTACTATCTTTGTCAGTTGCTTTGGAATATCGGGAGGAATTTGAAAAAAATAAAAGAGACAGGGCTGCTAATTTTCCCAGAAAAACGATTGCACGATTTGAATGAATGGTGTGGTGGCAAGAAACTACCCGATGTGTTATCTACCACCGTCACAGCCCTACTGTTCTGACACTTAAACTAGTTTAAAAGAAAATGTGAGGACATTCTTTACGTTCCCCATCCCATAACACACTATATACACTATTACTACACATGAAACAGCTCAGAGGCAACTAGGTGAGTTTAAAAACAATGTGCTTAGCATGCGATATGATACGATTTGGATAAACCAATAAGGTTAAATTAAGCAATGAAATGAAAAAATTCAATGCTTATGCAAAGTGCCACTGTGATAGTGCCATTAGTCTGAAGGCATAAACGCAAACTTTCAGACTGTGTGGGACAAGGCACGAACAATTCAAATCCAGCCACATTCCCTGGAGTCGAGCACTGCTCCACAAATGCAACCATGTGACCAAGGAGAAATGGCAAAAACAGTGAAGTGGAGAAGGAGAGAATGTATTACGAGGGGCAGGAGGAGATCATGAAGGCGTATGAGCTTTAGTGAGGGGCCTTCACCAGGTCTGATCTGGAACGCTGCCGACTCCAACTTTCAGAAATCACAGCATTCCAGCAGGAAGGAGGAGAAAACAAAACAAAAAACAACCTTTCCTCAGTCCACAGACAACACCCTCAAAACTTATACAGTTTTTGAGAACGTCAGACTCTTCATGTGCCTGTGAACAACATGGGTTTGATACAGATTGTTTTTTTTAGATTTAAATTAATATTCTGTAACAAAAACATTTGATTTAATCATTTCATTTTTAATTCTAATGCTTTTTCTTTTCTGACATTTTATGGTTCGAGAAGTTTTATGGGCCGTTGCGAAATTGGATATTCAATCTGGGAAGTGTCTTTCTACAGAAGCGATTCCAGATTGGGCAGTTCTCTAAATGTTTCAACTGCAGAAAAGGTGTTTCCGGGCAGGAAAGATGGCTTCAACTCCGGCCCTAAATTCCCTTGCTCAAACAGAGCCGGGGAGCGAAGAAATGCTGGACCGGTCTCGTTGAGCAATCTAATATCATTGCACTATAGTGCTCTTTATATCTAAATATAAAACTATGTGAGAGAGGGACCCAGCAAGTGGGAGAGAGAGTGAATCAACAGTTTCAATTTATTTCCAAAAAGGCAGTTAATGTGAGCTGCCGGTTTACTAGAATCACTCCTGGTAAAATAACAAAAGTGCCGCACTGTCTAAACAAACACGGGGATGTGCCATGTTATGTTTTAAAAAAAAAAAAAAAAGACTGGTTATAGTCAGGTAAATAAAAAACAACAACAACACAATAGTATTGTTACGCCACCGTTCGCTCTTCAAGCCTGTGGAAACAGACACCAGTTCGCCTGGCCGAGAACAGGCTGCAGAACACAAACCATTCTGGTGGAAAAGGGGTATGAGAGACCTATAATGTTAATTGTCATCTCTCTGGAAATTTGTAATAATGGGGCATGATGTTGCTGGTTACCCACAATTTGCCCGATTGTGGATTTCGCAGCACAGCTTGTAAACCAGTTTTATTTGAACACAAAAAAAACACGACCAACTCTGGTATAAAAAAAAACCTCACAATTCATTGAAGAGGTCACACATAAAATCAAACATCTATGGTCCACAATTTGTGTGTGTGTCATGCGTTTCTGAAAACTACTATCTGAGAGACAGCAACTTCAAAGAAGAATGCAAAGCACACACACATCTGGCAGCCGATGCACAAATTCCACTTCACAAGAAAGTATTTCCTCAATAAAGGGACCAAACCCACTATGAAAACAGCCTGCTCAATACATCTAAAAAGCACAGTACTTTGGTGGGTATGAAAAATATATACATTTTTTTACAGTATAAATAAGCCCTTCATACATGAAAATATTCACAGCTGCCGTTTAATTTTTAAGATGGGGGTCCCTTGCACAAAGTTTGGGAGTCTGCAGCATCTGAAATACTGAAAACAACTGATTTAAGCAATTTGTTTACCAACTTACAATAGTATTTCATACCTGATAAATATTTTACCCACTTACAATAGTATTTCATACCTGATAAATATGGAAAAATGAACTTTTTTATTGCTTTAGAAAATCACCTAGGCAGACTGTGTCGTGGAGATGAAGAGGTTAAAGACAGGGAAACACATGTACAGTAAGATTTCATAATGATAGGCCGCACTACCTCATTCACTGGCACTGGAATACAGAGAGGTGCCTTTAATCTCTGCTTTAACATAAAAAGTTGTCTGGGAGGAGGGGTTGGCTGAATAACCAGAACTAACTTGAAACATAGTATTCACTATGGAAAATGTATTAATGATGGCAACAATAGACCCATACCTGATATAACTGGCTAGCATTAAAAAATGATACTGCACACGGTTCATATTATGGGTTTATGAAATAGCTGTGTGGGTATTAAGAATTAGTAAGTAACACAGAGAAGTGGGGGGAGAAACACTCCCACTCCTCTATGAAACACCAGGTGTTTACTCACAGTAACATTTTTCAAGAATGCCAATAACCAGAAACATTATCAGGTTTAGACACAGATAAAAAGAAGTGCAAGATCAGTGTCCATTTTCTATTAAAATTACAATGGGATGCTATTTTCCACATTATGAATCTTTACTGAAGTGTTCATTCATTCAAGCTCAGATCTTTACTTTTCTGATGGACACGCCTAAAACAGATGTGTAACTGAGATATAAAATACAGCAAGATTTCCAGTACGTTATATTTACTCTAATTCATGTTTTGTTTTTTACAGATAACGGCATGGATTTTAAACACGTGAAGCTAATCCATTGAATCTGACGGATACATTTAAGCGGGAAACTGTCGCCCGGTAGTGATAGGAAGTCGGAATCGGTTCTTTCGAACAGCTAGTTTCAAAATCCGGTTTTAAAAATGCTTCGTTGTGCCAGACGTTCCAAATTACACGTTCTATTCTTTCAAATAAAGTGATAAACATCTTGCTAACATTACGTGTTTATTTATTCATAATTTCTTATATTTTAAGAGTGTTTATTGTCATTCCATGACCACCAGTTAGGTTTCTCACAGCTATGTTTCAGATCACATTGTGGATTCTCAACCCTCGGCTGAGAGTTTTGCATGTTTTAATAGAATGCTATTCATTTAAACCAAATATATTTAGGGAGTATGATTAAACTGATACAGTGCTTTCGTAACCACATCGTTCAGACAGGTTTTGTGATCTAGCTCAACTGATTCACAGAAATGATCCAACTCAAAATAACGATTCGCTCACGAACCGGACACCATTAGTAAAAGTTCGCCATGCCGGTTTGTTTTCATTTGCATGTGCAAACATCAGAGGTATGCCATTTATTTACTCTGATAATTGTAACCTCCGAACTTTAGTCCAACAAACAGAATTTTAGGAAATGCACGAATTGATGGCATTAAGAAAAAATCAATAACGCGAACTGCATCGGCTACATTTGATGCATTTTAAATGCAAAGCAAGTCACCAGCCAAAACAAAGCAAGCTTCTCCAAACCCACCCTGCCAGAGCGGCTCCTGTTGGAGATCACGGGGGATGGAGGCAGTTCCTCGTCGCTGGAGAAGACATCTGGAGAGCCGCTGCTCTTTTTGTTTTGCGCGGTCAGATTCTTCAAATACAGCTGCACGTACACATCCTTCCTCTGGTCGCCATTCGGCAAAGCCACATTATGGGCCAACAGCGCACTTTTGAGCTTATCTTTAGTGAGCACAGACGGGTCTTCCAGAAATTCCGACATTTCTATGTTGGCTTGAGCAGGACACTATCGCTGGCAGACTGATTTATTTTATGGGATCAGTGACCATCTTAGGAGAGAGACCCCTATTGGATGCGTTCCGCAGAAAGAAGCGCTCTGATTGGTTGTTATATCATTTAAAATCACTGGAGATAAATAGACTAGTTGAACCCATTGTTTACAATAGATTCACCTACTAACTTACTAAAAATTTAATTTGCATGTAAAAAATATTGCAAACAAAGAAAAAGATTGAGCTAGAAGTGTATGGGCAACAGAAGCGCAGCAAAGTTAAACGTTAGGCTTTGAAATTAGACTGCTATATGATCTAATACACACACAAAGATGATATAAGGTATGTCAACATTTTATTGGCCAAATGATGCAACGTATGTTGCAACCAAAGACAAATTTATTAAACAACTTAAGTCACTTTTAAGCTTTTCATGTTTACATATTTTCCAGGCTCTCATGGAAAACATTTACAAGTTCACACTACTATTGATAAACATTTGAACGTTCCTCAGGAGCACTTCCGCTGAGAGATGTCATCAAACTGAACATTGAGCTCTTGCAATAACAAACAAAATGTATTGAAAGCACACCGTTGTAACACCAAAACAAAAAAACAAAATCTTAACCAAAGTGATCACAGTGCTGCAGAAACCGACCACTTATGAAGGAGCTGACTGGTGTATCATGGGTATCAAAGAAAGAGCAGGCAGCTGGAGGGTTAGCATTTGCACTAGCACACTCAGCTCTACCGCCGTCTCCTGATGCTCATTTCCACAATGTGAATGTGCGAGTTGTTTCATCTCCACCCTCAAGTCATGCTCGGCAGTGCAGTCCGTCTCAAGTGAAGAAGGGTGGTGGCACAGCACTCTGCTGGGGTGTGGTTTCCTTGACCCATCCCATCCCCTGACCTCTCCCGTGACCTCTCCTCCTTTGCCTTGTTGTCTCCCTCTCTTTCCCAACTCAGGCCTTGATCTCAGCAGGAGGGCAGTACAGCACTTCAGAGTTCTCTGACGACAGCTCCTCTGAAAGGGACAGACAGGTTTTAGTGTAGGATAACGAATCTGACACAAGGCAACAAATGAAGCCTACTCCTATGGGAACTTATTATCACCAGGGAATAAAAATAAGGTCACACTTTACATTAGGGTCCAATTCTCACTATTAATTAACTATTAACTGTGACTTGCCTCAATAATCTCCTGATAACTGCTTGTAAACAGTAAGGTAGTTCAGTTTAGGTATTGTGTAGGATTAAGGGATGTAGAATATGGTCTTTATTAAGTACTAATAAACAGCCGATATCCTAGTAATATGCAAGGCAAGGCAAGTTTATTTATATAGCACATTTCATACACGGTGGTAATTCAAAGTGCTTTACATAGAAGAAATTAAAATAATCAAAAGAAAATCAGAGTAATTTAAACAGTTTTGAATAAAAAAACAAAAATACAATACAGTATAAACAGTCGGACAAACAGTGGCACAGTGCTCATTCAGTAAATGCACAGCTAAACAGAAGTGTTTTGAGTCTGGATTTGAATGTGACTACTGTAGGAGCACATCTGATCTCTTCTGGAAGCTGGTTCCAGCTGCGGCTGGCATAATAGCTAAAAGCAGACTCGCCATGCTTAGAGTGAACCCTTGGTATTTCTAGCTGATGTGATCCTAATGATCTGAGTGACCTGTTGGGTTTATATTCAGTGAGCATATCTGCAATGTATTGTAGTAGGGATTTATATACCAGTAATAATACTTTAAAAACAATCCTATATGTAACTGGTAGCCACTGTAAAGACCTGAGGACTGGTGTGATATGTTCATATTTTCTGGTTCTGCTCAGAATCCTAGCAGCAGCGTTCTGTATGAGCTGCAACTGTCTTATGGTCTTTTTGGGAAGGCCAGTGAGAAGTCCATTACAATAATCCACCCTACTGGTGATGAAAGCATGCACAAGTTTCTCTAAGTCTTGACTGGAAACAAAGCATCTAATTCTTGCAATATTTTTCAGGTGATATTATGCTGATTTAGTTATTGCTTTGACATGACTACTGAAACTAAGGTCTGACTCTAGAGACACACCAAGATTCCTGACTTGATTTTTAGTTGTTTGACCCCTAGAATGAAGGTATGCATTCACCTTGAGAACTTCATCAACTTCAGTTTTGTCTTTGTTTAACTGAAGAAAGTTTTGGCACATCCAATTGTTTACTTCATCAATGCATTGGAACAGAGAGTTAATGGGGCTGTAATCGTTAGGCAATAGGGCTAAGTAGATCTGTGTGTCGTCTGCATAGCTGTGGTAAGCGATTTGGTTATTTCTCATTATTTGGCTCATTGGGAGCATGTACAGGTTGAATAGGAGTGGCGCAAGAATTGAGCCTTGAGGGACTCCGCATGTCATGGGTGTCCACTCAGACTTATGATCTCCAATACTCACATAATAACCTCACCCTCCTAAGTATGACCTGAACCATTTTAGGACTATCCCGGAAAGCCCGAACCAATTTTCCAGCCTGTCAAGAAGTATGTTGTGATCGACAGTGTCAAATGCAGCTCTGAGGTCGAGTAGTACCAGCACTGATAATTTGCCTGTATCAGTATTTAAGCGAATATCGTTTATTATCTTTATGAGCGCGGTCTCTGACAATTTTCAATCTGGTTTCCGATCGCATCACAGCACAAAGTATCCATTTGAGCTTAAGAATTTGTTCAGCGGATTAAAAACAACTTTTTCAATGATCTTGTCTGTGAAAGGAAGATTTGAGATCGGTCTATAGTTGTTTAATATGGTCTTATCCAGATTGCTTTTTTTCAGGAGGGGCTTGACAACTGCAGTTTTCAGGGAGTTCGGAAAACTCCCAGAGAGAAGTGAAGTAGGGGTGGGCGATATAGCCTCACAATTATATCACGATATTTCAAGAATATTTGCGATAATGATATTTATGAAGATATAGACATTTTTTTTGTTTTTGTTGAAAATTTTCTTATTATGTTTATCTCGCCTAAATGTTTGCTCTCTCATTGCGTTTTTACAATGTGGTAATTTTGTTGTTAAGAGTTTACACAACACAAGGAAGCTTGATTTCAATCTTTGAATTAAATGTTAAATGTGTGTAGGTCTAACACCAGTATTCAGAAAAACTACAGAAACATAATAAAGTAATCAAATGTAAAATAACACATAGTCTTTTAGTTCTGTTTCCTGATTAAATTAAAATACAAAGGCTAATAATTCTCATTCACTACAATTAAAGCTATCTTTTGTTGTTTTGACGACAACATTAATGACATACGCATAGCCTATGGCTGCTGTCACTTTTACAGCTAGTGCACGGATCCATTGCTGTTTTCATTATACTGTCTGTCACACTGTCACATGCGTTTTATACATAACCGACTGTGTTTATGAGTATACTTACCAAGACCGGAAGTTTTACACAATTTTGCGTTTTTCCCCCCATTAAAGCGTTATAATCCACGAAAAATAACTAGTTTCTCGCGAGCTGTAGCCTACTCTATGTATGCACGCAGTGCAACTCTCTCAGAGAGTGCGCGAGTAGCTTACTGGATAGTTTAAAACCGCTTGAATGTTTAAACTGATAAGAATTAAGAAGACTTGAAAATGATAAACTTTAGTTACGATGCACTGATGGCCCGATTGTGCAAGAGACCATTCAGTCATGTCCCGACTCCTAAACGCGCGCGCGAGAGAAGAAGCGCGTCGGCAGCCCCGCTGAACACTCAAGCTGTTTATGAAATTGCTAAATCGTCATCGGAGGCTGACAGGCTGCTCTCGCGCTCAGACAGGTGTTGTTGTTGTGCGTGCTAGGGAACGTAAATGCGCCATACGTCATTGCGTCGATATATCATTGATATCGCGATATGACACTTTTTTTTATCATGTAAAAATTTATACCGGTATTATCGTGGACGGTATGATATGGCACACCCCTAAAGTGAAGCATTTACCACTTCTAGGAGATCTGCTTCAAACAGTTAAACACACTTTTGAAGAAAGATGTGGGAAGTGCGTCAAGAGCACAGGTTGATGGTTTAAGGTGCTGTACAGTATCTTCCAAAATTTTGCCATCAATTTCTTCGAAATCAGACAGTAACTCTACTTTCTCAGGTTGCGGTATGATCTGTCTGGCCCCAGTGCAATTCAAGGATGAGCTGATCACATTTCTGATATTATTGATTTTCTCAGAGAAGAAGGAAGCAAACTCACTGCACTTGCTCACTGAGAGTATTTCTCTGGGAATCTGGCTTGGGGGGTTTGTCAGTCTCTCTACAGTAGCAAAAAGAGTGCGTGTGTTTAAGTTACTGTTTATAATATTTGAGAAAAAAGCCTGTCTAGCTTTGCCTAGTTCCATATTGAAAGCATGGATGCGGTCTTTGTAGATGTTATAATGGACTACAAGTTTTGTCTTCCGCCACATGCGCTCTGCTTGTCTGCATTGTCTTTTCATATTTTGCACTACTGTTGAGTTTCTCCAAGGTTCTTTTTGTCTGCCACTCTTCCTGACTTTCACAGGAGCAATATCATCAATTACACTTACCTTTTGAGTTAAAAGAATCAAGGAGAAAATCAACAGAGTCAGCAGATATGCTTGGTGTTAAAGATATAGCCTTCATAAAAAGTGCACTAGTGTTCTCATTTAAGCATCTCTTCTTGACAGACACAGATCTAGCTTTAATGGCAGGAGAGATCAATATATCAAAGAAAATACAGAAATGATCAGACAGTGCTACATTCTTAATAACAATCGATGAAATATTTAGACCCTTACTGATAATCTAGAGTGTGTCCACGATTATGTGTGGGTCCATGTACATGCTGAGTCAAATCAAAGTATTTAAAACAGTTATGATTTCTTTTGCCATATTGGTTTCTGCACTATGTGAATGTTAAAATCTCCAGCAATGGCAGAACAGTCAAATTCAGAGGAAATTGTTGATAACAGTTCTGTAAAGTCCTCAGCAAAGACTGGAGAGTATTTTGGAGGCCTGTAAATAATAAGTAAAATTCGTGGAGCACCTTTTAACAATACCCAGATATTCAAAAGACGTGTAATTACCAAATGATATTTGCTTACATTGATAGAAATCTTTAAAAATGCATGCTAATAAGCAACTAGTTAATAGTGAGAATTGAACCTAAACTAATGTGTTACCAAAAATGAAACGTAATTGTGAGTTTATAGAAAATAATGTTCAATTCTGACTTAAGATAAGTTGCAATGACCTTTTTTATTTAATTTGTTTTTATTCCATGCCGGAAACAAACTCCCATATATTCCTGACCTTCAAAAAGGAAAATCCCTGACAACCAAATAATATGATATGGAGTTCACTCGAACCACAATGAGCATGAGGCATTTTCGATTCATTCTCATTAAGGTAGGATCATGCCAGGTATTGTAGATGTTTGTGGAGCTGAGAGCGCATTTCTTCTTGCAAATGAGAGTCAATTGCTTAAGTGAAGCCAGTGACATCTGTCATAAGTGTTTCACAATCTGCCCATAGTTGCTGGATTTAGTGCTTATTTTCCTATATTGCAAGCTTTTATTCTGAAAGACATTAATAGGGGTGTATTAAACTGACAATGTATGAATACTTTAAGATTTTAGAAATAAAGTGCATCTTTTTGAATCATGCATTTATATACATGCTAATAGGGCAGCACATTTTGGTGGAAATCTAATTACGATAAATAAAAATAATAATAATTAAAAAGCTACAAGTTTGCTCTGCTTGTTAGTTGGGCTAAACAATTTGTCCTAAAACAAATGTAAAATTGTAAAACTTACATTTAAGGCTGTCCCTATTCAATGTTAAAGCATCAAGATTTTTAATTGGGCAGAAAACCACAGAGAGCACTTAAAATAAGGGTACAAATGTCAGTTCCCGGAGGGCCCCAGCCATGCAGAGCTTAGGCCTCGTTCACACTGCAAGGGCTTAATTCTCAATTCCGATTTTTTGAAAAAAATCAATTTTTTTGCAAGGCCGTTCACATTTCCAATTAAATGCGACCTTTATTGATCTCCTGTGTGAACGTGAAATGACCCAGAAGTGACCCACATGCGCAGAAGAGTACTCAACGGTCAAAGACGTCACTTGTTGTTTTGGGAAGTAGCTAAACATGGCCTGAATAGAGCTGTCCCCCCAAATATTAGGCAAGGCATCTTATCTCCTCATTCCCGCCTACTTCAACGCAGAATTACGACGTTTATCCATATCAATGACGTGCGGGTCGGATACATGTGACCTGGCCGTTCAGATTGAAGTCGCATTTCTAAAGATCGGATACATATCGGATTTGGACCACATACCCAAGTGGCCTGGGTCGCATTTGAAAAGATCGGATCTGTGTCGTTCAGACTGTCATGAAAAGATCAGATACAGGTCGCATAGGGGCAAAAAAATCGGAATTGGGTCGTTTCAGCCTGCAGTGTGAACGTAGCCTTAATTCCAACACACATACCTGTAGTTTTCAAACAAGCCTTAAGGACTTGATTAGCTGGATCAGGAGCATTTAATTAGGGTTGAAACTAAACTCTGCAGGGCCGTGGCCCTCCAAGAATTGAGTTTTGAATCCTTGTCTAAAAATTTATATTTTGCTGACAACAATTTATTTCGATAGATAGTGCAGCCTTCCATGCCAACTTTCTTGACTGTGTATTGAAACAGTTAGGTAAAAATCTAGTCAATATCTATGTGAACTCACCAGGCAGGACACATTTCCACAGGCCGTATGTTTTCCCTACAGCCGTCTGCCACAGACGCAGAGTGCCGTCCTCTGAGCCACTGGCATACAGCTCTCCATCAGGGCTAAACCGCACACAGTGAATGGGCCCGAAGTGACCCTTATATGACTCTGAAAAAGAGACTTGGTTAAATGCAATACATTTTCTCATATGTATTTTCTCGTTATTTCATCTGACTCCATAAATGAAAAAGGTTTTAATGATATCTGTGATCATTAAATGTGAGCGAATGTTTTACTATTCTTTTAAAATCTTGAATGAAAATAATGTCAAAGTCAATTAGAATAATCAAATGTCACAATTTAATATGTCAGGTAAATGTATCATTACAATTTCATAACCAATTCAAAGATAATCAATGCAAAACATCAAATGCTCTAGAACAAAGAGGAAAAGTTTACCCGACAAGAAATGCGTGAGGCACGGGCCGATCTCAGATATAGAAAAGGCCCTGAGCTCTCGCTGCGTTTCATTATATACCCAGACCTCATTTCAAATCTAAACATCATTCAGTCAGATGGTCAGAAGGTGTTAACTCAAAGACACACCCTCCAGTATTGGAGGGTGTGGAAGATATTTCTAAACATCCTAAGAACTTTATCACCTTTTGGTTTACTTCTTTGGGAATGAGACATTTGTACCAGTCACACCGAGACATTTCAAATAATACCAAACATGTATAAACCTTGATGATAATCATTCACATTAAACCATTTAGATTCTTTTGTGAGTTTGGGAGATCTCTGCCAGGATGAAGAATGGGGTAGAGAAATGTAGATTAGGATGAGGGAGGTGAGACCTTCGTCTCAATAGTGCATGACGGGGAGTTCAAATGTTAATTTCCTTTGTTTTCTCAAAGAGTGGCCCTCTCTTAAAGTCCTTCCAGTTTTTCCAGTCTTACACAAGCAAGAACACTACATATATATTCATGAGCCAATCTATACTAAGCTTTATGTTTTTTCATACAGCAGTTTATTACATTAATTTAAACTTAATTAGCGCCTACGCTCCTACCCATTTCCTCTTTGGTGGTGTAGTCATATTTATAAAGCTTGAAGTCATCTCCTCCAGCCACAAAGAAGTCTTTATCAGGATGCAGTGAGGCAGAGTGAATAGAGGCAGGGGCGTCCACAGTCTTAATCAGATCCAAACTGTAAGTAAAAGACAACAGATTGACATGATCAGTTCTCCATACATTTTAAGGACATGTTTTTTGTCCAACTCAGTCCTCAAGGTAATATTTGCATAATAGGACAGCTTGTAGCCGTCTACCTGTGGGCGTTGTAGAAGCCGATGGTTCTCCCATACGTGATGACCAGAATCTCCCCATCAGGAATGTACTCCATGCTGGTGACAGAGGCATCAAACGATAGAGTATGCACTGCCTCCTGTGTGTTCTTGTCCCAAAGTCTACAAATGAAAGACAACACAACCTCAGAAAAACTCAGAACGCAAAACGTTCGGGTTCTATTATGCAATGTACAGTTCAAAGACTTTGTCCATTACCATTAAGGACACTCACCTGATAGTTTTGTCATCAGCAGCCGAGAGAATCTGTTGGTCATTGTTACACCACAGAGCTTTCTTTATGGCAGAGGTGTGGCCTGCAATCTCCTGGGGATCTGCATTACAAATGCCATATAGCCTTATGCGCTATTTCATCTAGTAGAATTTATGACAGGAATTGAATTTTGGAAATTGATTTGATATCAAAACAAATCATTT
Source organism: Siphateles boraxobius (assembly GCF_051911475.1). Taxonomy (NCBI): domain Eukaryota; kingdom Metazoa; phylum Chordata; class Actinopteri; order Cypriniformes; family Leuciscidae; genus Siphateles; species Siphateles boraxobius. Next base: position 23,561,474 of record NW_027508799.1, on the reverse strand, counting down.
AAAAAAAAGTCACTCTACATACCTGCTTCAGGTTTGCTGAGGTCATAGATGCGCAGTACTTTATCATTCCCTCCAGTCAGGAGAAAGTTACTGTCCTGTTGATTCAACATACGCTGGTAAAAACTCTTAATTTGGCAAAACAGCTCTGCACAAGTAACACAGACGGTTTGAGGTGACATCACTTAGACATAATCAATGTTGTGATTATCTTGTAGTTGCGTGCATAGTCTGGGTTATGGAGCTCAGAAAACATCTCGATGTTGATCAGCTTTAGATTTCAGAATTTTTGTATTTGAAATGGCTCAAAAGAGTAAATTTTCAGAGGGACCACTATTTTATTCTAGTAGATTTAAAATGTTGAATGCAAGACGTAAAACAAGTAAAATATAGTTAAATAATGTTTTTCACTTAATATTTTTTATTTATTTAGCAATTTGCATACACAACTGTTCAAAAGTTTGGGGTAAGTAGTTTAAAAAAAAAGTTTTTAAGTCTCTTGTGCTTACTAAGGCTGCATTTATTCAATCAAAAATACATTAAAAACAGTAATATTGTGAAATAATGACAATTTAAAATAATTGGTTTCTATTGTAATATATTATTACAATTTAAAATAACTTTGCTAATTGAATATACTTTAAAATGTACTTTATTCCAGTGATGGTAAAGCTGAATTTTCAGCAATCATTACTGCAGTCTTCAGTGTCACATGATCCTTCAGAAATCATTCTAATATGCTGATTTGGACCTGTTGTGAACATCTGGCTCTGTCCATCATAAGTCTTACCTGTGTAAAGTTCACAGATTTCACAATGTGCTTGTGCGCCAGGGTGAGGACCTCATCTCCAGTGACAGCATCCCATACCTTTCTGTCAGATTCAAATAAATAAATACAAAATGTAAAATAATATTTAACCAATAGCATTTCACCCATTTCACATTTTGTTACTATTTGTACTTACGCTGTAAAATCTGCAGCGGCCGTAGCTGCTTTTGTAGCTTCTTTATTTAAAGTGGCACCCCAGACAGCACCTTTGTGACCCAAGAACGTCCCAATCCAGTCCCCTGTGTCTCCCTGGCGCAACATAGGTTTGCCATCTGCAATTTTTTTGCCAAAACAAACTTTCAGACCTATCTGACAGCAATTTCTCCTAAATGATGACTCTTTATGCTCACTGCCCAGGAAAGAGATCCGGATTACTGTCAAGGGTTGATTTTAAGATTCAAGAATAGACATACCTTTACAAGCACTAATAAGGAAATATCCATAAGGAGTTATTCCACTGAACGCCAGATCCACAACAGGTCTGGTATGGCCAGAACAGGTGAGAGGAGTCTGTCTCATAGCCATACTTACAGGATTCCTATAAAGATGAGAAAATACATATGCATTTTTTACTCAGACACAGCCACACATTTATCAAAAATCAAGTAAATACCTAAAAGAAAAACAACAACGTTGTGAATAGAACAGATGTGCTGGCTAACTCAAGCATGGCTAGCCATGAATTCAATCATTACCTTGCAAAGACAACAAAACAACGACACACTCCAGTACTTTGTGGCCAGATTCCGTGTCGGGGAGGATTGTGGAGCTCACAGCTGCACTCCCAGCTACAGTGCTGTGCCACCAGCTACACGAGGTGTGTGTGAGTGTAAGTGGGTAAGCTAAACTAGAGCCCTCGCTAACGCTACAGGAACATAATGGAAGTGTGGAAACCGGACATCATTTCCGGCCCGCGACGCTACAGTATTGGTCAGAATCGTGTCACGTGACGCACTACTATCGTCGCTTCGAGAAGCTATTGTACACTGGAGCTTAATATTACATGTTAAGTGTATGCTAATTGCTAACACGTAATGTGATATGTTGTATGTTTTTGTTGTAATATAAAAGATTTTGGGTTAGGTCTTTAACATGAGAATATTTTTCAGTATTATGAGATACGAACTCCAAATTACGAGAAACGTATCATTATGAGATCAATATTAAGTTTATCAATATTTTGAATGATGATATAATTGATATGTGGCTAAAAAAAATCCGCCAAGTAACTGAGCCACGGAGCGCCTCGTGTAAGAACATCCATTCAGGATAAAATTAGAACTGCGCTACTGTTTTTTGTTTTGTTTTTTTAGATACAGTGTTCACAACATCTACAGCTGGAAAGGTTGCGGAGAGAAATGCTTTACATACAGACATCCAGATGGAAAAATATGCGTCCGAGGCGAGCCTCACTGTTTTAAAGGTCTGATGTGATGTTACCTCCTCCAATGATAACAAATTTACATGATGTGATGTCATGATGATCTCAGTGTCATGGGACCGACTGTAAAAAAAAAATACATCATACACATACCTGTTTTAAAGGGATAACGTTGGCTCGCCCAAAAATGAAAATTCTTTGATTTACTCACCCTCAATGGTGTATGAACCCTGTATGAATTTCTTTCTTCTGCTGAACACAAAAGAATATATTTTGAGTAGTAAATTATATAATTTTTGGGTAGACTATCCCTTTAAAGTCCGGGGAGAAATTTCTGGAAAGATATGCTATATGGATGGATGGATGGATAGATAGATTTATTTGTTGTTTACCTACTTTGACAGAAAAGAAAAATATATTTATTCAATTTACTTTAAAGTTACATCAATCTGAAATATTCAAAATCACTGTAATGCTTTTGATTGCCATCAATCAAAGGTTGCTACAGATCTTACACAATTTTATCACTCTAAAAATCTTGCTAAAAGCCATTTAGGATGAACATATACAGTAAGCACACATTTTCATGACTGGAAAACAGAAAAGCAAACACGGACGCCTCTCTACCTGCGCATTATCTTAGTGACACTGTAATGCTGAAAGCTAGATGCAAAGCAGTGTGAGTCATATAGTACCAGCATGCACCGCGACAGGCTCTAACACACAGGGGTGGGAGATCATCTGATACTCTGAGAAGTCCGAATCATTCCAGCGAATCTGTTCGTTCGCATAATTCACTTTGGTGAACCGGTTCAAAAGCTGATTCACTTTTTTTTTTATAAATCATCGCTCCAGTAAAATAATTCAGGTTTATATTTCCGGTGTGTAGTTGTGTGTTGTTTATGATTAGTGATCGAAAAGATGTAAATTCATTTCAGCAATGAAAATTCTGTCATTTACTCACCCATGTTGTTTCAAACCTGCATAGCCTACTTGTTTCTTCACACACATAATTATAATATAACAACAAAATATTTTTCAGCAACACAGTATACAAAAAAATGATTCAAAAACACATCACGGATCATTTTAAAATTTATAGAATATTTTATATGTGCAGAATTACAGGGATAAGAAAATCCCCATTCATTTAGGCTATTCATTGAATCTTTTTTGAGAACATTTCCTTCTGTGTTAAATACAGCAACAAAAAAGTTTTAGGCCTACATGTTTTGAACAGTATGACACATCAAGCAAATGACCGAATTTTCGCATATAGAGAATCGGTTCAGTTGAATCATAATACAGAACCGACTGAAAAGAACGATTGACTCGCGAATCGAACAGCACAACTGGAGGCGTAACCGAGCAGAACCTGAGCTTAAATCCGCACCCTGCTTTACATTATCGCATTCATTGAATCTTCCCCGTCTCAGAGCAGCAACAGCGAGCATTTACAGCAATGGCAAAGTACATCCATGTCCCAGAAGGCGCACCGGCGGTTCCTAAATTAGACGTGACGGTAGATGAGCACGATTACAGAGCCGGAGCGCTGAAACTCATCAAGACGCTCAGACCCCACTGGAAACCTTCTGAGGTCAAATTGAAGGTAATTCTCATGTCATATCTCGTCGCTTACAATTCGGGTGGTCGCTCGCCGACTCTAACTGGAGCAGAGAGTCGGCATGTGCTCACTGCAACTCGTTTAACATCTTATATAATGCAAAAAGCGAAGTTAAGCGTGCTGCGCCTTGAAATCGTGAGCTGCGTCACCAGATACTAGACCCCGTCGCACCATGGTGCTAACCAGAGACACAGCAGCCAATGCGAGCTGTCAAAGCGCTTATGTTCGAACACTCATTCATTAAAATATATGGCTCTTGGATGCTACAAAGTAGGCTATTTATTGCACCATTACAATTATTACAGCAACAGTAATAAATATAAAGCAAGATGCAAAGGGAGGAAGGTGGGTGGTGGATCCTTGGAATTTGTGCATTGTATTTTTTGTAATTCTTCTATCAAACTACTTAGTATCTTATGTTTTTTATCTTATGTTTTTTATTTATTATGTTTTTTATATAGTATTTTGTGTTATTACTTCTTAAGAATGTAGAAAAAGTATTCCAATAGTGGTTAGTATATTTTTCATTTGGCTACTCCACTTGTTCATTAACTAGTAGCCCATACTTCCCATAGAAGCTTTGTTCCCCAAATTATTTGTTTCCCAAAATAAAAAAAATTACGACTTTTTATCTTAAAAATCAGACTCTTTTTTTTTAGAATTCAGTTTAAATCTCACAATTCTGACTTTTTCTCAGAAGTGCGAAATATAAAACCTAATTGCAAGTCATAAAGTCAGATTTGCAAGATATAAATTTGCAATAGAAATAAAATCAGAATATAAACTTGCAATTCTGACTTTTTCCTCACAATTGCGAGTAAATATCTTGCAATTCTGACAAGTAGTTGACTTATTTTCTCAGAATTGTGAGATATGAACTCGCAATTGTGAGTTTATATCTCACAGAAAAAAGTCGTAAATGCGGGATATGACCTCGCAATTGCGAGAAATAAAGTCAGAATTACGAGATATAGCCTAAACTCGCAATTGCGAAGAAAAAAGTCAGAATTGCAAATTTATTTATATTATTATTTATATCTTGCATAAAATAATAATTGAATTGAATTCTGAGATATCTCAGAACTGCGAGTCTATATTTCGCAATTCAGACTTTATAACTCGCAATTGCGAGTTTGTCTCACAATTCTGAGAAAAAAAGTCTCAGATATAAACACACAATTGTGAGAAAAAAAGGCAGAATTGTGAGATGAAAAGTTTTCAGTGATGGAAACAAACTTCCATATATTCCATACATCCTAATAGTGACAAGTACTTGTTTAATTGCTACGGGTAGCAAATTGCAAATTTAAATCACCATTAAATTCTACACTGTAAAAAGTGGTAACCTGAAATTGTTCCCTTAAAGAGGTAATTTATACCTGATCTAATTCATAAAAAATATGTATTTAGGTTGATTCCGAGGTATTAAACAATATTTTTTTATAATATAATATGTTTTTGTTATTAGTGTATTACAATAGTTGCTGGTATACCTATTCTAGTTTTACTAACCATTAAAAGATACACAAGACATTTTGGTTACACTTCATTTTAAGGAGTCCATTTTACAGTGTAATTAAACATTTAAGTACTGAGTAATAATAATATTAACAACATATCAGGTAAAGATTAGGGTTAGTTCCATATAATTATGCACAATTTATAGTAATTACAATAGTAACTACATGTAACAAGGGCACTGTAAAATAAAGTGCTACCGACATTTAAAAAACAAAAATTTTTGAATGACCATTTGATTTGTTAAAAATGATATAAAGTAGTAATGCTAGGTAATGTGCTCAATGAAAGTTATTATAAAATGATATTTGTTTAACTTGCGTTCGATGAGAATCTGGGTGGGGTATGACATGTATGAAGTATGAGGAAGATATTTTCCAAATTTTCTTCCTGCAGCAGTGGATTATGGTCATACAGCATTCCTCATTTCTAAAATGAGTCGAAGTCAATATTTGTGTAGGACAGTCAAAGTAAAGACATTTGTTTGCTATCCAGTGAAGTTACTGTCTACGGAACCTGTAGACGGACTGTTGACCATGGCAATAACCATGTTTAATGTGACGGTTCAGTTTTCCGTCACCTTGGTGTTGTTGAGTACTGTGAAAGAAATCTTTTCTTTAGCTGTGCACCTTGAATCAAGTTTTTCAAGTGCTTAGTAATGGCATTGGATCGAACGTCCGCGGGATTTCGGATCGAGATTGAGTCGTGTGGAAATTTCCATCCTATAGGCCTAATTGGTGCTTTATTGGTCATACAATGATTTTGCCAGAGTAATTCTTTGTTTTTTGTAGAGCATCCAAACAACATTGGACCCCATTGACCTTCATTGTATAAAAAAACCCATAAGAGATCTTCAAAATATATTTATTCAAAAACTATACAAGTTTTTGAGCATCATCTATCCCTTTAAGTTACAAATAAACCCCAAATGAACTCACTTCCCCTTTAAACCCGCACGTTCGAAGGCTCCATCCCGATGAAAAGTCATCAGTCTGTAATAATATTCTTGTAAGCTGAACACTTTTTAGCCTGAGGTGCGGAACAGTGTTTCCTTGTATAAACAGAGTTGGTAGGGGTGTGTGACGTCGCTCGCATGTGGGAGGGAAACTAGATATGTATTGGGTTGTTTTCATCAACTTTGAAACAAAATTGAGGGCTCAGCACATGCCAGGCTCTGGCAGAAATCAAATTCCTGACGTTCCGCCCACTGCCAGTCAATCCCAGATAGTACAGATGATTGTGGCCTGGAATGCTCTGTGTCCCAAACACGCTCCATTAGTAGACAATGCAAATTTGTTCAGCTTGGACACACTGAATGCACCACCTTTTGTGCTGGTTTTGATCCTAAATAAATGTGTTGTTTTGGTTATGTTGAGTTTTAGTGATTCATCTTTTTTTGTATACATTTTGCATTCAGCTGATCAAGTGGCGAAAAAACCAAAAAGGAACTCGAGGCATGTGATGCTGATGCCAACAAAGAGCCTTTTAATGAACATCATATCGAAAGGTTAACCTCAAACCATCTGAGCGAGCTGAAAAAGATGACCTCTTTACTTTTTTCTTCCTCTTTCTGCAGTTTTTCACCGACGGCATCACGAACAAGCTGATTGGCTGTTATGTCGGCGGGTCCATGCAGGAAGTGGTCCTGGTACGGGTCTACGGGAACAAGACGGAACTGTTTGTGGACCGGGAAAACGAAGTGAAGAGCTTCCGTGTCCTGCAGGCACACCGGTGCGCTCCACGTCTCTACTGCACCTTCAACAATGGCCTGTGCTATGAGTTTCTGGAGGGTGTGGCCCTGGAGCCCGAGCACATCCGCAGCTCCGCCGTCTTCAGGTTAGAAACTGTATGTTCAAGTGGGCTGATCAGACCTAATTGATTCTGGACGGCGTGACGGAGATGGAGATACCGGCGTTGACCTCTAACTAGACAGACACTTGTCTCATTACCCCAAACCTTACCCAGTAATTCCTTAAGACATGAATGACGCATTGCCCTCTCTCTCTCGCACACTGACCCAGGCCTCCTGCCAATACGTGTCGGGTCTCAGACAGCTGTGAGAGAACAAGGCTACTGTGTTAGCAGGGTGATGACGTGATAAATGTTGGCTGTTAAACTATTTTAAATGCACTGTATACAAAAGTTTGGGGTTAGTAAAAAATGAATACTTTTATTCAGCATTAATTTGATCATAAGAGACATTTATAACATTACAAAACATTCCTATTTTTTCAAATAAATGTTCTTCAGCACAACTGTTTTCAACATTCATAATAATAAAAAAGGTTTCTTAAGCACCAAATCAGCATATTAGAATGATTTCTGAAGGATCATGTGACACTGAAGACTGGCTACTAAAGATTAAGCTTCGCCATCAGAGGAATAAATGTCATTTTAAAATCTATTAAAATAGAAAACTGTTTTTTTTTAAAAATTGTAATAATATTTGACAATATTACTGGTTTCGCTGTATTTTTGACCCAATAAATGCAGCCTTGGCGGGTGAGCATAAGAGACAGAATCAAAATCGTACCGACCCCAAACTTTTGAACGGTTTGTAAGTATATTACATACTGTAGGGTTCAAAAATGAAAATTGAATCTGAACCTGAAAATAATCTGATTTTATTTGTTTACAGGAGCATTGCAAGACAGCTGGCAAAATATCATGCCATACATGCCCACAACGGCTGGGTGCCCCAGTCAGACCTCTGGCTGAGAATGAGCAAGTACTTTTCTCTCGTTCCTACACACTTTGAGGACCCTGAGAAGGACCAGAGGTGAGCTTTCAATTTAAGGATTGCACCGTGTTTCTAAAGCCATATAAATGGTAGAATTATTATTGATGTTTTTTCAGCCAAGCAGTACATGTAGAGTTACAGCCTTAGGCTTGTGACACCCGGCAACTGTCAATACAAAGAGTTTGAGATCTCAACTTCACTTGCTATGACGTAAAGAAAATACATAAAGAAAACATGCTTTGCTTACACTGTGCTTTGAAAATCCTCCCAATGCTACATGACATGACTCATCCTGGCACAGATACATGTGTTTGCACAGGAGCAAGTTCAGAAAACACACATTCAAAAAATCCAAATTCATTTAGCAGAAATAATCTTTAGTAATATTTTAAAAATAACTCCTTTTAAAGATAGCTTCTGAATGTGCTTTACATAAGACGACTAAAAGACATGGCAAGATAATAAAGAAAGAAAACATAATCAATTATAAAACAGTATAAACATGTATATACATATTAATACATATTATACAGTATAAACATGCTTATCAAAAAAGAGAAATTGAAAAGTCAATAGGCTGTTCTGAAATACTGTTTTACAATTAGATTTAAAGTCGCTGGCTCTCTAATGTCAGAAATACCCATAAAATGTCTATTCAACAATTTTTGCAGATGCAACTAGATTTGTATATTGTCTGAAGGAAATATGAGTGGTGCTTGTACGTGCAAAACTGGGACATGGAGTTTGTTTGTTTTTCTTTACCACATTGCTATGCATGTTGCTAGAGTGATAGTCCAAGTCAAGTTTGAGCAAAATAAACAGTTCAGGTAGGCTTGAATTTAGTGTAGGATTAAAAATGGATTATATTATGGAAACAATCCGTTATTGTGCAACAACCTGTCACAACAGAATAAATGCCCATACAGTGTCTTACTTTACTATTTATAGACAATCATTTTTTGAAGTAGTCTTGTATCAGACCTGGAAATGAAGGTTTTTATCTGACTGAGTAAGGCAGGTACAATGTGTTTTAATTGAATCACGCTGTAACACAGAAGCTTGTTTGTGTTTTCTGAATGCATGTATGTGTCATTTGTCCCCAGGCTGAACAGTGAGGTGCCCAGCTCCGCGTGTCTTAGAGACGAGATGATCTGGCTTCAGCAGAACCTTTCTAAACTGGGTTCCCCAGTCGTTCTCTGTCACAACGATCTGCTCTGTAAGAACATCATCTACAACCAAAAGGAAGGTGAGTCCTACAAACCCCAACAGCTTCCTTGAGCCACAGCGTTTGTTTCCCCAACCCCCCTGCCTAAGGTAGGCTTCAATTCAGTGTTTTCACCTCTGAAATATAGCGTGGATGACCTCTCCTAAAGGATGGTCAAATTACATTCTCATCCAATTTCATCAAGGGATCAGGAGAATCCACTGGTTTCCATGAAATGTGTTTTCTGTTCTTGAAAATCAAAAGCAAAAGTGTGTTTTTGTTTGCTTTGGGGAATGTTGCTGTGATGCTGTTTACTCTCTTCATGATGTAGAGACTGGCGACTGTCTGCGCTACCTGAGCCACAGGACGGAGAGTGAGAGAGTGTGACTCCGGTCATTCTTGTTATGCAGAACGTTTTCAGTCCTTTCATTTCTGTGAATATATTTAAGAAATAAGGAAGTATTTCAATTAAACACTATATCAGACTTTAGTAAATATGCTGTGGTCATGCGGAGGCACATCAGCTTTATTTATACAATGGCAAGGAAAAAAAACCAAAAGAAAATAAAAGCTAAAATAATATGTTTTTAAATTTTAGGTAAGGAAAATTGCCATTGGTATTATTAACTGTTTTACTCATATATTTTTGATATATATGATGATTTGAGTGGATTTTGACATTTTTGTCAAGCTCTCAGGTGTTAAAACTAAAAAAATACAAATAATTAACTAAATAATAATTAGTATATACATAAATAAATGAAAATAATTAAAACTATTACATTATTAATGTAAATTAATACTTATCTGATTGTTATTTCCACCATAAAGTGGGCTTTAGATTTTATCCAATATATTAGGACATATATGATTGGGAAAAATAAAATCATCAGCATAACAGGAATGACTCACATGGAAGAATATAAGCATGAGGAAATGGCTGCTCTGCCACAGTAGTAGTGTGAGAACGTGTAGTTCCTGTCTCGCACCTTTTTTTTTTTTTTTTTTTTTTTTTTTTTTGAGGCTTTCAAACCGATTATCATCAGCATGTATCAGTTGCCCTAAAGGTATCAGTTGCCCCTAAAAACTGTTTCTGGAGCAGTAAATAATTCACAACACACGATTAAAGATTGGGTCATGGAAATCTGCTTCGAAAACAGGGCTTGGAGGCAGCTACGACCTTGGGCACATGTTTGTATTTGAATTTTGAGAGAGGAAGGAGGCTCTGTTATCAGAAAAAAAGCCAAGCCACTTCCTCCAACTCGCTTTTAACACAAACTGAGGGGTGGGAGGAAGTTTTCACAGTAAAATGTTTAACTTTTTGACAACCCTGCACACTCAGCCCCCTCCCCTTCACGCCGAGACCTATGGCAAGAGCCGGGAGCGTTACGCAACAGTCTGAGAGCATACTTGTTTTTGTTTTTCATGTCTTTCGTTGACTCTCAGGGAGTCAAATAAGTGTGAGAGTCCTACAGGCTCGACCTGCACAGGAAGCCATCGTGGCATTTGCATAGAGCCAGTAACTTGGGGGGCCTCATTGGATGTCTAATCGACCAATGGGGATGCTGTGTGGTGGGGGTGTGCGTTTATGAGATGAGCCGTGTTTGTTCTTAAAGGGGGAGGTGCCCAATGGCCTCTCTGCAGTGAAGCTGTGTGTGTTCTGTGACAGATGTGAGTTTGCCAAATCTCTTCATCTGCTGCACAGGGCTATAGCCACTGACTGGAGGTGTTCAGTGTGTCCCGCTAGGACGCCACCGGGTCCGGTAACCACCTCACGTGTCTCTTTCTGTAGACCAACACTTCTGTCCAATGTCAATAAAACTTTTTTTTTACACACCATAAGCTCTAGAGCACTGGGCATATGCAAGGCCATAAACACACATTAGGTGCACTAATGTTACATGTAGCTTATAAGGCAGTGATTTAACGAATAATACATTACACATATTTAGACCGAGAGGAGTAAGGCTTTGTATTCTGAAGTCAACACTGTTCACATCACCTGACCAATCAAATCATTGCTTGCTAGACCACTGCTATAAAGATTATGTGCCACTAGATGGCGACGTTGCCCATTTTCTCTCCTTTACCTCCTCTGTCCTTCCAGCCCTGGGCTTACAGTACAGCCATCTTCTATGCATTTTCTAAAGCTGTAAACCTTTCTTTAACCTGAATGGTTTATCCATTCTGTGGCTTTCTTCATTTTTATTTCACTCTTTTTCCTTTCACTGTTTTACAGTGTAGAGCAGAAGACTGTTTGCGCAAGGCGCACTTTCTTTTGCCAGCCAAGAGATTTCCTGGAAACGGTCAAACTTGCAATGACTTTGCCAACTTTTGAATTGTTTGTTTTCATTTAAAAATACCCAAAAATGAATAATAATAATTCTGATCATGATTCTGATAATACATATTTTCCTTTAAAAAAAAGAAAACTGATTGCAAGTTTTTCACTTTTCCTCTCAGCAGGCTCATGTAAATGAGTGATTCATTAATTACATACACTTTAAAAAAAAAACATGTTATTTTAGGTTTAAAAGATGGATTATCATTTTTACATTATTATTATAAAAGCTTTAAAAATTGTATTGTCAATTTTCAATTCCCCCTACACCTAAACTTTTTAATTTCACCCCCATTATAAATTAAGAAAAGTGTTAAAATCAGGGAAATTTGTATTTGTGGAAACGACACGTGACAGGGTAGCATGGTTTATACTGGTATAATGAATATTGGTAGGACATTGCATTGTGACCTGAGGGAGAGTAGCTATTTTGGCATAATTTCCAAAATAACCAGTATATGAGAATTTTAATTCGGAAACTATATATACATTTTTTTGCCCAAAACACAAAATCAAAATCATCCAATAGCCTTGATCCATTAATTCGGACTGGATGTGAAAGAATTAAATGACATATTTGCTGTTTAAACTTAAAGTGTCCCTAATTGAAGAATCACCTCAATATAGCATGCTGGTTTTTTTCCACATGCATGCTATGAATGCATGAAATCTGTCTCCATGTCTTATTCTCTTTCTGTCATTTTTGTTTATTCTTTGTTGTCTTGCACCAGAATGCAAATCCTTACTCCTTTTCCCAGATGTGATTTGATCAGTCATGTAAACAGCAGAAAATGTCCATGTAGTGTTGGTTTGCTAATACAGGCAATAGATTATTACAGTAAAAAAAAAGAACAAGGGTTAAGAAGGCAATGCCCATGAGCTTTTCTAAACAAATTTCTATTTGTTTCCCCTCCTGCAGGAAATGTCAAATTCATTGACTACGAATATGCTGGGTACAATTACCAAGCCTATGACATTGGGAATCACTTCAATGAATTTGCAGGTAATGCGATATGACCCGAAGCTATTCTAACCTGCTTGACCAGGATTGAAAGATTTCTAATGTGAATGGTTGTGGGTGTGGCCTTCTTGTGATTGACAGGTCTGAATGAGGTGGACTACACCCATTATCCAGGGCGAGAGCTCCAGTTGCAGTGGCTCCGGTCCTATCTGGAGGCCTACAAGGAGTACAAATCCCAAGGCACACAGGTCTCCAACACTGAAGTGGAGCTGCTGTACGTGCAAGTCAACCGCTTCGCCTTGGTGAGTTGAAACTGGATTTATCCGCCACTGTCTGGAATCGTGACGCATTTTGATCCATCGGCACCCTGCCAAACTAAACATCAGGCTTTTGCTTTTTCAATTTAATTACTTTCTTTAATGCATTTTACAAAGCAAACTGGAACATCGTGAGCAGTTTAACTATTTAGCAGGTAGATGGTCTGCATTAGAGTGACGCTTGAAATGTAGACCGAGGTATGAATAGTGATCGCAAGTAGTCAGGGATGGAGCCTTGACATCATGCACACCTTTATAGAGATTCGCAGGCATCTAATGAGAGGACGTGTGTGTGTGTGTGTGTGTGTGTGTGTGTGTGTGTGTGTGTGTGTGTGTGTGTGTGTGTGTGTGTGTGTGTGTGCGTGTGCGCGCTCACAGGTCATTCTTTGATGATTGAGTCGCACACCTGCTCTTTAGTCCTTGCTTGATGATGATATTTACTTCAGAGAGGAAAACTAATTGAATATCCAGTTTACTCTCGCAGTTCAGTCTTTTTGTGATCAATAGACGTGTTAAAAGCAGGCTGAGATGTTTTTCCAGTTTGTCGGGAGGGGGGAAAAAGCCCTCAGAGAAAAAATTTATCCTCGGGCTCTAAAGATATGGCGAACAAAACTGAAGGAGGCACTGTGTCCCTGAGAGGGACCTTGAGAGACGCTAAAACAAATGCCAGAGGAATTCCATAGTGTGAGGCTTAATGAACGGATGTGTGTTTTTTGTTGCCTTTATTTTGGATTCCTTTTCCTGAAGCCTTATTTGAAAGCTCTGTGAAAACAGAAGCAATGCCCAAGAATATTATATTAATCAGAATATGGGCATTTTCTGATTCTGTAGGCGTAATGTAAGCGCACTAACCTGCCATAAACAGATTTAGCCATAATACTGAATAAGACAGGTGGATTATGCCTGTATTATTCATAAATGACTAATCAGAATACATGATCTAAAAGTCTTCCTATATTATGTCATTTAGATAAAGTCAAACAAAGGTAATTTTGGTTGATATTAGTAAGAGTTGTGTAGAGATGCTGAAAAGAAAAATGATGGTGTGTAAAAAAGCTGATAAAGCCTATTTTAAATGGCTACAAAGAGGAAAACAATAGAACATTTACAGAAATTGTTCACACAATAATTTATATGATTTATACTCACTACCATTTAATAGTTGTGGGTCAGTATGTTTGTTTGTTTTTTATTAAAAGATATTAATATTTTTATTCAGCAAAGATGCGTTAAATTGATCAAAAGTGAGAGTAAAGGCATTTACATTGTTACAAAAAATTATAATAAATGCTTTTTTTTTTTTTTACTTTCTATTCATTAAAGAATCCTGACAAAAAAAAAAATGTATTACGGTTTCCAGAAAAATATTAAGCACGACAACTGTTTTCAATATATATAACAATAAGAAATGTTTCTTGAGCATCAATTCAGCATATTAGAATGATTTCTGAGTGATCATGTGACGCGTGAAGTAATGATGCTGAAAATCCAGCTTTACCATCACAGGAATAAATGACATTTTAGAATATATTCAAACAGGAAACAATTATTTTAAATTATAATAATATAACACAATATTACTGTTTATACTGCATTTGTGATCAAATAAAAACAGCCTTGGTGAGCATAAGAGACAAATAAAAAAATTCTGACCTTAAACTTTTAAACAGTAGTGTTTTTCTTGAAGCTCTGCTTTAGTGTGGCATCTTGATGTTTACAAACCATCTTCACATGCTTCGGCCAGGAGACATGGAGTTTTATAAAATATCTGAATATGCTCAGAAATTGTGTTTGGGGGGGGTTCAGGACCCTTGAATCTGGCAGAGACAAACATTTATTCTGTGCAGTTGAGTGAAAAACAGGATAGAGACTTTATTATAGGCAAACCCGTGATCTTTACTCACATGATGGCAGGAGTGATTCAGTCTCATCAGAGGGGCTTTTATATATATATATATATATATATGCCAAATTTTATAAGCTTTTACTTTGCTGTCAGTGATCCAGAATCAACACAAATAACTTCCATGCAGTTATCTTTTTTCCTTTTTTAATGGCTCCACTAAAACGAAGCAGTCTTTGCTTAGAAAGGCTTGGGTCAAATGTTTCCAAGCAACAATACAACATACAATCTGTCTCAGTTAACTCCAGTGTCAGGGTGAATCCAACAAAGTCTGTCTAGAAGATCTCTTAGTTTTATTTTACCCCCAAATTTTTATAAATAAATATTAATATATTTATTAAATGAAGCCTGTTTTAGTAATAACAGTGAAGTGCCCACCTCATCATCTTAATGCAAAAAAAAATAAATCACATTATATATATATATAGTTGTATTTGTATAAAATAAATATAATTATGTCTAGATTTTCTTTAATTAAATAAAGCCAAAATTCTTTGTGGTTCTAAATAGTTTCATATGTAATATATAAATCAGTGATCATTTACATACACTGTTTAAAATATTGTTATATTTATATACTACGTTCATTAATATTTTGAAATAAATTGTATTTTTTATGATCAGTTTTTAATTTTACGTGCTTTTGTCATTTGTTTTTTTAATTGATATTTTTTCCAGTAATTTTTAAGTTAGTTGCTAAGTTGCAAAGTTTTGCATCTAATACTGAAGCATTATTTAAATTACCGAAAATTATTTTTGACAATGCTGATATATATATATATTGGTATACGGTATGACATGTCTCTTTGAGCTTTACCTGCCAATACCCTGATTTCTTCCTCTGTGACAAAAGTAAATAAAAATATTTTATTTACACTTTATTTTAAGGTGTCAATGTTACAGTGCAAGTATACATTTATAAGTATATACAGTATAAGTATACATGATAATAATTAACTTTATGTACTTACCGGTACTATAGGACTAGGGTTAGGATTGGGGTTTGATTTAGGGTTAGATGCATGTTATTATGCATAATTTATAGTTATTACTACAGTGCATACATGTAACAATGACACTGTAAAATAAAGTGTTACCAAAGTTAAAGCTATCCTCAATTTTCCTCCTGGTATTTGGTTTTGGTTCTCCCCAGGCATCTCATTTCTTCTGGGGACTGTGGGCATTAATCCAGGCTCAGTACTCCACCATTGACTTTGACTTCTTGGGGTAAGTTTTATCTTCTCAACAACAATGTCCATATAATTGAGGTTTGAACAATGCATTCTCACTCTTGACCACCATATTTTCTTCTGCAGATACGCAGTTCTCCGTTTCAGCCAGTACTTCAAGATGAAGCCAGAGGTGACGTCAATGCACCTTCCAGAATAATCTCTCAGGTCCGTGTGTTGCGCTACTCTAGAGAAGGGCTCCCCCTGGTGGACACTAGAACTAGCTGGAGGCCTCTTCAGTTCGTAGACTGAACACTGCACTTACTTGTCTGAACACATCATTTTAGATAAGCCCCAAAATCATTTCCGACCTCAAAGTTGGTTTAGTGTTATAGAAAACCAAGCACCTAAGTCGTCCTCCTCCTCCTCGCTTTTATGTGGTGGTCAAGAGAGAGGGTCACCCCAGTGCCCTAGTTCATGATATTGCCAATTGAGGAAGCAAAACAACTGACAAAAATATGGCTTACTCCGGAGCCTTGACTTGCCAATGTATGTGAAGATTGAGCCTGGGAGAATCTCAAATAAAGAAAAGCTCCCCAAATACTGATCCTCCAAGGACATGAAACCTCAGACAACAACAATTATTGAAGACAGAAGACAGAGAGGAGGGCCACCGGGTCTGTTTTTAGCAACTAACTATCATCCTAAAGGTCATTCCTGTTTGTTTACACAACTTTTAAGGGGAGAAATCTGTGTACTGTAAGATAATATTGGGCTTACTGTATTGATAGTCACTGATTCTGTCTAACCGGCGAACTTCTGGCCTACCTGTTCCTACGAGGGTTGTTCTTGGCACAGCTGTTGTAAAAGATATGTGATTCAGGGACCAATAGAAGCTTCGTTGTTTGTTTTTGGCAGACAATTCCTCCCTCATCATGTCACTGTGAACCACTGTATAGCGCATTCATAATTGTTTTCTCAGCGTGGTGCTTGGAGAAGGTAGACGCACAGTAGCCGTGGCTACAATGAGCCGGTAGCTAATCTGAAGCCCACACCAAAGTGCTGATATTTCTTGCTTGTACATTATGCACATGTCTATTTTTCCACATTAGAAATAACATGGTAATATTTACAGTTCGAACGGTGGATTTTGTACTTATTTAAATGCCGCTGGTAAAGAGATTGCTAGTGAGAAGTGTACTTTTTTTCTTGGAGGAATCGGTGAATTCTTTGTAATGGATGTCATTTTTGGAAGCCTTAACAACGGCATCGCCTGCTAGACGCACTAAAGCTTTTGTATTCATACTCCCCTTCCGCATGACAGGCCTTTTTGCACAAAACTGACTGCTTTGAGAACAAAAGCAGTCCCCACTTTATCTTGCAATGGGCCACTCTTTCTGCTCAAGAAATAGTTTAACTTGCACATGTTGGTAGTAGAGATTTTGGTAACACTTTATTTTACAGGGTCCCTGTAACACGTTGCTAAATTGAACTGCTATAGTAAATAGTTTATATGGATCCGCAAGTCTCTCTACACAGTAATGAAATTTACTCCGAACCAAGGTCAGAAATTAATTTGGACTTGGCACAAAAAAGTCCTAGAATTTAAAATGTGGTGGAAAACAATGTCCTTGTGTTAAATTATTATTTTTTTATATAGTATATAAATATTTTTTTATCTGTTACATACACTACTACTGTTCAAAAGTTTGGGGTCAGTAAGATTTTTTTTTTTTTAAAGAAATAAATACTTTTATTCAGTTAATTTTTTGCTATCCTGAAAAATAACCGATAATGGTTTCCACAAAAATATTAAGCATAAGCATAATTGTCTTCAACAACTAAAAATTCAGCTTTGCCATCACAGGAATTACATTTAAGATATATATTAAACATCTCTTAAGTTTGTACTTTATTTTTAATCAAATAAATGCAGCCTTGATGATACTTCTTTCAAAAACCTTATAAAAACACACTGACCCTTAGCTTTTGAACAGTAGTGTAATATTTGTTTTCATAATATTCTATTCTTTGCTGATTTAGTTGTTTAGACCCTTTGAATTAAGTTATTTGAAATAAAATGGATATAAAAAGAAAAAGAATAGCCATCATAAATTCCACTGAAAATCATTTCCAGTTAGTTTCTGACGCTGCTCATGAGCAATGTAATGTAAAGTGTGACCAAGATTTTTCCAAGAGGTTTTCTAGTGCAAACTTCAGCTCTGAGACTTGCCTTCGCACCGCCTGGCTACCCTCATTTACCTCACTTTCCTGTGTCAGTTTGCCTATAATTACAAACAACCATATACAATTGTGTAAATACTAGAAACTGTGAACTTCGGGTTGTTTTATTGTATTTTGAAGTATGCTTCTTTTCCTATGCCAGTTCTTTTGTAACTGTCAAGCTTGCACCTTGATAATGTTTTTGAACTGTCAAGGACCACACAGAATGCTACGTTTTTCTTTTCTTTTCTTTTTTAAATAGTAATACACCCAGAAAAGTTCACCATAATATTGGGAAATATATAACAGTCTTCGATGATTAACTGATTTCTTTGCACTCTTTAGCATTTGTATAAAACCGGAAGTGATGTGGTTTCAACTTTCATCCAATTAAGTGCTTCTGGTGAACATATAATGTACAGAACTGCCGCAAGCATCTGTTGGTGTTTTTTTTTTTGTTGTGTAGTAGGTGTGTATGTACAACTGTAATTAAACTTTAAAAGAAAATCTTTGCTTATTATTAAACAATGTTTATTGTCCACAACTAAACAGAGATATTCTTTTATCTAAACAGAAGTACTAAGTAGATTTAATAATAATCTGGGGATGAAATCCTAAAGTGTTGCATTGTAGATTCTGCTTCAAATCATTTGAATGGAAATAAAATTCTACAAGTTTATTTGCCCCGTTTCATGTCTTGACTTCTCATTCTGCTTAAAAGTAAGAGATTGTGCCATGAAGAATAATATTTGACGTAATTCACAGTTATTTGGAATGGTATGCACAGAGAGCGCAATGTGTTTATGTAGAGCCAATCAAAACTAATAGATTGAGACACTTTTTGTTCACAGAAGAGGTTCACGGCAGGTCCTCCTGCATTTTTTGCTATAGTGTTTCAGAAAGAAATAATTATAACGGCGCTCCAGTTCAGACTGTAATTGAATTAGTTCCAGTCCCTCCAGCGACTTCCACCAAGAGCTCTGCATTAATTACCAAATTCAATATCTGTATTCACGCCTCAACTTATTTCCATTTTACAAAGGTCATATTTTAAACACTTGTCTGAAATAATTACAAATGCAAAACATATCGATGTTTCGTTCAATTCTTGTGCCTCATTTAGGCTACATATAATATAAGCCTAAAAATGTGTTTCCTGCAGCCTTCTCAAAGTTCTCTGCACTCTTATTAAAAAGCAAGATGCATCGAACAAAAAGCCCAAGCACAATGCACTCGTCAATTCATGCGTCCTTCTTTTTCTCCACAACAGGTAGTAGACATGGACTAAATGACTGAAAAAGCTTAAAAGCATCTGTAGGCAGAACGGAGCAGACAAAGCTCTCATTCACAGCATCTCTTTTAACACACGGCAGGAGGGTGTAATAAAGCAATACGCAGTTATGGAAGTGTGTCTCATAGAGACAAGGTCATGATAATACGGTTTGAGGAATAAAGATGTAAAAGCCGCTGGGTTTGTGAACCACAAACAATGTGCAGCGGGTCAGGGCGTTCATTCATCTTGATTAGATGTGCCAACCTAATTACAAGCGGAGGAAACAGTAATTAGCACAAGTCTCACCTCGTTAATCACAAAAGACTTCTTCGGTCTATTTTTATCTGATTAATGGCTCTTTAAACATGGGGGGATATTTATATTTGGGGTAATTGTACTCGGCTTGCTCGATCTAGTTTTATTTCACTGTAACCTCATTAGTTTTCATTGTTTAATGGAAGCTCTTGTCAAGGCTAATGTGTGTGTTCACAATGAGAATACTTTAATAGGCTGCAAGGCTGATCCGATGTTTCGAGGGTATTAATGAAGACGGTTTTGTTTATGGCTAGCAGCATTTATAGACATCACAAAATGGCTGGGTCAGTGCTAAATCATATTATCATTCATGACTACTGAAAATCATTTGGCAGCCAAGACACCACAGGTGAATTAGAGTAAAAATGTTAACTAATAGAGATCACCATACTTACTCACTTGATTTATCACAGTATTATTACAACTGTTTCTCAAATGTATGGTTTAAATATGCAGACAAGACATAATCTAATTAAATAAACACATCAGCATAAATAGATCAGAAATTGGCCAGGTTCTACATTCTTGTTTCATTTTAAGACATAAAGGTTTTTACAGAGGGGATTTTGAATATCTCTTTATCACTCCATCAATAAGTAAATACTATAAACAAAATAATTTTAGTAATAAAGTTTTGTGTGCTACTGAAGGGGAGATTTCTGAAAAAAATAAAAATTCTGAGAAAACTACAGACGCAGTTAGTGTAGTAGTGTAGTAAAAGTGTAGTAAAAGTGTAGTAAAATATACTAAATGTATTTTGGGTGTTTTCTTTAGATTTGAAGAAGACAAAGTTGCCCAAAATCTCAAAATTGACTGGTGCAAAAAAAAAAAAAAAAAAAAAAAAAAATCGTTTTCCCTGTAGTGTTTTGCCTTAAAACAGTATAACAGAAAGTGTAAACCAAACAAAAAACGGTAAAGTTTTTCTGTCATCATTCACTTATCCTCATGTCGACTAAATATTATTGATTTATATATATATATATATATATATATATATATATATATATATATATATATATATATATATATATAGCTAGCCTATATATATATATATTTATGGAATATATAAGGAAACACTGAGACATTTTCAAAAGACCCTCTACAAGTCATAGGTTACAGGTTTGGAACAACATATGATGGTGAGTAAATAATGACAGAATTTTTTTTGTGTGTGTGTGAACTGTCCATCCCTTTAAATTAATATGGTTTGATCCTAGGCTATCCAGGTGCATTTTGGCATTATTTTAATCCAACCATTAGTTATGATGAGTTATTATGAGAGTTATTATCCGTGATGTGACATGTTCCCATTATATAGGAGCAATTGTTGAAATACATTCCGATTCAACTAAATAAACCATTGTGGGATGAAAGATTGCAGCGGAGAAACATCTGTCAACAGCAAACCGCTGCCTGCAATGTTTGTCTACAGATGTGGAACAGTTCCAGCTCAGATTTACAACAAAGAATACATGCAATAGGCGGCGTAATGGCCAGATCAAAGCCTCAAATTGAGGAGCTAAAGATCGAGAATCAGATTAACGACTCTCGCACAATACCGACAGCTGTTCGTAACGCGGGGAGCTAAAGATATTCCCTCAGATTAACAGCAATGACAATGCCAGCAGCTGCTGCTAGAGCGGATAATAACAATAGACAGGCGAGCGGACTAAGAAGATGGAGAAAAACATGTGCTATCATGACAAAGGAGTTGACAGACTCAAACGCTTTACATCCCACAATCCCCGAGGATCAAACGGGCTTTGTATCAGAGCTCCGCTCGGCACTTAACTCTACGAGAGGGCTCCAAAACTAATCTCGCCGTTTCTTTTCACTGAGCAAAGCCTGACTGTGATAGTGTTGTTACAGGCCTGCTGTCTGCGGAACAAAAATGATGGTGTGAACGCAATTGTCAGCACTCAAAACAGGAGCAAATCAGCCTCTGACAATGTCAGTGTTCCGTTAAGCACTCACAACAATGGGAGGCTGCCTGTGTGGCCCGCATAAAGTCTCCATTGATAGAATTACTGTCATCATTAATAGTTACGTCAATTCATAACATAGCCTATTACTCGCATTGTAGCCTCCTGTATAGAACATAGGAAGAATTATGATCACGATATGTGTAGCTTCATTGACGTGGCCAAGTCTTTTCATTTCTGTAACGTCGTCAGACTAACTTGTTTTCTTCAATTGTATTCTACATTGAAAAAAAAAATTGGTGTAGAATTTACTGGACATTCCATTGACATAATGATTTTTATACTGTAGGCCTACAAACTGTATAATCTATCCCCTAAACCTGATCACAACCCTTACAGAAAACTTTCTGCATTTTTACATTAAAAAACAACAACAATATTTAGTATGATTTACAAGTTGTTTTCCTCATGGGGACATTTAGGGCCACACACTTTCCAGACACTATCCCTAAACCTATAACCCTCACAAAAGCCTTTTGTTGTTTTTATATTTTCATTAAAATAGCCCTATAGACTATTTCTGACTAGTATTTTCTTCCCAATTGTGACGTATATCTGAGTGAAACTGCTTTTCAAACAAGGAAAAAATGTAAGGCGAGACTTAATTTTGTCCATCTGGAATCAATTGGATGGTTGTGGTTTGCTATAGCTGTGATGTCATGTGAGTGACAGGTTGTTCCGCCCTCGTATTATCAGAGAAGATAATTGTTTTGATTTCATGGTGACTTTATGACATCATGTATCCCAATTAAGTAATTTTATTTGATATAGGTTATTTCAGATTTTACTATCCTTGAGAGGACATTTGGTTCCCACTATGAAGGCAAATTCTGACCCACACACACTATAATGTGAGACAAATATCACTTTTTCCCGACACTCCACCTCCAAATGCACCGTATTCATGATTGCACACCAGGAATCATGTGTTTGACCTTCAGTTTCCTAATGTTCCTAATGACATTACCTTTGGGGTCAGAGCAGAGGTCATCAGAGACTAGTCTATGGGGGCGATGATAATGTTGTGCAGTGGGTCATTGATTATGATCAAGCATGCTTCTCATCAGCTTCTGACTAAGGCTCAATTTGAAAACATTTGATTGCGTGTGTGTTTTTTTTTTTTTTTGCTGTTTGTGTGTTTTTAACTCTAGAGAAGCCTGGAGTCATTTGTATTGCTGTCTGTAAAGGGCAAGTTTTTTGTTGTTGATGATGATTAATCTTTGTCTTAAATCAGCATACCTTTAAAATTCAGAAATGTAGGGTAAAACTGTATGATAAAGAATGCTATTACATGACTTAATTTAATAGCAGACTATAGCTTATAAATCTAATAATGTAATGGATGCCCAAAGAATGTGTCTCTGCACCACAAAAAATGTCCAACAGATGGCAGCAGTGTGCTTTCCATGGGCAATACTTCAAAGGGCCTCTTTATAAACTGTACATGAGATTATAAAAATGCTCTGTGTTATATGACTTTCAGCTACAGTAACTGCAAGATCTGCAGTTCCTGATGTCTTATTAGTCATGTTAAACTGAACATCTGGATAGCAGCAGAACTGAGGCGAGTTTCTTCTATATAATGATGATAGTGCAAAAATAAAATTTATATGAGTGTGTTTTAAAGTAAAACATATAAGCAGTTGACATGACAGTATCCTGCAAGTGCAGATTACTTCTTTCTTTTTGTTCATGCAATTTTTAGGACCTCATTAAATTGAGAAAATAAATGCAATATTGGTAGTTTTATTTTAAATATAATTTATAATTGAATATAAATATATGCTTACAACTATATACACTGTGATATAAAAATATCAATTTGTCAATTGCTTTTTAGTTTTTTCATTCTTTTGGAGGTAATTAAAATACTATCCAAGCTTTTAATCATTTTGTAAAAGACTATACTAAAGGATGGGGTAAACACTTGAGAACATGTTGAATATCTGTATATTTACAGAAACCAATTTTATAATTAAAATGTATTAATCAAACTGTTTTGAATCATTTTTGCATTTAATCAAATCTTTGTAAACGGGAGAGATCATATATTATCATTCATACCTTTTATCTGTGATTCAGAATGTGTTTTCAAACTCTTATGGAAAATATAATTTATGAAATTTTCATAATAATATATAATTAAGCCATATAAAAGGGACTTATTTACATTTTCCTCGCTCCATGTATTTTAACACATTAAATGAAGAATGAAGTCATTCTTCTAGCAGAGAAATACTGTTTTATTATTACAGCGGTGTGTTTAGTCTCTGTAGGTGAAAGTGACGGAGCTTTTCGGAGGTGTTACAGTACGGCCTGTGTGCTTCACGAGTCAGCGGGACAATAGGTCATCTGTGCCCCACACAAGAGGGCGGAGACGCCATTGCCAGGGAGACTAAAGCTCCTCACCTGATTGGCTAAATTGGGGTTTTGAATCGTTTACTTTGGACCGACTCTGTTTGTAGGATTTTGTTCTCAATTAAATGTGGAATGCAGAGTTTTTTGGGGGGAGCCTGTGTGTATATGTGCCCTTTCTTTTTATTCATAGGCAAATATAAAGGTCTCTTTAAAAAAGGTCTGAGTGAGGGAGAGTGATGTCACCTAATCCGAAATTAGCATGTATGAAACTGCCTTTTTAGTGCTCGGATTAGGGATGTCAAAGTGTTTCATAGCTGCATATACACTAAAGCCATTTTATCACATTTCAAATCTTAGAACAACATTGCGGGTTTTTTTCTTCCTCAGATCAGACAAGAAAACTTTAGAAATGCAGGATGCCTATTCGTGTACTATTGAAGTAGAGTTTGTGCAGGTTTGAACATAAAAAGTGCATTTAATGCAGGGGACATATAAGCTTTAATGAACCTACATTAGAACAAACACTCCTCCACAACTTTGAAATGTGTTTCTCCAGCCTTCAGACGCATGAACATAAAAGGCTGACCAATCTTAGACGACACAAAGGCAAGCTTTATTCTGAGCATACAAATCAGGCGGATCTAAAATAATTAATATGTCCTTGAGAAAAACAAAGGGCCCTCACAAAGCGAGAGAGACGGTGCTATAGAGATAGGAAAGATGGGTGATAATTGTTTTCAAGTCCTAGGCTATCTGTAAATGAGTTTGTTGTGCTGAAAACACTGTTTCCTGTCTTTTATTCAGCTCCCAGTTTTTTTGTTTATTTCTTTCTATTCCTTGCCTTTGTTTCTTGTCATCCCAGCTCTCATATTTAGAGCTCTCCCTGGCTTTCATGAAGCTCCCTCTGCAAATTCTTTTGTGTACCAGGCTTTTAACATCTTTGCCCGGCTATTTATTTCGCCTCTCTGCTTTCACCCCAGACTTTGAATCTGTGCAACAGAAGACATTTTACCTCCGCTTTTATTGGTGATTAGGCGATGTCCTCCCTCACCCCCAGGACCCCTGTGAGATGCATCAGGATCACAGAGTAAACAAGCATAGAAGGGCCTCAGTGCAGAACGCATAGAGAAGGTTTGTGCTCACTATTTCATGTCTCAGGGCAAATATTCTGAAATGAAACAATCTGCAGGTTTTGCTGTAACATCAAAGGATAAGTTCCCATATCAAATGCTTTTTCATGAAGATGTATATATAGATATTATATATATATATATATATATATATATATATATTTATATATATAATTGATATACATCGAATTAATATATATTAATTGTGCCAGTCAAATGTTTAGATTCACTTGACTAATTTTATGTTTCTCATGAACTGTAAAACTTTCTCATATAACAGTTTATGCTTAAATGGTTCACATTGTTTGTTGATAAATCTGAATCAAAGTACAATTTTAGTTCCTTTAATACATATATAGAAAGAAAAGCAAGGGCCCAGCATATATATGCATTGCTTTAATGGATCACTACGACTAGACTTGAAAAAAAAGTAGTTGGCTTAAATTTTTAAGTACAATCAACTTGGATGTTTAAGTAATTTCAACTTAAATTACATTAAACTGACTTTAAAAAATGAGTTGAATTTTGCATTAAAAAAGTTGAAAATTGTTTAACTTATTTTGATAATTTGTCATCAATTATTAATCATATAATTTTTTACACTGATAATAATTAGAATTACAATGAAGAAGAAATATAAGTTGCTTATCATTTGTCACATTATAACTTACATACATTTGTTTTATTTCATATTTTCAATGACTTGTCTATTATTTTAAAATTGAAACTTATTAAAAAATGATTACTTCTTCGAACTTCATTCGTAATAAAGGCCAAAAATATCAATGTAGGACTGCTGTAACGAAAGGAAAGAAGCCATTTGAAAAAAGAGTAACACAGCTCCATTAGACCAACAATCCTTTTAAAAAAATAATAAAACAGTTTTTTATCTCCGCAGAGCCATAAATAAGTGCTCGCAGCAGTTATGTGGTGAGAAAAGATGGCCAAGCGGTCAAAAGAAAACAGGTGACTGCTTGACAACCTTCCACAAGAGACTGGCACATTTCTCTTTTAAAAATAACCAAGGTTCCTTTTTGCGGTCAACATTTCAATTGAATCCAAGGCGTCCTCCCAAGTTTTTGAAATGCGGAGTCTGGGATGTGTTGCAAATCGTTGACAAAATGTTTCAGTGATCCAGGGTTCGCCATTAGTCTCAGTAAGGTCATGTGAGCTCTCATGTGGCCAGTCCTTCGGTTCCCCACCCCCACAATACTCTCGTATTTTGCACAAAGTAGACTCAGGGGAACAAGGCTTCCCCAGACGCATCTCCAAACTTCACTCATTCTGTCAGATGAGTGCTTGTTATACATAGCCCTATTTGCATTGCAAGTTTCATTAAATCCCGGAGTGTCATTACAGTTCATATTCTTAATTATACCACAATTTTCCCTCAGGGAACTTTGTGGAGGCCACTTCTCCCCCACGATCTGTCCATATGGTGTTTAATTAAAAGTTTTCTTAAAGAGTAAATTGCATTCAATTCAATTAAAATTGTAATGTCATAGCCAAATAATGGGCTCCGCCAGTGAGGAGGAAAAAGGAATATCATTTTGCAATATTTGCAGCGAAAAAGTGCAGATCTTGTTTTTCCCCCCTTCTCTTTCTTTAAAAAAAAAAGAAAGAAAAAGAAAAGAAAAAAAAAATCCCGGAACAAAATATGCAAGAGGCAAATATCACTAAAAACCTCCTACATGTTATCAGGCCTCAGGCACTGCACATTAACATTGCTGGAGCTATTTCTAGATTCCACTCTTGGATTTCATACCATGACAAATGAAGCGTTGGAGTTTGGAATTCCTATTTATCTGCAACGAACAGAGGCACCTCTTTGGGGGAGAAGAATGGAGGGTTTAAGAGCGAGAGACAAAAAAAATCCATTTTGCAGGATAAATAAAAAAATAAAAAAATAGATTGCGTTGTGTTTTGGAAGGTAAACCGGCGTGATTGCGTCTGGTGAGAGGGCGGCACGGTGCCGATGTCAAAACATTTCTGTCGGGCCAGCAATGCCAGACTGTTCTCTATGCACTGAGTTTAATAATGTGAGGGCAGATACAGTCCTGAGGGCAGAGTGGGTGACCACAGAACATCTTTAAACGGGGGGAATTACAGATTGTTTTTAAGAACACAGCTCTAAACAACCATCTGCTGGGACTGAGGTGTCATCCTTTTTTTTAATTTGTAAAAACCTCTAAATCGTCATGGAAAGTAGAAGATAAGTTCTCGTCTCCCTCCTCCTCTCTGCCGTTCTCTCATTTTTTAACAGTGGAGGCCCCTGAAGCATAAACAAAGCCCAGTGTATTTCCTCTGTGAGTAGAGGGAAATGGACTGCAAAATGCTGGCTCCCTGTGGCCCCGTGTTGAAGGACCGCAGCCCTGTGTTTTCCCCCTCTGCCCACACGGCACACATGGGACAGGGCCAAAGACAGACCCTCACACACGAGCCGCTGCCACATCACTCCCACATCAATGGATTCAAGAGGAATAATCAGTTACTGGGATCACGTGATCATGCACACTGATCCGGGCATGGTATCTTAAAACTTTACAAAGCCATGTATAGACATGCTCACAAATTCACAGTGAAAGTAAAGAAAATTATATTTAATTCTATTTTGCATTGTTTAACATAATGCAAGATTTTTTCCCCCATTATAAAATCAGAAGCATTCTGAGTGAAAAGTGGAATTTTATAATGTCTATTTGGTATTTGGGTTGTCCCTCATTTACATGAAAGACATCAGCACTTGAGCTGCATGAACTCCACAAGATTATGTGAAGCCTAATGATCATGTTCTTCAGCATGAATTGAGATGATCCAAAGATGAACATCTGACCATAAGTACAACGAAGTCGCATGATCAAAGTAAAAAAAAAAAGCTTATTTCATTACACTGTATAAAGTGTAAAAAGTGAGGAAGCCCCTTAAAATTAAGTAAACAAACTTCATGCGTAATTGAAAAAATTAAGTTATGTGGATTTGTCAAGTTCACAGCTTAAAGTTTTAAAAAATTTCCTCACTTTTTTAAGTTAAGTCAACTGATCACTTTTTATAGTATAATGACCTAGAAATTTTTCATAATCTGAAACAATTCTTACTCATTTTAAGTCAAAATATTTTTTTATTATAATTTTTTATTTTTTTACAGTCCTGAAGCTCTGTCTTTAATTCCAGGTTTAAATTAGATTTTGAATCTCAGATTTTCACTGTGATCTTATGTACAACAATATTTCAATAATATATAATTTGCTTATACTAATAAATTATTAATTATTGATTTTATTAATTAATTAATTTACTAACAGCTAATTCACACCTTCACCACAGATGTGGTATAGACTGATACGAATCAGGATTTCTAACCCAAAAGGTTGTTTGTTCAGCAGTTGGGTTGATGCAGGGATGTCGCTCTATTCATAATAGCCTATAGCTGCTGTAGGTGTTGAATATGCACATAAAGTAAAAGTGAT
Organism: Siphateles boraxobius; assembly: GCF_051911475.1. Lineage (NCBI taxonomy): Eukaryota > Metazoa > Chordata > Actinopteri > Cypriniformes > Leuciscidae > Siphateles > Siphateles boraxobius. The sequence goes on along the minus strand of NW_027508799.1, from coordinate 23,532,742 downwards.
GGGGTGGTAGTACCTGGGCCTGTGTGACAAAATCCCATCTCTGCAGCATTCTGTCCAGATGTGTTTCCCAACCCTTTTCCTGGAGGTACACCAACAGTTCACATTTTGGATTGTCCCCTTATTTCTCTGGTCTTGGAGTCTCTACTAACAAGCTGATGTGTTGAATCAGGTGTGTTTGATTAGTAAGAGTGCGAAAATGTGTAGTGTTGGTGTGCCTCCATGCAGGAACAGGGTTGGGAAACACTGGAGCACATACTAAATAACCTCATCCTGCACTTTCAAAATGGGAATCAATGACTCTTTGGTTTCTAAAAATGTCAGTTTTTCTTAACTTTTGACAACCCATTGTCCACAAAACAATTCGAAATCCCCATCAAATTTCCAGTTGTTTGTGATTTACTGTATTTGTACAGATATTTTACTGCAAGTTTTACCTGATAAAACATTTTAGAGTTTGGAATAACTAGAAAAATGTATATTCATAACATTTATTAAAAATGCTAAGATTTTATTATTTACATGACTTTTCCAGGTCTTGAAATCACGTGTTTAAAATTAGGCTTCCTCATATATCCAGGTTTTCCTAGAGGGGTTTTTGAGGGGGTGAATTAAATAACAAATATCTTGATTGTTAGTAGTTGCAGTTTATTTCAATCAATGCTCTTTTTGTATTATTTTAGGTCATCTTGAGGCCCCCTAATGGGCTCCTGGCCTCCTGAGAACCACTGATTTAGCTTCATGATGCATTTCATATTACTTGATCTAATTCTTTTCCCCCCTAAAAGTTCTCATCCATTTTGAATGTTATTGTAATTTATACAATTCATGAATTAGCCTACAAAATGTGTTGACTAAAACAAGCGTTTTATATTTTTATGTTGCAGATTTTGGTTTTTCATTAATTTTGTTTCATAATTCTCTTAGATTGCATTTGTGCTGACAAGCTTCTAATAGGCTATTTCATGGTGGATTCCATTGTGACAACTTACCCCTGTGACAACATGCCCCACTGTTACCTAATAATATCTATAGAAACTGCTGAGAAATATTCACTAGAGTAATTTACGTTCTCACTGGACTGAACGTTTATTTCATACTCCATTTCAGTGGTCACCTGTGACCTTACACATTCACATTTAGGCTATCTGTCCACTGCATTCAGTATTCAGACGTCCTGATAATTGCTTCAAGGCTACATAAAGTCTCATTTTAAGGTTCTCATCGAGTCCTCCCTGTTTTTTCATATCAAGTCCGCAGCACTAAGCTAAACAAGGCAGCCAAAAGCTCTTGAGATCCTAACATGTCACCGAACTTCTCATCTCCATGTAGGCTACTTTGCAAGCGAGCGATAAACAGAGACCTCGCGGGCATTGTGAGGGGGGCGCGCGAGCGGGTGCGCGGAGATGTGTGCGAGCGCGGTCCACCCTTGAACTCCTCCGAAACTCGGAGAGGGACACATTCTTCACTTTTAATTGAGTGTCAAAAGTGGTCCACAGATTAACTCGGCTCCCATCACACAGATAAAGCAATGCTTCATTATTTGTTATTGGTATTTACGGAGTCTCATCGTTTCCCACTGGATGAAGGGATTAGAGTCCGAAAGCTAGCGGCTTATTAGCGGGACGCCGAGAACCCTTCCCAAAAAGCCATACGGAAGAACTCCACGTCCACCCCTTGCAAAAACAATCACAGAGATGCTCCACCCCTGATGACATCCCTTTCAACCACATCGTAGGGAGAGAAAGTTAAGGAAAGTGTATTTCACAGCAGGCGTCAAATGTAGCCGAAGGGAAGACGAATATAATGGAACTGAAGAGACGTTGAGAAACGGTGAGAACAGTTTCATGACATTAATGGAGAAACATTAATCATGTAGGATCGGTTTCCTTGAGCACTGGGGTTTAAAAAAGTGAAGGTCACACTTTAGATTAGGGTTACATTCTCACTATTTACTAACTAATAACTATGACTTTTGCCTCAAACTCCTAATTGCTGTTTAAGTTGCGTTTAGGTATTGGGTCGGAATAAAGTAGAATAAGGCATTAATATGTGCTTTATAAGCCAATATCCTAGTAATATAAATGATTTCCATTACACGAGAGTAGATGTTAAAAACTTCATGCTGATTTGTACTCGGCTTTCGCCAAGATAAGCACCAACTAAGACGTAGCTTTACAGTAACCTATGCTTCTCCATCCATTTACGCTTCTTTCCATCTGGTGACGTGAATCTCCTTCTGTCTGGTGTTAATAGTGAATTTTCGCGTCAGCACACACATGGCTGCAACCACAGTGCGGTCCCCCCATAACAACCCTCTGGATTGAGCGAAGTAGGGAACATCTCTAGGGTCTTCAAGTGGGCACCTTCCGTCCTCAGTGTTTCGTCGACTAGCCCACGACACCTCAAGAGGGCTCGACATGACTCTAGCGTCCCAGAGTCACCCCCCTCCGTCCCCCACTCAACTCAGCCCAGCTTACTGACCTCTACTTCCCTCTTGCTGCTGAGACCTAACCACAATCTCACAATCTCTCCGCAACCCAACCATACGCGCCAACCCGTTTGACTAAGGCTGTCGAGCCCCACTGGTGCGTTAATATGCAGTTTCAGTGGCAACGGTTCCGTATGGCATACCACCTACCGCAAAACACAATATCTGCCCAACCACCCGTCATTCACGCAATATACACAGGAACGTAATGACTGTAAATACTATACAACCTCTACAAATAAACCAACAGTGCTGCTGAGACCTAACCACAATGTCACAATCTCTCCGCAACCCAACAATACGTGCCAACCCGTTTGACTAAGGCTGTCGAGCCCCACTGGTGCGTTAATATGCAGTTTCATTGGCAACGGTTCCGTATGGCATACCACCTATCGCAAATCACAATATCTGCCCAACCACCCGTCATTCACGCAATATACAGAGGAACGTAATGACTGTAAATACTATACAACCTCTACAAATAAACCAACAGTGCTGCTGAGACCTACCCACAATCTCACAATCTCTCCGCAACCCAACCATACGCGCCAACCCGTTTGACTAAGGCTGTCGAGCCCCACTGGTGCGTTAATATGCAGTTTCAGTGGCAACGGTTCCGTATGGCATACCACCTATCGCAAAACACAATATCTGCCCAACATCCCGTCATTCACGCAATATACATAGGAACGTAATGACTGTAAATACTATACAACCTATACAAATAAACCAACACCCTTCAAGTTTTCAAGAATTCTACGAAACCGTAGCATGGCGGCCTGTACTCAGCCAGCTAGAATCTTTCCGTCTCAACCACAGCCAGTTGCTGCTCCTTTCTGCTGCTTCAGATAAGTTCTTTAGTGTGCGACGCAACTCTTGACCACTGAATCCGACGTCTCTGAGGAACCGGGTTGTAGAGTGTGCCACAAAACCTCGACAACCCACTTCCACTGGATAAACCTGGACTCTCCATCCTCGCTGTTCTGCTTCAGTGGCCAGATGAGCATACCGCAATTTCTTCCTCTCATATGCCTCATCTTTCGCATCCTCCCATGGCACTGTTAACTCTATCAGTTGAACAATGCGTGCTGATCCAGACCACAAAACAATATCTGGTCGTAGGTTAGTGGTGGCAATCTCAGGTGGAAAAATAAGCCGTTGATCAAGATCAGCCAGCATCTTCCAGTCCCTAGCAGCTTCCAGTTGTCCTGGGCGAGAATTGGTGTTAGCACCTTTTCTTGGTGGTTGCTCGCCTGGGGGGAGGAATATTGTCTTCTGCGTGTAATGTTTTGCTAGAACAGGCGGCAACTTATTGGTCATACTACGCTTGCCTTCCAATGCTAAAGCCAAACATCGCAATACTTGGTCATGGCGCCAAGTAAACCGACCTTGGCTAAGAGCCACCTTACATCCTGTCAAAATGTGCCTTAATGTGGCAGGTGATGAACACAAAGGACAAGAGGGATCCTCTCCCACCCAGAGGTTTAGGTTCTGCGGTGATGGGAGAACATCATATGTTGACCTAATAAGGAAACTGATCCTACTCTCTTCCATTGACCAAAGGTCTTGCCAGCCCATTTTTCGTTGTTCCACACTCTCCCATCTCATCCACTCTCCCTGCTTGGCCTGGGAAATGGCCTTTATACATCTCATCCTCTCCTCCTGCTTTCGCACCTCGTTGACTACCAGCTTCCTCCTTTGAGCTGGGCCTGCCTTGTGCCATTTAGGAGGAGCTAAACTGAGCCCAAAACCCCCTCTTCCATGCTGTACCTGTCCCACGATATCTCCAATTTGAAGGTCAGCCTTTGCCTCTACTACAGATTTCTTTGCTGACCACTTTCTACCAGTTTTTACCACAGGGGCTGCCTCCCTTACACATTTGTCGCGTGACTCTGCTAAAGTCATTTCCAGTCTGACCTTGGCACACTTAAACTCCTCGGTTAAAGCAGAGACTGGCAGCTGCAATACTCCTTTACTATAAAGTCCCACTCTGCTGAGGCAGCGTGGAACTCCCAACCATTTCCTGATGTATGAACTTATTAACGCTTCCAGCTTATCCACTGTTGTCAAAGAAACCTCGTACACAGTCAGTGGCCACAGCAACCTTGGCAGTAGACCAAACTGAAAGCACCAGAGTTTTAGTTTGCCTGGTAGAGCACAGCTGTTTATGCTCTTCAACCCTTCCACTGCTTGTCGTCTAACTTCTCCCACTCGAACTGTGTCCTTTAGATCCCCATCGTAGCATCTCCCTAGACACTTCACTGGCTTCTGAGAAACTGTTGGTATTGCCTCACCATTAATGAAGAATATTTTATCTCCTACATTACCTTTAACTATTGAGATGCTCCTTGATTTAGAGGGCTTAAATTGCATTCGTGCCCATTCAATATTATCTGTTAACTTCCCCAATAACCGATTAGTGCAGGCTACCGTTGTAGTCATGGTTGTCATGTCATCCATGTATGCTCTGATTGGTGGTAGTCGCATCCCAGAAGCCAAGCGCTCTCCTCCTACTACCCATTTTGATGCCCTAATGATTACTTCCATTGCCATGGTAAAAGCCAGTGGAGAAATGGTGCATCCTGCCATTATTCCAACCTCTAAGCATTGCCATGTAGTGCTGAATTCTGGAGTTGAGAAACTAAATTGCAAATCTCCAAAATAGGCTTTCACTAAATTTGTTATCGACATCGGCACCCTGAAAAAATCAAATGATGCCCAAAGAAGCTCATGTGGCACTGAACCATATGCATTAGCCAAATCCAGGAATGTCACGTGGAGCTCCTTCCTCTCCTTTTTAGCTGATTGTATTCGTTGCCAGATAACACTGATATGTTCTAAGATACTCTGATATGCTAATAAGCAACTAGTTAATATTGAGAGGTTACCAAAATGAAATATGTATTAAAAAAATAAAATAAAAAGAAGCAGATCTCAAATGAATTTAATGAATGAATAAATAAATAAACTAAGATATTCTCAGATTCCACTAAAAATAGAAATTTTTCTGTATTTTTTTCCACTTCTACTACAGTTCAAGTAAACAAATACTTTAAGAGTTGGCCCCTGAAAAAAGGAATACTGATTGACCTCTGATCTACGAGGCCCCAGTTAAAATAAATAACTGTTGCTCTCTTTACTTTCCTGTATCAATCAATGAGGCATAAAGCTTTTTTTTTGCAGTCTTCCACTTGTTTTTCTCAGGTGATTTTACTTCCAAATTAATGGCAGTGCTTTCAAAACAAAATAAGTCCGACCCACATCAAAATTAAATGTGTTATGTGAAAAGAATGTGCTTCATTATACAGTGAAATTGAACTGTTTTTGAAAATTAAGAGTCAGTTTCAATCGCTATGCTAATTGTTTTGAGAGCACTGACCTTAGTTTGGAGATTCAGTGGCCCTAAAAGTATTTGGACATTTAAAATGCATGAAATGTCTTTGAATTAAAACATAACAACTAAAAGAAGGAAAAAAAATCAAAGCAAGTGGAATCCGCAAGTAAATTATGCTAGAGATTTACTAATTTCACTTAATTGTGAATTTTTGATTAAAATTGAACCACCAGAATGTTTAAATAGTCTTGAGTATCAGTCAGCCTCTGACAGTATAAATTAAACCTAACAACGTTTTTTTGTTGCTATATATCGTTAAAATAAATGCGACTTGGTCGCTAAATACTTTGTGGCCGCTGTCAAATCAGTTAGAAGAAACTAATTCTTGAGCTATTTTTCCTTTATAGCATTGTCTCTTTGCCTCTTCCCTTGTTTTCCTGTATATTAGTATTTTTTTTATCTCTCCTCTCCATCCTACAGTCTCCGCTTGTGTCTTCTACACTCCATCTTTCTCTCGACGTTTCAGCATCTCTCTCTCTCTCTATCTCGGCTGCTCTACTGCCAGTTTTGCTGACAGACAGCCATGTTCCGATGGCATCTGCCTGCTGCTCTACAGCTTGTGTGTGTGATCATCTGTCTCCAGCTTCTCAACTCTTCATCTCCTCTTCTTAGCGGGCCTCTTCTGAGCGCGTGCAGCTTGTGTGCCAGCTCCCAGCCTCCGTTAACTCCTATACCATCTTATGTACTGCCAAAGCAGATTGTGTTTGGAGGGCAAGCAATTAAGGGGTAGAAAAAAAAACTATAATGTAATTTTGGCTGCAATATTTACAGAAATGGTAAAGCTTAAGCGCAGAAACATGACAAAGTCAACACCGTGGAGAATAATGATTTAGAGCCCAGATTTAGAGGGAAGGGAGGCTGGCACATTTCTAATTACACAAGGCCAAATGTCAAGCCTGCTTGCTGTCAACGCATTTCGGTACCGTTTATTCTCCTGCCACTTTTTTTTTTTTCAAGCAATTTCAGCCGTGTTTTATGAATCTCATTATAAGTCATTAAACTCTACTACACATTTCATGGGCTCTTCTCTTCGAGGCCTGGATGAGATGGAGTTTTTTTTTTTCTTCGGATGCCTGTGAGCGCCCGTGTCCGTTTAATGGAATGAAGAAGGGCGAGAAATGACCACCATTAATTCACCTCTGCTCAGGGGCACCGAGGCAGCAAACAGCGGTAAATGAATTAAGACACTCCACAACAAGACGTTTAGCCTGGAAGACGTGAAATTTCTCACAGTAATATCGCACTCAGAGCGTAATTCAGTGTGTAATATCATCAAGCCCTCATGCTCTCCTCTCGGGAACGATCACCTGGGACCTCGATTACTGAGAGATAATTAAATAAACCTGTGGGGCTTTTTTCCTCTTGTAAGAACTAAAACATTCTGCTTTGGTCATATGTGCGCTTTCGCTCTCCACCGAAAGGATCTTCTTGCCTGGTATGTGCTCTTCTTTCTTTTCTCTCCGGTTCAGAGTTTGGGAATTACTTTCACCGACAGACATTTGACTACCAGCATAAAGTCAAAGGTCGAGAACCGCTCACTTACACAGCAAAAGACCATCTGACTAACATATAAAGCGACCAATCATGTTTTTTATTTTTTTATTTTACATTTTAATGGAGGTTTATTTGAAAAGGTAAAACTAACAATAGAGTTAAAGGGATAGTTCCCCCACAAATGAAAATTCTGTCATAATTTACTCTCCCTCAAGCTGTTCCAAACCTGTATGAATTTAATTCTGAACACAGAAGAAGATATTTTGAAGAATGTCAGTTACCAAACAGTTGGACAGCACCCATTAACTTTCATAGTATTTTTTTTTCCATACTATGGAGCCAGTGGGGCCTTCATACAGTTGTGGAACAACTTGAGGGTGAGTAAATTATGTTCAAATGTTCATATTTGGGTGAACTCTCCCTTTAAGATTGTTAGTGTTAGATAATGCATTGGGTTGCAAATACTTACAAAAAACAACACAGCAGTCATTAATAGGGTAGTGTACATTTCTACATAACAGATTTTTAACATTTCAGATTGATAATTATATATATATATATATATATATATATATATATATATATATATATATATATATATATCATACTCTCTCTATATATACAGTATATTTAATATGTATATCTAGCACTCAAACATACATTATTTATAAGGAGGCCGCTTGTGTGCTCCTACTCCTGGAAAAGTAAGAAAGATCAGACAATTTAAACTGAACTAGTGATTTCACCCATACTTAAAAGTCCAGTATCCATCTGGCAGTCAGCTGACTGGTTGACTGTGGGTCTCAGAAAAGTTGGGAATAAGCCCTCATCTTCTGTGCTTATGTGTGTAAGGATATGCGAGTTCGTGTGTGTGCACTGCACGTATGTCGTGTGTGTGTGTGTGTGACTAGGCCGTGCGGGGGCCTGTGCTTTGGCAGTGGCTGGGTGTTAGCAGCGCTGCAGATGGTGAGCGCTCAGCACTGAAGGTGAGAGGAGTGAAAGTGAGTGTGTATGTCTGTATGTGTGTGTGTGAGAGAGAGAGAAAGGTTGGCGAGGTGCACGTTGCCAGAGAGAGCAGGGAGGCGTCGGCGGCGCGTGATATTGATGCCGCGCTGTCACCTCGAACCCCGCCGGCACCCTGTGACTTGGCTAGGGGAAAAACTAGGCCTGTGTGGGCGCGAGACACAACGATCCACTCTGTTTGCGTGTGCGCGCGTGCTTGTGTGAGCGAGTGTCAAAGTCACTTTTCACCTGTCTCCTGTGTGCGATTTGCCCCAAAAAGGGAAAAAACTCTAAAAACAACGCCTTTTATCAAAGTATTGAGCCTTTGCCCGGAAACCTATTTCGAGTACCAATTCACTGTATTAACGTCAGGCACATCAACACTGAGCAGAATCAAGAAAAGACATGGTGCGGAATGATCTCATACTGCGGGAATATTGTTTACTTAATGTGAAGCAATTCACCAATCATTTGCCTGTCAAAAATGAAGTTTGTCCAGAAGACAAGATGAAAGATGTTTACAAGTGTAATTTGGCCTTACAGCTGGAGTCAGTCGATGACCTCACCAGGGTGACTGGTCTGCAGGACGGTGAGCACTGTGGGTGACTTGAAAAAGATCACAGGTATGTGTGATCTCAACTAAGAATGTATTGAAGTTGATGAGCCACCACGCTACCTGACCTTGAACGCTTGCTTAGGCATATTTTTTTATGGTTACAAGCACCACATTTGAAACAAACCAGAACTAAGTAAAAAAAGAATAAACTAAGAATGACGGTAGAAAACAGACTTTCAGGAGTTGAATGTCCTTCAAAATAAGAGGCAATGAAATTGAAAACATTTTAAATGTTGGTCTTGATAGCCAATCATCAAAGGGCTTAAAATTTAGGGGGAAGTGACCCTAGAGGCCCCGGTATACTCATTGCAAAGTAATTTTTCATTCTTAGCTTAGGCGTAAAAAGTTAGAAATAAATTATAAACTGTTAGCGAACATCCTAGTGCCGCCCATGCTTATGAGAGCACCGTTTTAGGACAAGTCATGTTGCATTTAGTTCCCTTTCGAGAAGTCTCTCGTACTGTGTAAGTTAGCTTACGCTATGGGAAAACTCCTTTTCTCGAGAATATTGAAGTCAAATTTTTTAAATGCAGTGCAGCTGCACAGCAGACATATAACTGATCGTCTAGTGTGCTCATTGGCTGTGCTGTGGCAACTGCACGAACCTATGTCGAGTCGGCTAAGATGCGCGAACCAATCTGGTCCCTTCGCGTCAGAGCCCGCCAGTATGGGCGTGGCTTATAGCTATATAAGCCCCCATTTTCACCATATAATTCAGATTTAATCTTCTTCAGCAAATTCCACTTCGCTGACCTGCTAAGCAGTTCTGTTCCTGGTCTTCGACTGGATGTTCTGCTGTGCCATCCGGCACGCATATGTCCTAATAACATAAACTAGTGTGTTCGCCGCTGCAAGTTTCCAGGCGTTGTTTCAAATGCCTCGAGACACCTGCGCCTCATGCAGAGGCCCTCTCTTCGGCGCGGATCGTCACATCCTCTGCGCTTCCTGTCTGGGCCGCGACCACGCTGAAGCTGCACTCTCAACGGGCGGCTGCCCGGAGTGCAACGAAATGGCGCTCTCCACCCTGCGGGGCCGACGACCCCGTGCCTTCCACTTTCCCTTTACTTGGGTCGCGCAAGAAGAAGCGCAGCCGACAAAAAATGTCAGAGCGGACAGATACGAGCGAGCACACCCCGGCCCAGTCCCCTCGTGCCTTGTTCTCACCCAGAGAAACCCCCTCGCTGGTCCTGTTCTCACAGCCAGACCTCTCAGCGAGCTGCCGGGCTCGTCTCTTTTGAGGGATCAGATAAGGAAGAAGAGAAGGATGACAGCCTTTTACTTGCTGCATCTGAATGCGATTGGTGGATGGGCTCCATGACCGACTCCGCACCCTCAACACAAGCCAGCGGCGTGAGAGCCAGCCTCTACTCTGAACTTCTCCGCATGCTGACTAAGGCCATCAAAGAGCAGCAGGCTGGACGAATGGTTCCTGCAGGGGCGAGGACAGGCCCCTCAGCAGAGACCCGCTCCTTTCTTTCCTGAGGTACACGACGAGCTAACGAAGTCGTGGAAAGCGCCGCTTTCAGCTCGTCTCAAACCCTCCACGTCCTCAACGCTCTCGACTGTCGACGGCGCTGTGGAGAAAGGATATGAGAGAATTCCCCCCCTCGAAGAAACAGTGGCAGTGCACCTTTGCCCGCCCACATGGAGTGGAAAGCTAAAGCGACTCACCCATCTAAGCCTTGCCGTACCACTTCAGCTCTTGCTGGCCGAGCTTACGCCTCCTCTGGTCAAGCTGCTTCGGCTCTTCACACTATGGCTGTCCTCCAAGTATTTTAGGGAAAACTTCTCCGCTCTATTGACGAGTCTGGACCTGACCTGGAAGTTTTTAGGGACCTGCACAGCGCCACTAAATCAACCGCCAAGGCGATTGGTAGAAGCATGGCGAACTTGACGGTGCTAGTGTAACCCCCTTCACACGGGTCCCACTCGACCCGCTCCGAGCGGGCCTCGAACCCGGGTCTCCGGCATGAGAGTCAGGCGCTCTAACAAGGAGGCTAAAGACTGCAGCCTCTAGCATCTGTCGCCAGAGCGTCTATTGAGATCAGAGGAGTGAGGTTTACTCGCACAGCAACTACTAGCTGGTCTCCGTTACACTAGACTGACATCTTTGGTTGACCTTAACGGAGATGAAGGATGCAGACAGGGCCGCATTTCTGGACTCCCCTATCTCTACCACCGGCCTGTTTGGCCCAGCGGTAAAGGGTGAGGCCACCGAGGCAAAGAAAGCGCTTCAAGCAACGCGCCACTTCCTCCAGCTCTGCTTCGGGCCGCCACAAGAAAGCGCCGCTCACTCAGCCAGCAAAGCCAGCACCGGTCTCTCAGCCCCGCCCAGTGGCTGAAGTCTGTCACCGCTCTCATTCAACGAGACAACAGCATTTCCCAGACTGAAATCACTGCTGATACCTCTGCCATCTTTTCTGCAGTGTTAAAGGAGTTTTCTCACTCTCCTGAACTTGCTGCAACAGAACTCAGTCCAGATGAATTACTGTATAATTTTAATTTTATCTGCGGTACAATCTTAGATGATGTCGCTCCAGTGAAAACAAAATGTCAAAAATCAATCCCTGAGCCATGGGTGAATAATACTACTCGGACTCTGAGACAGGCATGTAGAAGGGCCGAGAGGAAATGGAAAAAGAACAAACTACAGATCTCCTTTGAGATGCTGAGAGACTCCCTTTTTAAATATCAGAATGAGTTGAGAGTAGCCAAATCAGATTATTTCCCTTTCAAGGGAACTTCGAGCTGCGTCAAACGCTGCGGGAACGCCCCTGCGTTGTGCGTCATGAAGCACGTATGGAATCAGCCCAATGGAGAGATGAAACGTCATAGGCGGGTGACGTCATCGACCAGGAAACTATAAAGCACCCCAAAAACACAAGCGCATTAGCTTCTGTGCTTTCAGTCGCGCTACATGTGAATCTGTCCCTGTGTGATATTGTCTGTCTTACATACCCTGCACCACACAAACAATTTATCCCTATATATATATATATTGAGAGATTATGGCGGACGAACAGCAGTTTAGAAAGTGTGTTCCTCCCTGCTCGCGTTATTTAACGAGCGGGGATACACATGATCTTTGTGTTGTTTGTTTGGGAGTTCAGCATGCCCAGTTTGCTCTCGAGGGAGCAGACTGTGAGCATTGCGAGCGTTTGCCGTTAAGGACGCTCCGCTCCCGCCGGTCGCTCTTTGAGGAGAGCGGTTCGGTGCGCGCTCCCCGCGGTTCGGGTCCCGCTTCTGCCGAGGCAGAGCGGCGGCGCTTATCGTGGGGATCGCAGATGGATCTCACAGCGGGGTTTGAGACGGGCTCTGCCTTATCTCTCCCTTCACCTGTGAGATCCAGTGCCTCAGTCCCGGGTTCGGAAGCACGCGCTGCGGTTTCTTCCGCTCGGGCTGAGGCACCAATGCTATCCAGTTCTGAGGAACTTGATGTTGTTAGTGTTGAGGGAGATGTGGAGGATTCGCCACCCCACACTCCTGAGAGTGATGAGCTTATGGAGGTGTTAACAAGAGCTGTTGAAAAACTTAATATTGAATGGCCAGTGACTAGACAGGAGTCTGTTTCTAAATCAAAGTTGGATGAGAGATTTTTGCCGTCACGTGTGCAGCCTCCACGCCGGTGCCTGCCGTTTTTCCATGATCTCCACACCGAGGTGTCGAAATCATGGAGAAAACCGGTGTCATATAGAGTGTTTAGTCCCCAGACTTCAACATACGCTAATATTATGGGAGCCAAGGCTCATGGTTATGGTGCGTTGCCTCGTGTGGAAGAGACGCTTGCGAGCCATCTCTCCCCCGAAGCAGCATCATCTTTTAAGGCACCGGCATTACCCACCAAGCCTTTAAGAAACACTTCGGCTTTGGTGGGTAAAGCATATTCGGCAGCAGGTCAGGCTGCGTCATGTCTGCATACTATGTCAATCTTGCAGGCATACCAGGCTGATCTGCTAAGGGACATGAGTGAGAGTGAGGAGGTCAGTACTGACGTAGTTCGCGAACTGCGTCAGGCTGCTGATTTATCCCTGCGTGCCACCAGAGAATCGGCCAAATTAATGGGTCGTTCTATGGCAGCTCTGGTGGCCGCAGAAAGACATTTGTGGTTAAATCAGACTAATATTAAAGAGAGAGAAAAAGCTTTTCTTTTAGATGCTCCTCTTTCTCCCATGGGGTTGTTTGGTGATGCTGTGAATTCAGTTATCGATAAATTCCAAGAAGAAAAGAAACAAACTGCAGCTTTTAAAAAGTTTCTTCCCCTTAAAGTTCATGTCCCTGGGGCTGCTGGGCGGGAGCAGCCCCGGCCGTCTTCGAGCTCATCACATAGAGCGCAGCAGAGGCAGAGTGTCGCGTCTCGTGCTCCCCCTGCTGGACAGTGGGCTCAGCCGCGACACTCTCAGCCGAAGCCTTCTCCCAGTAGAACTGATCTGAGGACAGTTATATTGGCTAAGAAGGCTTCGGCTAAGAAGAAGTCCTGACGCCAAGCCGTTCAGGATGCTGAGGGTGGTCCCAACCGAGGCGGAAAGGTGTTCACCTCTTTTTACGGTGCCCATTCCTCCTCGGTGCCCTCAGGGGCTCGTTCTGCCAACCCCGCCTTTATGCCGGGGCACAGACGATCCCAGCGAGCGCTTTCCCGAGGGACGCTCGCTCCCTCTGAGGAGGGTCTCAGAGCGGTCAGACCAGTTGTTCCCTGCCGGTGCGCCGTTACAGGGCGCTGCGTCTGCTGCTCAAGTTACACCAGAGGCCAGTCTCGAGAGGCTGGTACCCTTAGTAGAATTTCTGGCAGAGTGGAAAAGCCTTCCAAAAATATCTCATTGGGTCCTGCAGACAGTAGAAAAGGGTTATGCTATCCAGTTCAGGTGTCGTCCACCAAAATTCAGAGGGGTTCTGCACACAGTGGTGGGCCCCGAGCAGGCTCTGGTATTGGAACAAGAGGTGAAAACGCTCCTTCAAAAAGAGGCTATAGAACGGGTTCCTCCTCCCAGTTTGGAGTCAGGTTATTACAGCCGATATTTCATCGTTCCAAAGAAGGATGGGGGGTTGCGTCCAATTTTAGACCTGCGCATATTGAATCGCTCGGTAGGGAAGCTAAAATTCAAGATGCTCACTATCAAGCAGATCGTGTCTCAAATCAGGTCCGAGGACTGGTTTGTCACGATAGATCTGAAGGACGCATACTTCCATGTGTCCATCCTTCCACAACACAGGAAGTTCCTGAGGTTCGCCTTCGGGGGCGAGGCGTACCAGTACAGGGTTCTTCCGTTTGGCCTAGCTTTATCTCCCCGCACTTTCACGAAATGCATGGATGCAGCACTAGTGCCTCTGAGGCTTCAGGGCATTCGTATTCTCAATTACATCGACGATTGGTTGATTTTAGCTCAGACCGAGCAGATGGCGGTTCGGCATCGAGATGTCGTCCTCGCTCATATCAGAAAGTTGGGGTTGAGGCTGAACGCAAAGAAAAGTGTATTATCTCCTTCCCAGAAGACCACTTTTCTGGGTGTCGTTTGGGATTCGGTATCGATGCGGGCGCGACTCTCTCCGACCCGCATCGCTTCGATTCTCTCAGCTGTGAAACAAGTGAAGCTAGGCCAGCGACTCACTGTCAAGCAGTCTCAGAGACTGTTGGGTCTGATGGCAGCAGCGTCCAACGTTATACCTTGCGGCCTGTTGTACATGAGACCGCTACAGTGGTGGCTCAGGACCAAGGGATTCTCCCCGAGGGGAAATCCGCTCCGCACGTTCAAAGTCACGCGGCGCTGCCTTCGTGCTCTGGTCATGTGGAGAGAAACTTGGTTCCTATCCAAAGGTCCTGTGCTGGGGGCTCTTTGTCGTCGCATAACGCTAACGACGGATGCTTCCCTCACAGGGTGGGGGGCGGTCATGAGTGGTCGCCCAGCCCAAGGTCTGTGGCAGGATCATCATCTTTCGTGGCACATAAATTGTCTAGAGATGTTGGCTGTGTTTCAGGCTCTGAAACACTTCCTAACAGACCTGAGAGGCCATCATGTGTTAGTTCAATCAGACAACACGTCGGTGGTCTCTTATATAAATCATCAGGGGGGCCTGCGGTCTCGCCGGCTTTACAAGTTGGCCCGTCAGATCCTCCTGTGGTCCCAAGGGAAGCTACTATCTCTGAGAGCAATGTATCTCCCTGGGTATTTGAATGTGGTAGCAGACTCCCTGTCGAGGCAGGGGCCGAGGCCAGGGGAATGGAGACTCCACCCCGAGGTGGTGGAGCTCCTTTGGTTGAGTTTCGGTCGCGCCGAGGTGGACCTATTCGCTTCCAAGGAGACCACTCATTGTCATCGGTGGTTCTCCATCACTCTTCCAGCCCCCCTGGGGTTGGATGCTATGGTGCAGCCGTGGCCGAGGTCACGTCTGTACGCCTTTCCCCCGATTGCTCTGTTACCAGGAGTTCTGGAGAGGGTCCGCCGGGACGGGGTCAGTCTACTACTAGTAGCCCCGTTCTGGCCGGCCCGAGTATGGTTTGCGGACCTGATTTCTCTCCTGGACGGTTCTCCTTTGGAGCTCCCGGTCAGGAGGGATCTACTCTCCCAGGCGGGGGGCACGATACTTCACCCCCGCCCAGAATTGTGGAAACTGTGGGCTTGGCCTCTGAGGGGGCCCAGCTCATAGACTCCGGTCTCTCAACCGAGGTTGTTGAGACCATTCTTAACTCCAGAGCTCCATCCACGAGGAAGCTTTATGCCTTGAAGTGGAAACTTTTCACTTCTTGGTGTGGAGAACACCTGCAGGACCCAGTTAACTGCCCAGTGGGTGCAGTGCTGGAATTCCTGCAGGAGCGCTTCTCCACAGGGTTATCCCCCTCCACACTAAAGGTGTATGTGGCGGCACTAGCTGCTTACCACGTCCCTTTCAGTGGAGTTTCTCTTGGGAGACACCCGCTTATAACTCGTTTCCTCCGTGGCACTTTGAGGCTGAGGCCAGCAGTTCGTACGAGGGTGCCGACTTGGGATCTGGCCATTGTATTAGAAGGTCTTTCCCTAGCTCCTTTTGAACCTATCGAAGAAGTTCCCGAGAAGTTTCTCACTTTTAAGACTATCTTTTTGCTTGCTATCTCTTCACTAAAAAGAATCGGAGATTTGCAGGCTCTGTCGGTTTCACCCTCGTGCCTGGAATTTGCACCTGGCATGGTTAAAGCTTTTCTGCATCCTAGACCAGGTTACGTTCCTAAGGTTCCTACTAATATTGTTAGACCTACGGTTCTGCAGGCTTTCTGTCCTCCTCCATTTATGTCATCGGACCAGGAGAAACTTAATTCACTCTGCCCTGTTAGGGCATTAGACGCTTATGTCCACAGAGCTGCCCTGTGGAGGAAATCAGAACAACTTTTTGTATGTTTCGGGCCACCCAGGAAAGGGTGTCCGGCGTCTAAACAGAGAATGAGCAAGTGGGTGGTTGAGGCTATCTCACTTGCTTATGAGTCGGCTGGCCAGCCTTCACCTTTGGTTGTCCGAGCTCACTCTACCAGGAGTATGGCTGCTTCTAAAGCTCTTTTGTCGGGGGTTTCCCTGAGTGATGTTTGTGATGCGGCTGGATGGTCTTCACCGCATACTTTTATTAAGTTCTATGACCTAGACTTAAGCTCTACCCCTGGGGCACAGGTGCTCTCGTCCTCTGTGCGCTAGTCTCACATGACGGTCATTTGGTCCTATGGCGACGTGGGTATTCGCGTTCCCGCAGCGTTTGACGCAGCTCGAAGTTCCCTTGAAAGGGAACGTCTCGGTTACGTATGTAACCCTAGTTCCCTGATAGGGAACGAGACGCTGCGTCGCTCCGCCATACTCCCGGCACTCCCGTTAGCGCTTCCTTCAAGCCTATCAGAAGCTAATGCGCTTGTGTTTTTGGGGTGCTTTATAGTTTCCTGGTCGATGACGTCACCCGCCTATGACGTTTCATCTCTCCATTGGGCTGATTCCATACGTGCTTCATGACGCACAACGCAGGGGCGTTCCCGCAGCGTTTGACGCAGCGTCTCGTTCCCTATCAGGGAACTAGGGTTACATACGTAACCGAGACGTTTTATACCCTTATAGATAAGAATCACAAAAATCCTAGAATCATGATTAATGTTATTAAAACTGTGCTGAACCATGTTGTATCTAGTTACCCGACTGAGTCAGTGGCTATGTGTGAACGGTTTTGCCAATTTTTTGTAGAGAAGATAGCTGGAATAAGACACAATATTAAACCAACCACTGGTGATCCGGCAGGCCAGTTAAACTACAACGGCTTGCTCAGTAAGTTTACACTTATCTCAATAACTTTTTTAAATGAAATTGTGAAGCAGCGAAACCTACAGGTTCACCACTAGATACTATCCCGGCACGATTATTTAAACAAGAGTTTAATGAAATGGGTCCGATACTTTTAAGTTTCATAAACAAGTGCCTTGAGTTGGAGGTTGTTCCTGAATATTTGAAACATGCTTCAGTGCAACCCAGACTTAAGAGGCCAAATTTGGACTTCGCCGACCTAATTTTCGACCTATTTCTAATCTTCCATTTTTAGCCAAAATTTTAGATAAGGTAGTACTGTGTCAGCTTCAAACATTTTTAGTTGACAACAACATTTTTGACATATTTCAATCTGGCTATAGAAAATTTCACTCTATTGAAACGGCTCTTGTTAAAGTGCTGAATGACATTTTCTTGGCCACTGACTCTGGAGACTCAGTAGCACTGGTACTTCTGGACCTAAGTGCTGCATTTGACACGGTAGACCATAATGTCCTGCTGTCTCGTCTAGAACACATAGTGGGCATCAGAGGTTCAGTCTTACATTGGTTCCAGTCCTATCTGACAAATAGGAGTTTTTCAGTTAACATTGGTAGCATCGATCTTCCTCTGGAAAGTTGACGTGTGGGATTCCTCAAGGCTCCATTCTAGCCCCTATGTTGTTTTCTTTATATATGCTGCCCCTTCCCACTATTTTTAGATAATATTAATTAAATTATTATTGTTATGCAGACGACACTCAAATATACTTTCCTCTTAAATGTAAAAATAGCTTAGAACAGATGACTGCCCGCCTTGAGGATGTGAAAAGCATGAATGTCTTTGAATTTTTTAAGTTTAAATGAGAGTAAGACCGAGGTTATGGTGTTTACATCTTCCAGTGTACATAACACAACAAATGTAGATCTTGGCGTTTTGGCACCTTATGTTAAGCCATATGTTAAAAACTTGGGTGTGGTATTGGATAGTGCCCTAAAGCTTGATAGACAGGTAAATCAAGTTTTGAAGGCAAGCTTTTACCAACTTCGAACCTTGGTTAAAATTAAGTCTTTCCTCTCTTTTGCAAATTTTGAAAAAGTTATACATGGTTTTATTACCACAAGGCTGGATTATTGTAACTCGCTTTATTTTGGGATCAGTCAATCATCCATTAACCGCCTTCAGTTAGTCCAAAATGCTGCTGCCAGAATTCTGACAGGAACTCGAAAACGGGCACTACTCTCAGGGAACCAAGGTTACGTTAGTAACCGAGACGTTACATAGCACTTATATAATAGATTTCTTTAAAGCTTTACAGTATTAAACATGAAAAATCAGTGTCAGTGTCAACAATTTACAACTTCAATTTCTACTATAAAGCAGCTCTCCAGTGTGTTCATGTTTTTACTCGCAAACGAAACGGCTGACCTTGATTGAGTGAACAGAAGAAATGAACTGGAGAAGATTGCCACATCACCGCCACTGGTTTTCCTATGGGCTTTTATTATGTTTTTTTTGTTGTAATTTATGAGTAATATAGGTCTGTGGTAAACGTAACTTGGCGATTCTTAACGTTTTGTTCTGCAACGTAAACTGCATACACTCACACCCCAAACATTCTTATCTAGAATTAGTATTCTGGTTGGTTGACATTATCCTTGCACCACTTTCTTACATAATTGCCATGGACTAGTGGTTGTTCTCTTCTGACAAACTCCAAACGAACTTCATTTTGGCCTGAGTTTGTTCGAAATGACATCACAACAGTTTGGTCTTTGAGTTCACTTGAAGTCTATCGGGGGCCTTAAGTCAATGTTCAATAGAAACTCACTTGTAATATAAAAAAGACATAAAGCATAGCAAATGTACATGTTTGTGAATGTTACTTTACTTTTTGTTTGGAGCTCATTTAAAATGTAATTTGAGTCATTTCTCATCAAATATGTTTTGCCATGTCAGATTCTTTATACTTCAGAAGCCTTCCAAAGAATTTTCTATTTCTGGTAACAAAACTGGCTGAGTATTGATTAACAATCAAAATGTTACCTGATATGATTTTCATGGCATTTTAAAGCAATATTATGTATTTTAAAAGATGGATTGTATATCTGTAGTGAGCACAGGTCACTGGTGGTTACAAATATTGATGCAGTATAACAGAGAGAATGAGTAAAACTGTTGATCTTCATATTAAATTAATATATTTAAGATTCGTCTTGAGCCTAAATAAGATTATTATAATGCTCCGTCTGCAATTATAATCCAGAAATATTATGTTTTTGTCAAGTGAGCTTACTAGGATTGTCTCATTGACCTCTATTGTTCCTAATAAGCCCACTAAGCTAAGAACACCGTACACCTCATATTAAACAGCTTTAACTTAATTGTGCTCGAAACATCATTTTACTTCATAAACTTTAACCACTTAGATAATTTTCATTGTTGGGACAAAATGGACACACTGGGAAAAATAATTGTATAGTCCACTCTAAAAAATAAAGGTTCTTTAGATGGTTCCATGAAGAACCTTTAACATCCATGGAACCTTTCCATTGATAAAAAAAATGTTCTTTAAGGTTCTTTAGATTATTAAAATGTTCTTTACACACAAAAAAGGTTATTTTAAGAACTGTTCACTGAAAGGTTCTTTGGGGAACCCATAATTGTTCTTCTGTATAGCATCTTCCCTTTTGGAACATTTATTTTTAAAGATTTTCCAGTTTGATCAGCTGCTCTTTAATTATTTCGGTTGACAAATAAACAATAATAAAACTTAAATTGTTTATTGAACAAAATGTAAAGCATTCATATATTAAAGCACATGGTGGGCTTGTTTGGAACACAAGAGGGATTATGCTGGCATATGCTTATTCCCACTTCTGAAGTCGTGATTACAAGTTAGTCGCTTTCAAGTGCTTTGTTGTCAGAAAGAACTGGAATCATGGAGGACACCAGGTTTATTCTTGACTATTTTTTGGGAAAATCTTATTAAAGCCAAAATGATATTTAGCATCCCATTCTTTGACAACCATATAAACAGTGCAGTGAATATCTCTAGATCGTCAGCTTGCTGACAATTCTGGAATTTCTGTCAAATACAGGCTATTTTTGCTGTGTATAAAACATACACATACAAATGATTATTCATAGGCCCAGATGTAAATATGCACAACTTTAATGACAAGACAAGGTGATGTAGCTGTTGTGGAATAAATTCGCCCAACTCTGGAAATTTTTTGTATCAAAATTATCCCTGAGCTTCTCAGTGGTAAATATGGCTTGAGAGGGCCTTCATATCTAATTTTTAATAGGAAACTCGTATTTACAATAATTCCGATAGCATGCGAAGGCACCATTAAACAGAAAACATGTACCTTATAGATCCTCATCAGACTTGTCATGTTTGCAGTTTTTATTTATTTATGACAAAACATAACATGTTTGTGTTTAAATATTTGATTTAATATTCACTTTCTGGGAACTCTTTTCAGATATTTATAGGCAAATATGCAAAATTTAGATTTAGCTGGGCTTAACAGGGTCACCAATAAAATCATCAAAACAGATTCCTTGGAGTTTATTGGCTCAGGTGGAGCATGTGTACTTCTGTTAGTCAAGACATGCTCCGCCTACTCTTACACACCTAACCACTGTGATTGGACACACAAGATGAAAAAACTTCTCGCACGCGTCTCTCACTCCGGGTGCAGTGAGGAGTTCTGACAGCCCTCAACTCCCAGCACCACCTCTCTCTCACTGGGACGGATGGTGTGGGAAACCCCCACAGGGCTCCAGTGAACACACACACACACACACACACACACAGGCCCTGCGTGTATGACACTAAGCCAGTCAGTGGAAAAGTCTTCACCTCTTTAACACAGGCTGGCAGGTGAAGCTAAGCTCTCCACTGCTACCCTGCTAGAGAATCCAGCCTGCCAGCATGGCCTCCAATCAGGACTGTCAGAATAATAACAGGTTTTTCTCTCAGGGGATGCACTCGGTTGCACCCTGATAAACATACATGGTGAGATCTAGACAGTCTGCGGCTCTGCGCACACATGCAAAGATGGACATGCTGAGAAGATAGGGCTACTGTCTATGATCTGCTTACTACCTATATAGGCAGCTGCCTTTTAAAGCAGTGTCAAGACTTAAACAAAAGCTCATTAGTGACTGATTAGAAGACGGCAAACTCCACATAACAGACAAAGAGCGCTCTGCACCCGGAGACTCGACTCGTGATTGAGTTTGATGTTAGCATGTTGCTAAGTAACAGCTTGATACTGTAATAAGTATAACACAACATTGGGTAAAATAATCTATATTTTAATAATCATTTAAGGATGCTTTTTGGAATTGAACTGAATCCTCTTGACTCAAATATTAGTAGATGTTAATGGAGCGATACTCAATCATAATAATCACGCATTTAATACCTTATTGGTATTGAATGAAATCATCTTGATTTGCAATCAATTTCAACAGGGTTTGTTTCTAGCATGTTGCTAAGCTAATGGCTTGGCATTCTAATAATAAAAATGATATTGGCTCTTGGTTTTGAAAAAAATCTAATTTTAGATATAGTCAACTATTTTATTAACGCTTATCAGAACTGAACGAAATCATCTCGACAATTGACTTCAACAGAGTCTGTTGTTAGCATGGGCCAACTGAACACTAAGCATAAAAATAAAAATAAAATAATCTATTTTTAATAATACTGACATTTTCAACCTTTTTCAGAATTGAACAAACATCTCAACCCTCAATTGATTTCAACAGAGTTTGCTGTTAGCATCTTACTAAGCTAACAATTCAACACCAAAGCCGTAAGGCAAGCTCCAAGGTAAAAAAAAAAAAAAAAAAAAAATTCTGTGGTGCAGGGAAGGAGACCAGAGGCCGTTTTTAAATGGATGTCAATGGAGGAGAAGCTTCTCTATGCAGAATAAACTGTTTTTGTGGGAAAACAGCTTAGCATTTTATAAATTGACAGCCAATCAGCTAATCTTCAACATATTTGCCCATAAACATTTGTTTTGGATTAATTTATTTTTAGTTTTTACACAAAAAAAATCCGCTGTATTATAAGAAAGTCACAGACAATTTTGTGAGAGGAAGGATTTGGTTTACGGCATTCTCATTCATTTCTATCGTATACACAAACAGTGATTGGCTGTCGCACAACTCTAAATGAAATTCAATGACTTGATGACAATGACAAGTCTGTAATGTGATTGGTTATCAAGGCACATGTGATCCAAGTTGGTTATTCAGTTTTTCCACCATCTTGAATGCAATGTAAGTCGTATAGATAAAGCATCTGCCAGATCCATAAGTTATCTTTTGAAACTGTCTTTGCATCGGGGACACGTGTATATTGACTTAAGGCACTGCCTAGACGGCTCATTCAATGGATCTTTGTGTAAACAGTGTGCAAACACTACAAAATGTAGCAGTTTAGTGTGTCAGGCAAACTTTAAACAAATATGCTCAGTTCTGCACATGAAATTACACTAATGCGAGCGGCATGTAATGAATACAGATGTTTAAGCAGCCAGAGACAGAGACAGTCGTGTGTTGGACGATGAAGGGGAAAGTGGATGCCAAGTACAGGGTACATGGCCCTGAGGTTACAGGCTGCTTAGAGAAGGTGTCAGGTAGCCTACGTTTCTCACACACGTACACACACACACACACACACACACACACGCTGCGCAGTCGGATAACAAATCACTGCCGGAAGGAGGTCTGTGAAGCTCTTCGCCTTCCCTAATAACATTTTAGGAGATTCTTAAGCTGGTAAATTAGCGAATCTGGACCGCAGAGATATTATTTATGCTTGTCTGCAGTGGAGAATAAGGAGGCTTGATGGGTAAATTGTGTTTAATTCATGGAAAGGGCCGTTTTTCTCCACCACAGCATGATACGAGATTAATCCCTTGACAACCTTTGCGACGCACTTCAAATCGCTCGCAAATGTCAGCGATGCAGATTTGCAGTGGGAGAAATGCAGATGGAAGGAGCACAAAGATGCTCCGTCCACACAAATGCAAAACAATCTGATGCGATCCTATGTTCCTATGCATCATGCATGCATACATATCACATGCAATGCACTTAGAGATGTCTAAAATGAAAAATAGAAGCATTTTCAGACTTTGGACCCCATTGTACATCTGAAATATTTCAAAATCAGAAAAATAGACAAATTAGACAAATTCCGTTTTTCCATTTTATTAAACTTACCCTTCAGATGCTGCATGTTTGATTAGCTGGATATAGTTCAAGGGCGATTCTATACTATGATTTTGTCTGCATTATTAATGTTCAGATATTTTAATTATGAAGTCAAGGGCAAGGGTGAATCTCTGCCCTTGTCAAAAACAGTCTCGAATTGCTTTTCATTTGAAACAGGTTGTCAGAAACATGGAAATAATCTTATCCCGACACGGCAGGGGCGTTCCTTCCTGTGTCTTTGGCAAAGGGGGATCCCCTATGCGCAAGGGCCTTTGCCACCCATTCCTTGTGTGTATTCAGCCCCGCAAGCTGTGGCTCACAGGTTGTGTGTGTGTGTGTATGTGGGAGAGAGAGAGACGCCTCTTGGTCCCAAGTCAAAGCCCGGAGCATCTGGATCACTTTCAGGGGACAGAATCTCCGCATGACCTGAGGAACCAGAGACATTCCAACTGTCAACACACATCCATCCTCTCCCCCCTTTCTCTCCATTAATTCTCTCATTCTCTCTTCCCCCTGCGTATGTTTTTCATCTCGAGCCGCTCCACAGCTGGGAGCTCTAGAGGGGAGCTGAACACAGACAGTAATTAGACTGTAAACACTTCCGGATATCAGAGGACTTTAAAGGGTCGAGAATCACCAAAACGAAGAATCTGAAACAAAAGGCACTGACTTCTGTTTGTTTTCTTTCTTTTCTTTGAAAGAAAGAAAAAAAAACATTAAAATGTGACAGAGTTGAATACATCCTCAAAACAAAGTTCTAATGTTGCATTATAAACTGAGAATTCAAAACAGAAAATGACAAGGCTGCTGTTTCCACGGAACAAGTAATATCTGATAATTACTGTTATTTGCAATATTTCAGACACACCAATTATGTCTGTCTAGAGTTTTTTATGCATTTCTACTCTCAAAATAGCTGTATATGGACAGTGTGTACAAAAGACAGACATAATTTTTATCGTTAAAAATCATGCTTAGAGCTATTCTCTTTTTTATTTCTTAATGTGTAGTTGACTTTTTTAAAGTCAAAATTTACAAATAGAAGGAAAAAAATATATAGGTATTACAGCTTTATAATGTACAGTATGAACAATTAATATTCATTTTGAGATTTGCTAAAGATTACATTTAACAGTGTTATTAAATTATCATTGTTTTTATAGATAAACATTAATTGAATGTTAGATGATGGTAAAGGTAATCTAAATGTAAAAATATGTGTTTCTCCCTACAATTAAATATCCAATATCGACCAATACTGATAAATATTCATAAATAAAACATAGTTTTAAAATGAATATTGACATGTTACAGATATTCTGTAAACTTAATGGGTTGACAGGAGTGAAATAAATTTTCTAACAGAGATTTCTCAGCTTCAAGAGTCTGGTCTCTGCAAAGACAAACATGACATGGTCCTTTCTTCCATATAAGAGCATTCAAACTTAATTCTCCTTTCCAAATTCTTCAAGTTCATTCAATGTGACCTGTGATCTTTTATCAGAGCTGGAGTCTGGCTCGGCTCCGCGAACACATCTCTCAAACAACACAAGCATTCAGGATGTTCTCAATGCGATCCCATTTCTTGTCAAAACAGGGGAAAAATAGCGGGTTTGACTTGCATTTTTGGCTTAGAAGATATTTCTTTAAAAACATCATAATCCATAAGCCTATGAAACATGCAGGCATACTCTGTCCATGTGAGTATCTGCTCTCTCTGTCCAGCAGCTTGAAAAATAAAACTATGATTTGACTGTTTCACGCTTTATTCACTGAATTCTCTTGAGATATCAAATAATATTCAAGACAAAACCAACATTCCCAATGTCTGTGTACTGTGGCTCACTCAGGCGCCGTAGTTTGTGGTGCAGTGTCCCCCTGCTCTTATTAAAGGACTAACCGCAGGACTAACAGACACCGCTGGATGACCCCACATCTGTTCGACAGGCCCGCTCTGTGCGAACAACGCTCGCCGCTCAACAATTACACAACCCTGGGATTTATGTGGCCACGGTTAAATCCATGTCGCTCAAAATACCGCGTGTGCTCAATGCACTGTAATCCCCGGACACTGGCGCAAATCCCGTCGATCCCGTGGTCTCTGATGTCTTGTCTGACCCTTCTTATCTCACTCTATCATGGCAAAGGCAACTAATGTGTCCCTCATGCAAATAACATTAGCTGGGATGTAAAAACACCTACCCTTTCATCCCTGATGGACTTATTCTCCACGCCAGATGCTCCAACTTTGAAAGAATCAGTCATAATTGAAGCAGAGACATGCAATGGTTTTAGATGTTCTAGCCAACATGAAATCAAAATGTATCCTATTTACTCCCTTAATGCATGTTCCTGGTTTTATTATGACTAATTCATTGGTGCATGTTGTTCTAAAGAAACAACTTTGCAATCTTTCATCAAAATCTACAACTTTCTTTTCTGCTGACTTCACTTAAGCCTTATTAGATAATGCTAATCAATACATTTAGGCTTCATTTTACATAATTTAGTATTTGGTCTGGCTATGTAGGACCTTTTTCACAAACTAAATCAGCTCTGATGGTTAAAATAGTCATATATTTATATTCTTGTTTAATATCCTGTTTCGCATGACAGCACATCATGGATGTAAAATAGGTTGTAAACAGAAATTCACACTGACTTTTTTCCCCAAGCTAGGGTCCTGAGACTGCAAGGGGGTCCGCATGAGCTTCCATGATTATTTTTAAAAGTACATGTTGCTCAGTTAAAGTTTAGTTAACTTAATTTTTATCATAATTACTGATGTTGATTTTGTAACTGTTTCCACTTTCTAAACACTGGTTAGAAATTTGAGTTAAATCACAATAAAGTATTTGAAAAACCTGCATATTGTTTGGTTACAAATTATTTTCAATTATAAATGTTTCTCTGCAGGTTTCTAACGGTACTCTAATAATTGGTGGGAAAAAGATACTAAGTTATTTTTTATTACTTATTAAATTTGGCTTCAGTGCACATAGGCAATATAAAACCCAATTATTTCACTGTGGAAATCTACTGATATTTCTTGAAAATACACATGAAAATATATAACGGCCTTTATGTTTCAGGAAAGGGGTCCCTCAATAGAGGGTTCTTAATATGTGGGGATCCATGACATCATAAAACCCCCCCTGATTTTCAGGTCTATGTTTAGAAAATGTACCATTGTTGATATTATTAAAGCACATAAACCATGAATGCATTTATAAGGCTTTGAGGCTGTAAACCTCTACTTCCGAACGAGGGCACGTCTATGTAAAAAAGTGAATATTAAACAAATTTCCGCTACAAAGTCAGCAGCTGGCAATAGCGGTCACCGCACTGAGGGCATGAGCAGTGCTGCCCCAGAACATGCCAGTGGGGCCTCTCTCATTCTGGCAAATCAAAAAACAAATATTTGCCAGAAAAAAACAACAACAAACAAACTCAAAAGTCTTCAAGCACAGAGCAAATGACGACCGGGGCAAATTAAAGATGCGCTTCAGTGCACTGTCAGTGAAAGGGCAAATACAAGTCTGAGAGGGGGAAGGAGGTGCCTTTCTTCAGCTAGTGTGACAAATCCACATCCTGAAGAGGTCAGCAGTGGGCTTTTGGAGTCAAGGGGATGTATGGAGGTACAGGACAGAGCTACATCAAGGGATCATGGTTTGGTTGGTTAGCAAAGCCCAGTTAGTCTTTTTTTCTTCTATGGCATATAGTCTATCTGAGTGAAACGGCTTCTCGACCTTGAAAAAAATGTAGGGCCGGACTGACTTGATTTTGTTTATCTGGATTTTGTTTATCTGGAATTGATTGGATCGTTGTGGTTTGCTATTGCTGCGATCTCATGTGAGTGACAATTTGTCCTGCCCTTGTTTCATTGAACGTCATCAGAAAAGAAATGTTGTTGCAGGGTGGGGAAGTTATTTTAATTAAAGATTATAAGGGCACATTAATTAAAAAAAATATAAGCATATGCATGGATAAATAATTTATAGGCTAATAGGCTAAATACGTTTATTTAGCCTATTAGTATGTATTCCTTAAAAAATAAAAATTCTTGGCGATTGCCAGCACTTGGACTTTCTGGAAATGTCATCTTTTTGCCAGTGGGTGGCGATAATGGACTGAGTCACTGAATCACTTACTCAAACAATTCATTCGAAACACTGATTCATTCAGGAATGATAACGTTATCCTGCTTGTTTTATCGGAGACTCGCGACGGTTGATTGTGACCTAATTGTGCAAACTGCCAAAACTGTCTAGAATGTAAGTCACTCAATATTAATTTATTGCTTAATGAGCTATTAAAGCAATACCACACGATAAAGAGTGCCGCTGGTCTGTCCTTTACGCAGCACGAGGCACTGGGCAACTTAGTTACACCCGTGCCAATATTCGGAGCTACAGCACATTTGTTCATGTAAAATTGTTTAAAATTGCTGTCTTGTCATTGAAAGCAACGGGAATGCTAACTGTTATATTTCTCTAGGAATTATAGACCTCATTAAGCTGCAGGTGTAGCTGTCTGGCCGGAGTGGGACTTTGGGAGAGACTATACAGATGAGCGGTGGCAAGATGCGTAAGTAATGCACTTAAACGTGAGATACAGTAGGACGTTAGTCATTTCTTATCGTGTTTTTTTATCCAGTTCATCAACGGAAAAAATAAATAAAATACATGGTGTATAGCAAAAGTTTTAACGTCACGTCTTACCACGTGATGATTGCGTCTCTATTCGTTTGTGATGCACATCAAATGTTTAATAATGTACATGTTCATAGGGCTGGGTATTGTTAGGAATTTCACATTTCGATTCGATTTCGATTCTTGAGGCTTCGATTCGATTTCGATTCGATATTGATTTATCGATTCAATAATTAGTAAATACAGAAGTAATTAAGTAACCTACCTGAGTATATTTTTAAATAATGTGTGCAGTATTACCAATGTTTAAGAACAAATTGACCCCAGCATGTTTCCTGTCATGGTTTATTTGGCAGAACAAACTGTACAATATTGTACATGTGTTGAATACAAACCACAACTGTAACAAACAGGTGCTTTATTAAGACGTGTGTGTGTGCATGTAACTGTAATAGAAAGTATATTTCTTTCTTCCTATACATTCAAGTTATAAAAGAAATGTAAACAGAAACACAGAATGTGCATACTCATAAAAAAAATGCGCTTCGTGAGGCACACGCGCACATTTGCACACACACGCAAGTACTCTCGCTGTCTTCCTCTCTGTCGTGCGTGCGCTGAGCGGTTTGGAGCTCGCGAGCTCTAGATTTCGGGAGATTTGAACTAATTTGCGGACATTAGGGAGCCGCTATCAATATGCGGGAGACTCCCGGAGACTTATTGTTGTTGTTTTTTTTTATATATACGAAAAATGTAAAAATATTTTTTAAAATAGGTTTTTATATATAAAAAAAATTATGTTAAATTCACATTAGAAAAAATCCATATTTCTCATTTTCATTCATGGAGATAACATGGACTGCCATGGCTTAATGGAAAATTGCTACCATCAAATGAAGTGAAAATAACATGAAATTTCAGCTTCAGGCAGTAGATGGCTTAAAAGCATTACTCAATGGCTCATTTGCCATTTCTCATCGGTATACATCTTTTCATTTTATTTAGGTTTATGTGTTTAGACATTCTAAAAAAAAATTATTTTGTTATAATATATTTTTTAAATTATTTCGGGCAATTATAACATTATTACAGTCAAACCTGAACATAGTGTTTTATGTGTGTATGTTGTGTGTGTTTGCATTTGTTCTCCGTATTGGATGTGTTGTTGTATTGGCCCTTCATTTTGTGAATGTTTTCTGCATACATGTTGTGTGCTTGCATTTGTTCTCCATCGTGGATGTGTTGTGGTATCGGCCCTTCATTTTGTGTGTGTTTTCTGCATTTGTTTTGACAAGTTGTGTAACAAAAAGCTATTTTATGAACAAGTAACAAGTCCCACCCTATGTTTTTCCTTGTCTGCGGAGCCGTTTAAAAATATATATATGCTTAAAGGTGCTCAAAGCGATGTCACGCGTTTTTTAGACCAAAACATTTTTTGTCACATACAACAAACATCTCCTCACTATTCGCTAGCTGCCTGTCCCCTGAACACACTGTAAAAACACATGGTCTCTGCAGACACCACAGGCTCCACAAACGGCAACAAAAACAAACTGGGCTTACCCGCACCACGAAACATAACAAACTGTTCCAGCCAATAACCGATAAGAAGGATTTGGGGGGTTAGTGCGCGTATGAGGAGGAGGGAGGGTCTAGCTTGCCTTCGTTTTGTTTGACAATACTTTAAACTTCTATAAGAAGTGATGTCACCCGACATTGCTTAGAGCTAGGCTTGGGCGGTATCCAAATTTTGATACCGTCAAACCTCCTCCCTATTTTACCGGGTTATACGGTATTACCGTGACTAATTAAAAATTATGACATAAGGCTCAGACAGCGTCACCAAACTGTTGGCTTGTGTCTACACCGTTCAGAAAATGAATACCAGATCGGGCAAAAAAAAAAAAAAACCAAAAATCAAGGCCAACCTGTGCACGTTGTGTCTGATCCCGGCTGACGGCATTAAATGTAATTATGAGCCGGAGCCCTATTTAGACTTGAATATTTTTAATACGTGGCCCGTTATAATATGGTGGCGCCAAATAATTTTTTAACCCAGATGCTGAGGGGGTGGTAGATATAAATACTATTTATAAATGAGCAAAAATGGGACACTTAATAATATTTAATTATTTTAATTATGACAATTGAAGTATTAATTTTATTAATTAATTTAAATTAAATTAACAAGCAACAAGCAAGAAGTGTATTTGTAAATCCGGTGACACGCGTCCATTGATTTTTATTTATACAACTTTTCTGTCAGTGTCTGCTGCAAAGATTAAGTTGATGATCCCCATCTCCCAGTGAACGCGCATATATAGAGAGAAATGCAAATCATGGATTACATAATCAGAAGGTATAGGCTAGACTTTTTCTTTTAGTTTTGAATTGTTTCGTTTAAAGAAATTGACGATTGATATCACCGTAGTGAACGCGCCTATAGAGAGAAATGCACATCATGGATTAATCAGAGAGTATGCTGCCTATATTTCTTTTCCTTTTGAATTGTTTTGTTTAAAGAAATTTGACGAATCGCCATCTCCATAGTGAACGATAGAGAGAAATGCACATCATGGATTACATAATCAGAGAGTAGGCTAGCCGATTTCTTTTCGTTTTGAATAGTTTCGTTTAATTTGATGATCAACATTTCCATATGCACGCACATAGAGAGAAATGCACATCATGGATTAAATAATCAGCGAGTGGCCTATTTCTTTTAGTTTTGAATTGTTTCGTTTAATGAAATTTCAAGCTTTATTTAGATATAGGCCTATCTGTCATGTCTCATACACTGAGTTTCGATTAATTTATGATGAGATTTCAATGCAAGTGACCGCGGCGCGCCAGCGCACGATCATGTCATGATTATGTTGTCTGCTATATTTGATTCTTATTTATTAAATCCAGGCAATTGGTTGATAAAAAATTTATTAAAATTAAGATACAATTTATACAAAACGAAATTCACTTTAAAGAAAGGCCTTTTACAAAATGAAACTTAATTAAGTGGTCAATGTCTGACTCCCGATGCATCCCATCTTACTCGTGCTGTTCACTTTTCATTATCAACGTAAAAAAAAAATAACATTATAATATTTTAACAAATATAAACGAATGCGCTTATTTAATGAACTCGGGGCAAAATGCATCCTCGCAGCAGTGAGTGGGTGGTTGTTTCGGAGATGCCACATTAGGTTAGAGGTGTTTCCATCTCTCGCGGTCACCTTTTTTATTGCAACATTTACAAATTGCCTCGTCAGTATTTACCGCCTCTCCCTTCTCTCGCTCTCTCTCTCTCTTTCTCCTCCACACTGTCACTTGATGACAACTACATAAGCATTTTTAGGCATTGAATAAATTATATTTATATATTATATATAAGTGCCGGTAATGATGGTATTGAAACTGATACCGTTGCTATTTTTACGGTATTCGATATTACCGTAATACCGCCCAACCCTACTTCGAGCACCTTTAACTGCCAGTCGTGGTTTTTTCATGATAAAGACTCTTATCATGTTTTTGCATAATGATGATGCATTTAAAGTCCCCGTGAACCAGAAGTTGCAAACGACTTCAGTTGTGACGTATTTCCAAGTGAAACAGACGGCAGGGTTTTATTTTAGCGCACCTCCTCTCCATCCCTCGCTCATAGCAGACTGACGGTTGGAGAAAAGTGGTTAAAGGGGTGATGAACTGAGAAATCAAATTTTACTTGAGCTTTTGACATACAGGAGGTCTTCATACTATAAGAATATCCTGTAAGTTTCAGAACTGAAAACTTCCTTTTTAGTCCAATAAAAGTTTTTTTCACCTACGCACACAGGTCAGTTTATTTGACGAATTGAACGTGAGGTAACGCATCACTATTTCACTTGGTCTAACATTACAATATAATACTATTTTTAACTAATACTAGTTTTTGGAAGTTTTGATTAAAAATTCTTAAATATTGTACTTTTAAACACACCAGGGGCGGAGTGGCAATCGGGAGAGTCGGGACTTTTCCCGGTGGGCCGGTAATGTTTCAAGGCCACGATGGCCGGTCGATAATAGTTATACATTGCAAGTTCTTAGCAACACCATCCGCTGCCTGGTGTGCGGCCGCTGGTCGCTTGTCAAACTGTGCAGCCTCTCTTATTAATCCGTAAATAAATGCATCTATCCGCACAATCTAGTGTGAGTTCTTAAATGGTCTAGTGGTAGATCTTTTGCCAAGCGTGTCAGAGGTTACGGGTTCTAATCCGCACTCGTATAGTTTTTTTTTCTTCCATCAAAACTGAATATGTTCATCAGTGGTTACAGTCTATATCAAGCAGGGACACGTTTGTTTGCATTTTATTTTGTGATTTCACCAGAATGAATAGAGAGTCTTCGCAATGGCGATAGATTGAAGCGCGCGTCCGGGTGAAGACTGCGCGACTCGTAGTGACCAGTAGTGGTGGCTTTCTTAATCTATTTAAAATAATTTTGCAAGGGTTTTTGCAAAAAAAAAAAAAACCCCGGCCGGTGGTCTACGAAATTTCCCGGTAGATTTTTTGGTCACACTCCGCCCCTGAAACATAAGGTAGATGGACATTAACTGTTGTGCTTGAGTCTTGTGTCTTTGGCACTTTAGTTCATCTGTACCTCAAACATCTATACTTTGCATTTCTCCATTCCACTGCCTTGCGTCTCACATTTTTAAACACAAAAACATGTTCTGTGTGAATCACCTCTCATCTAGTGACAATGACAAGAGTGATATCCAGGACTGCAGCCTTGATTTTAATCACACATTTGTTTATTCTGATGAGTGGCCGACTGCCCCCCCTTCCTTTGTGCGTTAACATGCAGCGCTGTTCCCGTAAGCTTTTAGAGATTTGTTTATTTGTGTTGCGGCTCGTTTTGCAGCTTGCGAGTGACCCCACCCAGTTTTCACAAGAGCTCCTGACAGCAGGCCTGCTTAGCAGCTCCCCTCTCAATTAACATACTATTAGCATAATATTAGCATGTGTGGATTCGGGTGTTAATGGCTGGAGAAAAATGCTTCAAAAATCAATTTGATAAATTACAAATGGAGGCCAGCGGGTGCAAACGGTCTCCTCACATACTGCTTAGTCAAGCTGTTCTCCGGATGAAGCACAAACACAGTCAAACGGGTGGTACAAAATGTTAAGTGCTGTATCAAGAACTTTTAAAACTGCTGAAATTTTAGGTTTTTTTTAACATATTTGTGCGAAAATTACCTGTGAACAGACAGAATCAACAGCACAAAGAGATTTTTGTAATTCTGAGCTTATATAGTTTAGTGTACGCAGTCATTTTTCTTGCAGTATAAAGTTTGGCTCCATTCTGGCTTAATCTTTTAGCCTAGGAAGAGACAGTTTGACAAAGTAAAATGACCAAGCAGAGTTTGTGTTTACTTGTCATGACTCATGTTGGGGTGTGGGACACAAAATAATAAAGCAACATTCAATAAATTTAAATAATGTAGCAGTCTTTATTAAAGGGGTCCTATTATGCATTTTCACATTTTCTTTACTGTGTAGCATCACAACATTTATTTCCATCAAGAGGTGCATCAGTTTTTGGTTAACATCTTGTATTGACAATGCAAGAGTCCAGCACTCTGTAAAGTCTCCTCCAGCACATCCCAAAGACTGAATGAATTTAAGGTCTGGACTCAAAGGTGCCAATTCATGTGTGAAAATGATTCTTCATGCTCCCTCCCAATCATTCTTTCACAATTTGAGCCTGATGAATCTTGACATTGTCATCCTGGAATATGGCCATGATGTGTCTTCCTACAGGATTGTTTAAGAAATGAATTAGGGTTAGAAGAACTGTTGGCCAAACATTTAACAGGCTAGAAACATAATCACTGAATCGTGGGCTCTTAAGCATTTGCCTATTTAAATCCAAACAGTGTACAGTCCAGGAAGTGTATTTTTAATATAATTTGTATGGAGTTATAGGCTGTGATACTATGGACTGTGGGTGTGCCATCTCAGGCTGAGACTCTCTGACATAAGACCTGAGATGAGAACTGGCAAATTTACAAAACCGAGAGATGCAAGGCAGTCAGTCTCTCAAAGACAAAATATGATTTCATATGAATGAACATTAATGGGGGGTGGAGTAGGCCAGCTGTTGATGAAGTCACTGAATGAGAACAAACGTAATGTGTCGTCTGTAAGGGGAAATATGTGTCAGAGCTGATTGGACAGCAGCCTAAGGCTGTGCTGTTCCTCTCAATGCCATGCCTGTCTCTCACCTACTGCTAAACTGAAGCAAAACAGCAGAATAAACCATATACAGCTGTGTTTGCAGGTCTAGCACATCCCAAGACCACACACACACACACACAAACACACACACACACACACACACACACACACACACACACACACACACACACACACACACACACACACACACACACACACACACACACACACACACACTGAATTCTCAAGTTTTGCCAGGCTAAGAAACAAAACATTTTCATACACATTGTTCATATAAAGGTGCACTCAGTATTTTTTTCCTTATTAAAAAACTGTTTACACTTAAAGAAATTAATATTACTAAAATTAATTAATAATACTAAAAAATAAAATATAAAATCACATTCACTCACATGAGATGAAGACTCCAGTCTTATCAGTTGCCTAATTAAAACTGTTTTATTTTACACCAGGGGTCTTCAACCTTTTTGTGAGCGTGGGCTACCTCAGTGGATAAAATAATCTAGAGGACTACTTTTGTTATACTCAAAAATATTTATTATAAATAACACGTTGGTGCTTTTTTACTTTTACTTTACTTTTAATCACCATCATATGTGAAATAATAAAATTATCTTGATATCCTGGTTCAGACAAGGATTTAAAAAAAAAATTTATTCAAAAAATCCTGAAAATGTTTTAAAATATATATTGAAATATGTACATTTGATAATTTTGACTCACTCTGAAATCACATTATTTAACTGCCACACAATTTTAGGAGTCAGTTGCCACAGTGGCAACAAGAAGTTTTGATTTTGTCTCATGGAAATGGACAGTAAAACACTGATTTAAGTTGGAATGCAAATTTGTTAAAATTAACTACATTTTTAGGAAGTGTGTAAACCTATAAACCTATGGTATGTGTTATGAAACACAGTAGCCCAAACATTTATTAATATAAATGCAAAAAATAAATAAATAAAATAAATTCATTCAAAAAAAGAGAGAAAACTACCATAGCTTCTAAACAAAAAACATACTGTAATTATAATCCATTACTCCTCTAACACATTTAATACATCTATATATGACTATATTAATATAGAAACATTTTATATATATATTTACAACATTTCTGCCCAAACTGTTTATTTTACTACAGTAAATCTATGAGTTGTAGAGTAAAAAGTGTCTTCTAACTGGTTTGTTCTTCTAATAATGTTTCTCCTGTTTTTTCGCTTCAATATGTTGACAATGTTAGCACTGTTTCATCTGGCATTAGACCAGTTTAAATCACAAAGTCATATGTTTATAATAGAGATAGAGAATTCTGTGCTGAGAATTCAAAAGGCTTCTCACTGGATCACGTAGTTTAATAATGGTCTCGAGATGGAGATCAGCTCACACTGGAACGCAGCGGCTTTGGGTGAGCTCGCTGTTTATTGGGCCGAGCTGATAAATGCTCCGCGCTGCGCAGTTCAAACAAGCTTCCTAACGCTTTATGCAACGCAAATGACAGTGTGTAACTAAAGAGGGTTGGGTAACTTTGTAGTACCTCCAGTATGAAAAAAGGTAGCAGAACGGTATAATTTAGTCGAAGTCTGGAGCCCCGATTTACTGTGGATCTATGGCAATGACGTTGCTTTGGTACTGTAGGTATACAACAAAAACGACAACAACCCCAACATGGGCTGGTTTGCAGTACCGATGTTGTCTTATTTACAACATGACAATGTGTAGCCGTCATGCTGGACTACTGCATCTTATGAGGCAACGGCTGAAACAGAGGCTGGTTTTATTCTGCGCTGTCGCCTCCGCCATTTTCAAACCTTGTATCCATTATATTGTCATTTTCCTTTCGACCAGCACTTTGCAACAACACAACTTTGTTTCCATAGCAACTTTCAGCTTGTTTCCTATAACAACTGTAAATATACATCTGATGTTTAAGTTTTACATGGCGTAAGAAAGTCACAAACCACGCAAAATCGGATCGGAGCAGTCAGACTGAAACAGATTTCCAGAAATGCGATTAGAATAGGATTTAAATCCACACATGAATGTAGCTCGAAATGGATTTGTGATTTTCGGCCGTTCACACTTGCTAAATCTGATCGGGTTTCAATAGGATATGCACGAAAATCGGATTTGGACTGACAGGTCTTTAGGGAAGTCGACAGTTTGACATGTTCTATCTAAAATGATTTTAAACAGCACTTAAATAAATCTTTTATTATTATTATACATTAATATTATTAGAGAAATGATGGAATATTAGTACTTTTAAAAATGTGTCATATTGTATGGCCAAATAAAAAAGTGGTTTAGTGGTAGAAGTGTTTTAAATGATGAAAAACCTTTAAAAATGGTGCATTTTTTTATTCATCTGTTACTGCAATGTTCAAATACAGCCTCAAATGTACAATGAGGGGAAAAAAGGGGGAAAAGAAATACAACCATGTCAGGCAGGAAAGTAAATATACATAGTAGGGAATCAGGAGAGGTTATTAACATAGTGCCAAAGAGGTGCCTATATCTGCCAATAGTCATTCGACTTTTGATGTGTATCATAAGTGAGTTTCTTGAGTGGGAGTAATGCAGATATTTGAGAACAAGTGTTTAGCATGAGAGTCAAACATCTGATAAATAACAGATACAATTCCAAAGAGAAACAAAATTGCAAGCTCTTGTAAGCAGTTATGTATTTTGGTCCAAAAAGGGATGATTTTATCACAATACCAAAAGCAGTGAAGAAATGTGGTGAACATTTACAGAACCTAAATTTCACACTCTACCTCAACTACTATCTTCACTACTGGTCAAAAGTTTGGGGTAGGATTAAAAAACAAAAAAACTTTTATTCAGAAAGGATGCATTAAACTGATAAAATTTTTTTACATTAAATATCAAAAGATTCGTAATTTCAAATAATTACTGTTCTTTTAAACTTCTCATTCATTCAAAATAATAAATAAAAAAAGATCGGTTTCCACAAAAATATTAACATTTTACAATATATATGAAAAGAGACAGGTTATTTGAAAATGTAATATTACACAAAATTAAAATTGTTGTTCAATTAAATATAGCCTTGTTGAGCATATGAGACTTCAAAAACGTTAAAAATGTTTTACCAACCCCAAACTTTTGAAGGGTAATGTCATTTAGTTAAT
The DNA here is from genome assembly GCF_051911475.1 of Siphateles boraxobius. Taxonomy (NCBI): domain Eukaryota; kingdom Metazoa; phylum Chordata; class Actinopteri; order Cypriniformes; family Leuciscidae; genus Siphateles; species Siphateles boraxobius. The sequence goes on along the minus strand of NW_027508799.1, from coordinate 23,495,225 downwards.
TTTTTTTAGGTTTTTGTCATATTTGAGTGGGCATGTAAAGTTCTAAGTGTCGGGTGGTTGGTGGTTTTGTTTGGTTAGGCTTATATTTAGTGCTTAACCTGTTGTCTAACATTTGTTCTGGTGGCAGTCAGAAGTATTTGGCCCCTGTGATGTTGAATGGCATGCGTGTTAACATTTCGCCTTTGTAGTGTGCAAGTGCAGATGCGTTTGGCTTCGGTCGCGCTAAGGTGTCTTTTGCGTACACATTTGTCTGTCATTGGTAATGTGTGTGTGATTGTGTGTGTGTGTTGGAGTTCTGAGTACTCTCTAATCCCCCCCTCTTCATGAATACATTAGCGGAGTGTCTTAAACTCAGCTTAGCTGGCGGCTCTGGAGGCACATCACATCCTATTACCTACTTTAAATCATTAATGTGACATCGTTTTCACTCAATCTCCAAACACCCACGCTTCAAATCTGCACATTTCACTGAGCTGTCGCAGAAGCTCTGGAACTCACACACACACACAGACATATGCATCATGTACGCAGACATGGTAACTGTAAAAATACATAAGCTAGCATGAGCTTACATACATGTAAAAACAGTAAATACACACTCTGAATTATGCAAATTACTTCCCTCAGATGATGTTGTTGCCTTATGAAAGCATCTTGCCCTCTTTTTTTCCCCAGACACTTAGCAAAGACTGCTATATAGACAGCAGGAAAGATAACTCAATGAATCAAGATGTTTCTTTTCTGTACTTTGCCTCATACTGAGCGCGCACACTCTTACAAAACACTCTATTCAGTATTAGCTACAGGCAAAAAATCAAATATTTACAGTGCCAGGAGCTACGCTACTTCACTTAAAGACTTAAAGACTCAATTTTCCAGCCCACTTTCCACTGTGTTTATACGAAAATTTGGAGTACTTAACTCCCTCTCAGACAAACACTCAAGACAGCAGCACAGACCCAGCAGAGAGGAAACGCATTACAGGGCCAGAAAAGACAAGAGCTCTGAACCCACCAGCTTTCTCAAAAGCATTAACATTAACTATCACTTTTCATTACATAAAGTTTGTGATTTCCGAAAGATAACCTTACCTTCATCCATTTTCCTTTCAGTTGTTTCCATTCCACCATGCCTGTTGTAGTTAATTAGATCATTTGTTTCATTGGATGTGAGATCCATTGTGCTCTCTACATCTGGCCTTCTGATTGGTGGTAAAATTTGATTTCCTGCTTTTGAATAACAACATACTATAAGTAGCTTGTAAAACTACTTTTAAAAGTTAGATGTGGGCTTTTTAAGCAGCCTTGATTTAGGAAGCATTTCATTTATTTTCTCCAGAGGCATTTCAGACATTTCTCTTGAGAGTTAGAAGCCATGAAACTGAGTCAAATAGATTCACAGCATTATAAGCCTCGATTTGAAGGAAAAAAGACATTTCCTTTTTTATAAGGGAATGAACTTTGCATCCCATTAAGCAGTGACATAATAGAATCAGAAATGATAGTACAACAATATAAAAATAAAAAGCATATTGTAAAATGTTCAAGACTCAATAATGCCAGTATAATCATAATGCCCATTTCTACTCAGTGGGTAATGTAGTAATTCACTTTTTTTTTCGTGTGTGTCTGTGTTTTGTGGAGAAAATTAATGCGCTTTTTACTTTCATAATCGTACTGTTACGCTCATTTGAGGGCGGCACCAGAACCTTGTTATTTTGACTAAAATCTAGTCCAGACATTCATCCTCATAAAAGTGGTATTTTTATTGCTCTGGATGCTGCAATTGTATGATAACACTGGGTAATTTCTTGATTTGTGTCACAAATATTATTTCTAATTGAAATGAGTGGTTTAAAAAGTCTGGTATGAAAGTATTTTCTAATGATGGAACATCTTTGACCACCTACTTGAGAGGGAGAGATCAAGACAAACCACTTAAGGTTTGTTAACAATATAGTGTAATTCATAAACACTCTTCTACAAATATTTGTAATCTCAGCAGGTGTCCAGTGTGACGTAGATCATTCCAGACTCATGCAGTGACGTTCAGCGCTGGGAGTTCCCTTTGTTTGGCCTAAAAATCTTGGGATTGCTTCATATGTTGGCACATGTATAAGAGTAGACAAACAGTACTTGGTGTGCAGTGTGGTGTGTTTTTTTTTTGGCAGTTCTGGACTGTCATCTAACAGTGCTAGAGTTTAATTATGGAGTTGATGAGTTGGAGTAGGGCAGAAAAAGAAGCCACAGACACAGTAGAGATACAGAACACGTTGCTGTTTTTATTTGAGCCTTGACTGGCAGTAATACTGAAAAACGTCAACTTAGAACAGATGGTGGTAACCCACAGCTTGCTTTTTTTTCTTTTTTCCATAAGAGTACAGTAACTCTTGCTTTTATTGTGGCATGAATAACATCAATAAAAGAGAGAAAGAAATATACAACTTATATTACACTGTGTTATGAACAAAATATAAATCTATAACTCTATGCTATATTTACATAATTATCTTTCTTGATTTTCAAGTTGAAATGGTAAGTACTTTTTGTTTGTTGTCATTTAACATTGTTTTGAGCTCCACACGTGACTTTGATTGTCTTATCAATTATTGTTCGTAATACAGGCCATCATCAATCAGAGTATGTGTACACAAAGACCATGCCGAAAAATAATTAGTGACCTTGTATGATAAACCTCCAGCATACGTGTCCCTATCCATTGATATGATTGTGGGAATTAGTTGCAAGTGAAAGCATGGTCACACTAGATGACCTACACAATCTATGCTGTGATTGTGACTTTCGTTATCTGACAAGGTGTGATTGTGATGTCACTATAGTGAGCTTGATTGACAGATGGAGACAGTGTGGAGCTAAAACAATTCTGGAGATAAAAACATCTAATATGGCCGTTCAGTGGAGCTTCACTGGAATCAGATCACCATTTTAGAAAGGTCATGTCTTCTGATTTAAAGGAATAGCCACCTGTCACCATGTCTTTTAAAACCCGTTTCACTTTTTCTTTCTTTTGTGAAACACAATAGATGTTTAGCAGAATGTCCAAGCCGCTCTTTTGCATACAATGAACTGAGTGGTGACCATGGTGTTCAAGCAAGATTTTCAGTGAATAAGGACTTCAAGTCGGTTTCTTTTACAAAGATATTATATGGCGATTTTTTTCTTTCTCTTTTCAGAGCCCTTGGTCCACATCCACTCTCATTGTTTGGAAGAGGGCAGCTTGGAGCATCTGCTAAACGTCTCCTATTGTGTTCTACAAAAGTAAGTCACATACAGGTTTTGGCAAAATTTCATTTTTGGGCTGAACTATCCTTTTCAAGGGTTAGTTGTGTATTGTAACCCTGAACTGTAATTTGACACGATAGGTAAACAAATGTATTCATCTAAACCAATGATGTTCCAATGAAACATAAGGGAGAGGATGACAAATATCAGTAAACAAGATCCACGCGCTCTTTCTGTTCAATAACAATTGGGGTATAATATAACTGTTTTCTTTATCTTCAGTAAAAGTAAAAGAGAATTAACAGATAGGAAACTTCACATTATACATAAACCATTACAAATAAAAATATCATGTTCTTCTTATTATGTTTGTCTCCGAGTGTCCAGAGTCCTAGTGCTTTAAGAAATGTTTGGAGTTCATGAATGATGCACGGAGGAGAAAAAGAAAATGGAAAAAAAGAGAAATGTCTCTTTTCCTTCATATCAGCAGTTCACCGTGACCACTTTATCAGAGATATACCAGCGTCAGAACAGGATTAATTCAACAAAAAAAACGAGAACAAATAAAAAAAGGAAAACAAAAAACAGAATATTGAACATAATAATTAGATCTAAATACCTACCCAGCTAAATATAATGCTTTATCAAGCGCAGTTTCCATACGATCATAAAAAAAAAAACATAATAAATTATACTGTACATAACTTACTAAACTTAGGAAATGCTGCCTATTCTTATAATTAATGTTAATAATATTATTACACTAGAGGCAGTTTTAATGAAAATAAAATACAGTATTTGCAAATACGAACTAAAACATTGACATGCAGAGTCTGAAACGGCTCCTCCCAACCTCGACAGCAGAGTGACGTTGACATGGAGGCAGAACATAAATACAAACAACAGACGGGACTGGACCTCTTCGAACCAAATAAACTAGACAAAGACAAGCACGCAAAATGCGATTGGTCAACACTTGGCTAGTGCTGCGGAGTACCTTTAACATTTTTCGGCAAAAAAATCTCAAGTAGGCCAGAAAAGTCTAAATAAGTTTGTAGTTCCATGTGTGCAATCGGAATATATATTTTGATACGTGTTGTGAGTTGACAGCTTTTGGGTAGATGTTTAATGGTTGGAGTCTGGCTGCTGTTCACCTAACAGCTTGTGTCTCTCTCTCATCCAGCTGCCCGCTTATGACCACACCAGGCCAGAGAGAGGCTGGCAGAGTAGTTACAGTTAGGGCAGCCGTCAATCAAACGCTGTCGCCGTGCCAAAAGCAGCTACACAGGTGCAGTAAGATTGAGTGGGTCAGTCAGAGCCACACAGAGAGTGGATGACTGATGGCACGGCTCGGAGACTCCTCTGCACTGATAAACGGAGTGATAGATGGAAAAAAGTGTGGGAATTAAAGCGAAAAGAGAGAGACAACACAAACCCCTGCGGAGGAGGAGGAGAGATGTGAGATATATTAAGGGGCGCTGATTGAAACGCACACTCGTGCTTGTCTTGTGCGGAGATCCCTGGTTTCTCTCAGAGCTGTCCTTTGAAAACAGAGTGCTGAGCACTGGGGCTTGTGGGAACTCTATTCTCCTCCTTCAATACGCCATTCAGGCACAGACTCTTCTCTAGAGAGCTTTTCTCTCCGCATCCTCTCTATTCCTTTCGGAATGAGGTGCAATGTTCCCTGCACCCAGATATGACAAAAACAGGTTGTTCAGGGAGACAAAGAGAATGACAGGAAAAGAAGGTAAGACAGGAGGAAAAAGCAAACAAAGATATTAACAAATGATCAAGGAATGATCGGACGTGAAGAAAAATAAAGAATGATAAATGCAGTGTAATTATTAAATGTTTGGTTTCCTTCCTTAAGGATATGGCAGCTAGCATGAATTGTACGTATTGAATGTTGTATTTTTTGTTGTTAATGTTCCCATGACCAGCACATCAACTGTCTACATGTACTAAAAATTAACTTAAAACCTAGCAAAAGGCGCATTCATCCACACACACACACACACACAAACATAAAGAAATGTGCACGCATACAATAATTCTGCTCGAGGCTTCACCCTCCATGTCAGCTGTTCACCAAACAAAATTTGTGCTATCTCTTAAAGTTTGTCTCCACACATGAGAGACGTCAACATCCAAAGTTTCCACAGAAGAGGAGAAAGGAACAGTAAAAGCGTGTCAAGAGGAAAAGACGAGGGTTGGTCTGTCATCCAGCGGTGTCCAATCTCCTGAGTGAAGGGACGTGAATCCCTTCCCATCCTTTCGTCCAAAAGAAAAGACATCTTTGAGTGAGAGCACATGGGCGTGAGGATGATAGAAAGAGATTCAGCTAACAGCACGCCGAAGAGAAAGAAAAAAATGGAAATGTTTGTCATTTTACTCCTGTCAGGTGCTTTACGGTGAAGAGGAAAATAAATGTCTTTTTTCTCTATTAAAACTGTAGCACAAAAACAACAAAATCACATTCACAAGCCACTTGTTGGCACTGTGTACCTGAGTGAGAATATTATAGAACCAAGAAAAAAAAAAAAGCGGTTTAAAAGTGTCTCTTTAGAAACAAACAGGTCCACCATTTTAAAGTGTCTATGACGGGTCGACTGACAGGTCCTTAGTAATAAATGTCTTGATAACAAACCGGTCAAGCGTCATTTTTCCTATGTAGTCATAGCTTACTCGTGATTCAATAAGAACTTGCCGCGGTACGTTCGCTCAGCGGGAGTCAGGGCAAGCGTTACACTTCATTCACAAGACCCTCCTTTTCATGTAACAGTCATTTTGATTGACAGGTCCTGTGCTTTGCTGTGGATATCAGGCTTAGGTCTGGAGGAGTCCTGATTGGACGGTGTATGGGGGCGGAATGAAGTTTGCTTGCATGAGATGGCTGTGATTGGCAGGTTTACTGAGTGATGTGATTCTCACTGTCACTGCCATAGTCATCGTCTTCGTAGTCAAAGTCATCGTAGGCCTCCCCGTTGCCATCATCCATTCGGAGCTCCTCCTCCTTCACACGAGGCCCCTCCCCTTTGTGTGTGCGGTATGAGGGCTGGCTGGTTGGCGGGACTGGTTCGGGGCTACTCGACATGCTCGAGTGCTCAGAGGGCAACTGTGGAGAGGGCATTCCCGCCATAGAGAGCGCACCCGGGTACACGACGCCCGCTGAGGACAAGGGTAACTGGGTCTGCTGTCTGTAGTACAAACACACAACAACCTGTTAGTGGGGCCTGGGTGAAAACCTTAGTCTGATTGTTGTATATAGTGAAATAATGAAAAAGTGAGGGGTTGAAAAATGTGACTGTTTGGTGATGTCACCCAAAAGGAAAGTCGTTTCATAGGTGGTGCATGTGCACTGTTCATGAATTCACTGATGAATCGTTAACAGTAAGATCAGGAATGTGTCATTTTGCATTTTGCAACAATTTGATTCCATGTTGACTTAAATAACTTTTACTAATGTATTCTTTTAATGGAACCTACCCTACGGTGAAGTACTGGCGCATCTCCTGTCTGCGGTTGCGCATGATGGCCTTATATTCACCAATACGCAATTTTTTTCCATCCACCAGGCAGGTGCGTTTGGGCCGTGGTTTGTATTTGTAGTCTGGGTATTTCTCTAGGTGCTGCTTACTAAGACGGGCCTGTTCTTCATAGTATGGCTGCTTTTCCAGGTTGGTCATGGCCTTCCAACGAGAACCTGCAAGAACAACAAGGTGTTTAGAGAACCTCACATGCATGCACAGTTATGATTCAGACAGAAAGTCAGGGATAGCTGCTACAAACAAACATTTAAATGTGTTTATTTAACGGTTGCATTTTTGAGCTTCCCAATGCAAATGTGCCCTAAAGAAAACGTACTAGAGCAAGGTCAGGTATACTCAAACAGCCAAATTATACAGAGTAGTTGACTAATCATTCAGGCAACCCAGTAACTATTCGATTTTTAAAATATGTAATTTTGCACATCTCCAATACACTCACACTTTAGTATGGTTTTTAACTGCCTATTGTTGAGCCTTAAAAACTGGCACTTTGCACTAAGAGAGGGTTTTTGTTTGGTCTAATGAGTACCTTTGAGTGGAACTGATGTCAGACAGAGAAGAATAGAGTGTGCTCTTTGCCCTCCAAAGCCACACACACACACACACACGCGACATTATTCCATGTCACAGCGGGTTAAGTGGGCCACTAATACACTCCATCTAATTATCAGAGCTCAACAGGCGTACCTGTGGCCTGTGTCGCTCTTTTTCATTAACAGAGGCATGTGAATACATACATATACATGCACATTTACACACTGGAGCACATGCCACTGTCCCAAAAACTGCAGTAAATGTGTGTTCAGGGTGTTACGCGTGTGTGTATGTGAGTCTGTGTTGAATTTACACAGTCCTACTGTATGTTTAATGGGGAAAAGCTGTCACCACTGGCCCTGACATGCACCCAGTGCTGTAAAGGGGGAACTCCTTCTGTTAACAATTGAGAGAGCGGGGCCTTATTAAAACCAGATTTTCTGGCGTTATAAAACGCTTAGGAGCTCTTTAAAATGTCAAACACAATCCCAGAGGTCTGGAGAAAATGTCAGACAGACTGGAGAGCTGGTTTAATGCATAATGAATTATATCATCATTGTTGGAGTCGGCCCTCTAGAGCGATTCATTAGGCGGTGGTTACACAATGCAGTGCGGGAGAGGGCTGTGTGTGTGTGTGTGTGTGTGTGTGTGTGTGTGTTGAGGAGGAAGAACAGAGGGGATTCTCTGTCACGGGCTGCATAGTTCTTCCCGAAGGAGCCAGCCTTTAAGCCCCACCCACATTTAATGTACCCACAAATCTCAGCCAATTAGGGAATACAGTGTGTGAATCAAAGTTGGATGGAAAATAAATCTTTATCAAAAGCCTTGAGTCAAAAACTGCGCAGCTGAAAACAAGAGACGGAGCTAGTAAACTGTAAGTGGTTAGATAAGTGGTTTGAGAGATTTAGTGGCACGGTCTCTATCTCACCGAGAATCTTGCTGATGTTTGAGTTATGCATGTCAGGGAAGGCCTGAAGGATCTTCCTCCTCTCGTCTTTAGCCCAGACCATAAAGGCGTTCATGGGCCGCTTGATGTGCGGTTCGCTGCTGCCGCCACGCCCTCGAGCCTCCCTGAAGATCCGGGAGTCCGACACACTCGGGCTTCCTGGAGAAGGAAATCGGGTGAACAAACATGCTCATATGTACAATACACATAAAATAAGACATAAATGTATGGTTGGCTGTGATTCATTGAAAAAAAAAAAAAATCAAATCAAATAATAAAAACAGGTAGCATCAGCCACCAAGAAAACAATTAAGATTATAGGGAAGTAAATAGGGTCCTTTTTTATTTCACTTCAACTTTTATTTGTCTTTAAAGTCACAATGTTACAGAAGTAGCGACACATCTGTTCTTCTGTATGACGTATATTTAGGTGCATCCAAAAGAAAAAAATTAGGACAGGGTGGGGTTTATTCAGACAAAATAATTGAAGTCCTGCATATGTCACCAGAGAGGAAACGTTTCACCAGAAGATTTAGTATTTGTATTATTAAAAAAGATGGTAAAAAAAACATGCATGGATGAATTGATGAATCTTAAAATCCATTTCATGCCAACTTTAAACTGAACTTTCTGATTACACAAAAACATCAATTGAGAGAGGAATTTATGATTGGCGTAAAAAAGAAGATGATGATCTTACCATCTGAATCTCCACTGATGCCAAAGTCCATCATTGCGTGAGTGAACTTGCTCTCTTCAGACTGTTTTAAATGCTGGCTTAGGCTCTCAAGAGCAGCTTTATCCTGTACACACACAATATACAAACCAATCCATTTAAATTCATTATCGACAAATCAACAGATGAAATTTGCATAAACACAGATGAACTGAAGAATCAAGTGCATGGAAAGAGAATCAGAAGAAAAAAAAATATTAAAATGTGAGTTAATGTTTATCCATCAAATATGAGTAGCCTGAATGCCACCTGCAATCTATTTACACTTATTCTTTCCCTCTCTTTCTCACTCGATCTCGGTCTCTCTCGCTTAGCCCTGAGGTCAATGCATTAGAGAGCACGACGGCTCTACAGATGAGAGCGGGGCTGGACCGCACAGTCTCCTGGGTATTTATTACACCCAATAAAAAGAGATTTACTATGCATTTACATGGCTAATGTAGCTGGGCTGCATATTTCAACACAACACCCCCTACTCTCTAAACATGCACACCCCCCCTTCGGAGCTGCATCTGGGGCTTAATTAGTCAATTAGACTCCATCCTGAATCCACGCTACGTTTAAAACACACTCGCAGACAGAGTCCTCACCATTAGAGAGTGACCTGGGCCTTCTGCGACTCTGTAATGAAATGCATTACACCATTTTGCAGCCATCGAGATTTAATTGTTCAGACTGAGTTAGTGAGTGGGGTTTAAATGAATGTGTAATGGAGAGAGAATCTCTCCCCAGAGAGACAAAGAGAGACTGAGAGAGATGATCAGGTTTGATAATGTGACAACACGAAAACTTCGACTTTATACACAAGGTGGTTTGTAATATTGGGAAAAGCTATCCGTTAACACTCATCTCAACTGCAAGAATAATTACTATTTTAAGAGCCCTCAAAAAATAAATTGGTAAAAAAATGTACTACACTATAATGAAATATTAGCCTTGTATACGTATGTTGCTTGCACAATTTATATTTCGACAGAATACGTAGTTAACTTTGATTGGCTGTCAATGGAGAAAGATGATTTTAAGCTGGAGTAGTTAAAACATGTACCATAATATGTAGACTAACTGAGCCTAAACCTTGCTTGGATCAACGCTAAAACTCTTTCATCTCATAGGTGATTTACCTTGCTCATCTCCCACAATCCATTTATCTTAGTGTGACACAAAAGGGTTTAGGAACAACGCAGGGTTTGACCGCACCATGTGTTCCTGGGGAATAAGTTCAAAGAGCGCAGCGCACTCTCTCAGAGAGTCGAGGTTAATACATAGAGGGACAGTAATTGTCTAAAATCAGGAGATAATGGGCTTAAGAGGAAAACAAACATCAGATGGGCTGGCTGATGTGGACCTCAGTCACGTAACAGAAACAAATAGCGAGAGAACAACTGTACCACTTTACCATGTTGCATTTCGGCACGAACCACCGCAATACAGTTTGAAGATTTAAAAACTTTAGTTTGGAGGCTTTAATGTCCATTATCTTGAATGCCAACTATATGCTACTGTACTTCAAGACAAAACTACACACTTAAAAATTACATTTGTCACTTACTTCTGTTCTAAGAAAATGGACAATGGAAAAATTATTGATGACCCATCCTGCACTACAGATTTTTGTCTTATCAGATACTCTCTAGAATGAGAATGCCCAGCCCCTAACACCCCTGCAAAGAAAGGTCCTTTAATTAATTGAAATGTCCTTTTTTAATCTGAAATTTATCAGATACAGGAGAGAGAACTTTTCTTGCAACAACATCACTCAGATGAACTCCAACATCCCACTTTTCTCCAAGACCGAGATCATTGATAATACTCTCTCTCTCTTCACGTGTGCTGCCCTCACATTTACCGCAAATAATCCGCCCTTTTCTCAGCATTCGAATGTGTGGCATTAATCAAAAATAACCCCTCTGTACTCAAACGTGTGTAAAAGTGCAGCGTGGATGACAGTTATGTGTGTGTGTGAATGTAAAGCTGTGGTCAGGGTAGTGCAGCTGATCTGTGGTAAATCATAATAAGGATAAAGTGCTTGGGAGATATGGATTATTCCTAATGCACCTTCATTAACCAGTGTGAGCTGGTGGGTGCTCAGTGCAGTGTGAACATGTGGGTGCTAAACTGAAGTTGAGATCAACGGACCCATAAACATGCTTTTGTTAAGCATTTACCTACTGTGTATTTGGAGATGTTGATACGAGTTTACACACAAAGGTTTATGAAATAAACCAAATCTCTGTGTGGCGGAGAAAATCAGGAAGCAAGGACACCTGTGTATATACAAGCGTCTTCCTATGCTGATGTGCACAATCACATCATTAGAGGTGGACGAGGCAAAAGTATCCATAATTTAATGCTTGTTTACTGACATACTCGGCTTTTTGAAGCATTTGTATGCAAATTCCACAGAAAGCGAGTGTTTTCTATCATCTGTGGTCAAAGGCGTTTCCTGTGCTGTGGCTCGTGGACCAGCTGACTCAAGTGTGTTTAGCAAACAAGCCCAATTTAGCCGTGTAGCCGAGGAGTCACTCCAGTCACTTCACATTAGCATCAGCTACGCCATTAAAATTAGCGTCCTGTTCACTGCGCCCTGCCTGCCCTCAGTCTGCCTCCCAGACATCGCCATCATGTGCAACAAAAGAGCTTTCAGATCTTAGTCACCTCTACTCCCCCTCTTCACAAGAACAGCTTTGGGAAATCACTTTGTTCAGAGATGAACACTTCTGTTGTAATTAACGCATCTGTTTGTGTATTTTCGTCTTTTTTTAAAACTTCATTTGCACTTTTCATTGGTGATGAGCAAGATAGGGGTCTGCAGACTTTTTTCAGTCACAAGCTGGAAGATTGAGTGATGCAAGACAAGAGTAAAACAAACCTTTTCTGAGCGTCCATTGTTGAGGCTCAGGCTGTTGACTGCCGCTACTTTGGCGTCCAGCACCTGCTGCTCTCTCTTTAGCTGCTCCTTCATCTGTCTGGCCTCCTGGAAAGCTTTGGTCACGGCCTCATGGTCGTTCAGGTAGCCGCCGGAGGTGATAGACGACAGCAGGTCTGAAAGAATGACAGTTGTGAGGGAGGCAGATCAAAGGCGTATGACTAAGACAACCGACAGGTAAAGCATAAATGTGTCTTGATATAAAGCAGTCATTTCCAAATGGTTCCTGTATTTACCAAATCGACAATTTTTAGCCCATGGCGTTTATCATTTTGCATACTGTGGGCATAAGTATTTCATTATATTATCAATTTCAATGTTTGATTTGGAACATTTTTGGTACTTGTCCTACAAAGTATTTTTGATTCAATGTATGGACTTAAAGTGAAGTCACCCAACACTAAAACACTGCTGGCACTCCGGGCATCACACATTAGCACTGAGCGTGCTGTGAGGTCACCTATCAGCATTTGTGTTAATATTACCATACACACACACTGACCATTTGACTGTCACCTCTGTGACTCAGCTTGCCTATGGCACAACTTGCTCTTAACATTCACTCAAAGCAAACAGAAAAAAAGAAGAGTGAAAGATAAATATTGACTTCTCAGGCATATGAGTGTTTAGTTCAAGCAGCTAGCATTATGGTCTGTCAGCTACTTTAAACATGAAGTGCTAGAATAATGAAAAATGGTTGGAGATCAGTGTTTACCTAATGCCTGTGTACATAACATGATCATGTGAAGCTGAAAATAAAATCTCTATTCTAATTTACAGCAGAAGCTATCATCAGATACCTGTCGCTGACGCACACACTCAGACACAAGGTCTGTTCTGAAACCTAGTGAGCTGCCTCACTGTCTATTGCCTACATAGGCAGCAACAATGTTCTTCATTGCATACAAAATCAGATTTTTTTGTTTGTAATTACACTGTCTTTTATTGATACTTTATAGTATTGAATAAAAGTTCACCTATAATCAACATTTCTTGTCACTTTGTCTGCTGTGTTGGATACATTTTTTTCTCTGCCTGTTGCAATGCATTTTGTGATCGGTTCTCTCTAATTAAAGTGTCTATAATTTTGCCTTTGCCTTAAATAAGTTGCCTCTGTAGGCAGCTCACTAGCTTTTGGACAGAGCAACACTCTCTTTCACACAGACAAAGGATAAGAAATCCAGATGAAAACGGATGCTGAAGCCTGATGAAAATCTCACAAATCCGAATTTTTACATTCAGCTAAAAAGTGCCATTTGTCTCATATCTCTCTCTCTCTACCATTCTGTAGGCTTTTATTCAGACCAAAGCTCATGGAAATCTTAAAAGTGGACAAAAAACCCCCAGTAGAGATTACTTATATTAAAGCCATAAGCAGTCTAATTTGGCCCATTCCGCAACATCTGCCTCCAAGCATATCAAAGATGTTTCCAACCATCTTTTCATGGCTATTATTTGTATTATTCTCAGCAGCTTAACCACCCAGGCCGCTAGCTGCATCTGTTGGCTAGTGCATGTGTGTGTGTGGTGGAGCATTATCTCACCAGGATAAATCTAACAAAGACCTGTGCTAGATTATGAGTATTTATCTGGCCTAATCCGGTCGCTAATGCTGGATAGGATGGATTAAATGCTTTCATTTGAAATGATGGAGGAGAGAACTCTTAAAAAAAAGTCATATCTCTGGAATCTGCTAAAATGGTCACAAGTCAAAGGATGAGTGGAAGCCTGCACACTTCCTGAAAGTCAATTTAATTGGGGGTCAAAAAAATGTCTGAGGTGTTAATTAAGAGCACCGACCCCACTAGAGAGAGATAGTTACGAGACGTACTTACATTTAAAACGACTTATTTAAAGTAGAGATGTATGTCAGTGTAATAACCCAAAACATAAACAGTATATCACACTTCACATTACAGTGACCTGGAGAGTAGAACATTTCTTTCGGCCTCTGAGAAAAAGCAAGGGAGAGTGATGGCCTTAGAGGACAGAGCACTTGACAGCCCTTGTTATGTTTCTGTGGTGACAGTGACACAAAAAGAAAGGGACACATGGGGTCGGGCATACTGGAAAGTCTCAGGACAGATGTCACTTAACAAGGTCAAAAAGATGAGAGAGGTGGAGAAAAAAGGCATTCAAAGATCTGGCAAGTTTAAATATAAATACTCATCCAGGTAAACACACATACACCTAGAAACAACATGTTAAGTGGGGCTCTGAATATGTCTTTGACATTACAATACTTCCTGACCCCTTAAAGATGTGCACCAGATGGAATAATCAAGGGACATACGGCACTCTCAATCTCTCGATCTAAAAGAACCTCTCACTGCGACAAGTTCTAAAGGATTCCAGTGAAAACTTTACTTCCTAATCCATTTTTCAGAACAAAAAACATCTGGGCGGCAAATCCACTAATCTGCTATTAAATCCCAGGATTTGTTGAAAAACACAGCGATTACAGGGAAGTAGTCTGAAATGGCTAACTGTTGTGAGGGGTGGGGGGTGGGGGGCATGGGGAGGGGAGAATATTGCTTTATTGTGTTATTAATGTATGTTGTTTGTGTTGGGGGTGGTAAAAGAGTTGTATAAGAGGCTTGTCTAATCTCAGCGCCTGTCAGGAAGGCTTGTGTTGCTCTATTCAGCACCTCTAAACAACAGAAATAAACGCCGCTAAACCTTCCCATCCGCTGTCTCCCTCTCTTTCGCTTCCAAACACAGCTGCTTAACAAGCTCTCCCCCTCCATTTAGACTAATAAATGTTTGACAATGTGCCCTTCAGGCAAAATTAAATTCTGCAAACCTAAAAATGTAACATCAATTACCATCTCATACAAGAGTCTGTGCGAGCAAAAAAAAAACATATCCTGGGAGAAGGAAATGCTCTTGAGAGATACATTCAGGGCAATATGTAATAACATTATGCCGGTTATACTGCCATTTATGTGTTTATTGAAATGCAATGAACTGTGGAGGTGCTGGTACCTATGGAGCTGAGTCTGGACGGCGGTCCTCCGATGCTGGAGTGGGCGCTGTGCTTCAGGGACCCGGGGCCCAGCTTCAGGGTAGGGACCTGTGGGGAAGCGGGGGAGGTGGGTGACTTGCTCTCGGATGCCTTAGGCTTGGACGACAGATTCAAGGGCTGAGGGCCCTCGTCCTGCAAAAAAGCAACACGTTTGGCCCGGTGTGATTTTTCTCCTCAGAGACTTGGGACCCAATCAAAACTCCCAGCAGGGGGTCAAATCAGCTGACTGCATGCTGAAAAAGGACGTTTTCAGCAAATGCGGCCAGACGACAAGGAAAGGTAAAAGTAATTGTGGTTGCGCAGGCCATTTGAAAAACTTGCCGATGTTGGATTGACTTTGCGCACTGCCATGGCGTAATCAACATGCAGCACACCCATGCTCAATCAAACAAGAGAACAGGGACAAAGCGAGCATACCATGTAAAGAAACATGCTTAGGTGAGAAGATTCACACACATTTACCAAACATGTTGCGCATTGAGAAGAAAACAAAGCACATACAAGCATACACAGAAACACAGAATGGCCAAGTACTCTATAAATATAAGCATGATTATTTGACACACATTACAGCTTCAAATATGTTCACAGATGTCAATTAGGCTCAATTAGATAATAATAAAATAACCCTGAATAACCCTTTTGTGATAGTTGACGTCTATCCATACGGTGCAAATGACTGCTACCAAGATATCAACCATGCTGACATCATAATCACATCAGAGAAGGCACCATAAGGGGTAATTAGATCTCAGAATGACAGATGCTGCCCTGTACACAACATCAGAACATTGCAACGAAGGCCTAAACTTGCCATCAAGACCTTTCTTTTCTTAACAGCTTCATAGCTCAATACCAGAACTACATCAGAAGCTCGCTCACTCAGGCAATTCTCCAGGATCAAATGACCGTTCCAGCACTTGCCCAAGCCATAGCTGTCGATCATCCTCGCCTGGCAGAGGGACTCTCAGGTCACTATTGTGCTCCCACTGCAGTGGGATCTCATATGTGCTAACATGGGGAGTGCAGCTTCTGTACCAACACCTGTTTCTAGAGCCTTCCCGTCTGTCATGAATGGCCAGAAACAAAATCATTTGCAGCAGCCATAGAGGACCACCACATCTCACAGAGCTACAGTGTCTCTCCTGGTCTTGCCTCCGCAGTAGTACGAGCAGAAATTCGCTGTTTCAAAGGCAGTAGGCAGCGAATCAGCAAGCTAGGTTTTGGAACAGAGCTTCTGAGGTCTGGAGAGCTTGATTAAGACCTTTCCCTCACCGCCCGTGCTGTGATGGGCCGTAACAGGATTGTCCTCATTAGCGCTGTTCTCAATGAAAGGGGAACCAGTGGGATGTGGACTCAATCATAAGGGAGACACACAAAAGACCCTACTCAATAAGAACACTAAGACGTGATTGAGGAGAATACTGTATCATGACCCATATTGTGTCGGGTGTGTAGCGACGCTGCATTGAAGAGGAAAACTGAATATTTATGACAGATAATGCCTGCCTCCCGCCCCGATGGTGGATTGTTCTTCGAGAAGCAAATCCTTGGGTGGGATGTTAGCCAAAGAGAAGGAAGCTGGTGAGAGGAGAACTAATGAAGACTGGCAAAGCTGTGTAAGAGAAGGAAGGCTAGCTTTAAGATCTGTCATACATGTTATAATAGGGAATAAGCTTTAAATCTCATCTAAAATGACATATGAGTCACTTAGAATTAAAAAAAAATATTTTAAAATTTAAATTATTTTTAAGTTTTAATATATATATATATATATACACATGTATATATATATATATATATATATATATATATACACGTGTATATATATATATATATATATATATATATATATATATATATATATATATATATATATATATAACATTGCTTGCACAATGTCTTACTGTCCACCAAGTAGCTTTGTGATCTCTTTTGAATTTTGCATGAATGTATACATCCTTCAAATATACTGCTGACAGTACAGTCTACTTCAGAGACTGTAAAGAAACCAGAGAAACTCCCTCGAAAAAGAAGTGTCCAAGCCCATTGTGACCAACACATGGGCAGCACCTTCAGGATGAATCTCAAAGCCAACTGTGGCAGCACTGAGCTTGAGTGAAGGAATAGTGTGGATGTGTAAATCTGAGTACGTCACAGAGTGAAAACCGTGATATGAGTCAGTGATGCACCTGAGTTGTGAGGCCTCCCCCAGGGTAAAGCACTTAAGCTCTGTACGCCTCAGTCCAACCAGCTGTCCGACACACGCCACACATCTCAAAAATGAGAGGAAGAGTGGCAACTACCCCAGGGCAGCGAGCTTGAAATATACATGTCTTCCACTTCATGATGGCAAAAAGCTTACAGACATGGAGAGAACAAACGAGAGAGCCACGATTGAGGGAAGATTTGAAGATAGAAAGAGGAGGCAGAGAAGGAGAAAGGGAGGGCTCTGAATCAACTTTTAGATACTTGACAGGGAATATGAGAGAGAAAGATATATTAAAGAAAAGTGTAATTTTCTCATGGCTCAGTGGCTGTGGTGGCCTAGTAGGTGCAGGCGGCACTGCCAATTATCTGTATTATCCCTATCCCTTTTCTTTATCTCCATGTATTTGGTCATGTGACAACAAAGGATTAAATGTTTGAGGAAAACGGGCTTCATTAGCCTTTGACACAATGAGCTGCAGGAGGCCAGACACAGTCGATGGCGACCGCCAAAGCTTCACTGAGATTGACAGAGGGAAACGTATCCTGAGCTCTTCCTCTTATGCAACAGGCATGTGGTTGAGCTCCAGGTTTGTTCTCTTCCCTCTCCAAACAGGCATCGGCTCAGCCGTGGCTCAAGGCCGGAGTGAGAGTGGGCAACAGGCCTTCACACATGTTTATCCAGCCCTGGCCGCCCCACGGTCCAGCTATTGTACTGCTGAGCGGGACAGAATGGGCTTGCAGGGGTGTCCGGGCGTCTAGAATGACCAGCCCAGCAGGAGAGATGAGAGGCCAGACTGCTTTTATTTCTGCCCTGCCTGATATTCATGGAGCTTTATTCCGCTCAGATAGCTCTGACCTCCTGCTGCCACACTGGCCAAAGGGAAATATACCTGTCATGAGCCTTATACACTATCAGAAAAAGGCACAAAGCAGTGGTGGAAGCTAGACCTTGGGTTCAGAAGCTGGCATACAAAGCACTTGAAATGCAACTGTAGTGAGGCATGGAGAATTGAGGGCATTGTGCCAGCTTGGAAAAGTTATGGGTTTTCAACCTAAAGAACATCAAAACCAGTACATACAAATACTATTAGCTCTGGATGGTGAATGTACACAGGTGTTCCAGCCTAATTCGCATCCACAAAGACATACCTTGGGCTTTGGTGGTGGGGTGCTTCTGTTTTTCTCGCTCTGGCCGCTGGTGGGCGAGTGTGTTCCGGTTGCCAGGTTGGCCTGAGGCACTGTGCTGTGTTTGGCCCCCGGAGACACCTGCATGGCAGCTAACTGAGCTGCATACAACTGCTGCAAAGAGACAGAGAGAGATAGAGAGAGAGAGAAGGGACAGAAGAGTGGATGAAGAAGAGAGAAAGGTCCATGAATAAATGAATACACAGAACGCACAAAAAAAACAAAACAGGCTAAAAAGCTGGTTTGGCCATTAGTGGAGAGGGCTGATGGTTGTTTATGTGTGAGGGGACAGAGCTGTCACTTTATGTTCCACCATTCGGCCTCAAGGGGCTACGCTAACAGCTAGCAGACGCCTGAGTGAGACATGTCCCCGCCAAGGTGCATCCTGGGAAAAAACGCACTCACCATAAGGGTCATATTCACTAAGGAAAGAAAAGACTGAAATAGGGACTCTCAAGGTGAAAAACTGGTGGATGTGTTTATGCTAAGAGAGAAGTTGTGAATTTCTCTACCACTGAGAGTGGAAACAAATGCTGGACCCCCTATTGATTCTTTTACTCTTGCTTAAGAATGCACACCAGGACAGAAGGACCCATGAGAAAACACTCTTAAAACTCGAAAACATATCTGCCAGCATGATTCAATGAAATGCAGCATACTGCCATTTGACAGAATAAATCAAAATTTTGCTCCTTTTTATTTCCATTTTTTCAAATGTATTAAATGACTGATAAATTGGCTAATCTTTTGTGATTAAAGTAATCATCAGTAAAAAATATATCAGCTTCAATAACAGTAAATGAACATTTTTAAAATGTCATTTTTTTAAATAAAATATAATAAAATAAATTAGCAGTATATAAAAACTTTAAGTCTTTACATATAAGTGTTTAAGTTTGTTTCCTAATTATATTGTATTTATTTCTAACACTTAAACACTTATTAAATACTGAATATTACAAATAATTGCATGAATTTTTGAATGAATTAAATTTAATTAAACAGTAGTGTTATGTATATCTACATGCATATATCAGTATTATATTGTCATCTGCATAACCAATGGAACAAACCTGTATCAGTCAACCACAACCAATAACATCTCCCAACTGTTAAATGCGGAGTTCAGGGATGTGCTCTTCTACACAGTTTATTTGTGGACCAGAGCAAATGTTTCTACGGTAACAGGCAGACAGTACAGTGGCTAGACATTGCATAAAACAGATTCCCGGAGCTGTTTTAGTAATTCCTGCAACAAGTACGTGTTTGCAGCTTTCATGAGCAATTTCAAGGACTTTGAGGAAAGCACAGAATGAATTGATAGAGGGAGCTTTTTATTGTATTTGTGGGAAAATATGAGGAACTAAATCTGTGTTTACAGTAGCTGAGACGGGCTGTTTTTTAAATTGTATTTTTCTCTTTAAGGTTTGGAAGCGAATGGCTGTTTGTGAGTAAAACTTCCGTCCTTCTGTTCGTCTCTGGCTGCCAGCCACCAGCAGGAAACAAAGACTGGTTTATGCAAATGTCCATGGCAGTTCTATCTCTCTCTCTCTCAACCTCGACAGCACATTCTCCACAATCTTCTGTCGGCTGTATCTGCTAGAATTAAATATTTCTATCAGATGAGAACACAGAGATTAACGCACCATCATGCTGAGAGACATATCCATACAGAACATCTCTATCCACTCACACTGGCTTTTATCTGCCTAAATTTGCACCGCAGAGAGCTAATAAAGTTAATAAGTACAGATTTTTTTTGTTGAAAAAGGGACACTGCTATATTAACTCTATGCATAAAAGTAGAGGTGCACTGAATAAAAAATAATTGTCTGGTATATATTTGATTATATTTATGCTATGGCCAGCCGAGATGATGGCCAATATTAAATATACACTATTTTGCCTGTTTAAAAAAAAATGTCTAGAGTAAGTGAAATTATTCATTTTAGAAACCTTAGAAACAATATGCTGTTTGAATTAATAAAAAAAAATGATGTTTAATATTACCTACTTTTGATTAATTATTTCCTACAATTATGGCACTACTTATGGCTGATAAAAATATGATCACTGATATATTGTGCATCCCTAATAAAAGTATTTACTGTATTGACTGCTATTTGTAATATTTGATTCTGATTGGCTTTCCACAGCAAAACTGTATAATCTGTATAGACTATTGTCCTATGAAATTAATTTAATCTAGCTCTTGTATCACTCTTTTTTCTAACATAAAATAATTTCAGCTCAAATCTATACTTTATGTGGTTAGTAATGAGCGGGATAATGTACACTCAGTCAGTCATTATCTTTAAAATGAACACTGACAGGGTGATTCTTCTATTTTTATTCCTCACTTGGGTTGTGCACAGACATACAGCACCTCAACGCGCACACACATTTCTCTTGGATTTTTTGATCAGGAGGTGACTTCAGTGTGTGAGCTGTAGTCCACACAGGGGAGCAGGACATGAAATAAAGCTCTTGTTGGTCATTTCTGTTCAATTACTCCCACCATGGCCCCTGGTTGTGTGTGTGCCTGAGCGTGACATACGGCCCCTGTCGGAGCTTGCCCTGTCTGTGTGTGTGTGTGTGTGTGTGTGTTTGTGTGTGTGTGTGTGCGTGAGAGGGCGAGATTCTCTGTGTCCGGTCCACTGCATCAGACTGCTTTATTTTCTTTCTGAATTGAGTTCTATTACAGGGCCAGCTCTTGTCAGTCACAACCACTAGACCGACACACATACACTTCACTTCCAACCGGGGCTGCCACTGAACAGGCTCAAAGCGCTGCCACCCCGCCGTCAACGTGAGCAAACAGGAAGTGACAGCACAATGCCCCTCGAGTGCCCACGGGCTCACGTATGCACACGCAGCGAGAATGGGGGATAAAGGGGTGGCTGATCTCAAAAGTGGGGATGTAACAGAGGAATTTAAATGTCAGCCTTACACACACACACACACACACACACACACACACACACACACACACACACACACACACACACACACACACACACACACACACACACACACACACACACACACACACACACACACACACACACACACACAGAGGTGCTGAATGGGGGAGGGTGTATCTGTAAAGGATTTGATAGGACTCTTGACTCCTTCAGTCAAGCTGCGTCCTTTTGAACTGTTAAAGCTTCTCTCCTTGCTTCTCTCACTCTCTCTATCTTTGCTAATCCCCACAGAGAAGTCTTAGGCCAGCTCTAATTCTCTAACCACAAGTCTGTGTGTGTGTGTTTAAGGCAACAAAGGTAAGAAAACGCATACCGCCAACACAGAAGGCGAACACACAAGAAAGATCCCAATGTCAGTCCGTAATGCTGCAGGCCTGTCTGATCTAGTGGGTCAAATGTGACTCCATTAAGTAGTGTGTGTGTGTGTGTGTGTGTGTGTTTACGCGTCTATATGCAGGATGATGAGAGGAGATAGATTGGCATTTGCGCTTTAACTCGTAAGGCTGATTGGAGAGTATTAGTGTTGGTGACACATGTTTTAACAAAGCCACCACCCCATCCTCGCTAAGTCCCCGTCCCCTCCCTGAGCACAGGAAGACGGGCTGCTGTCAGCGCTATCCAGTGGAGTGGATCTGTGTGTCTTTATGTGGCTGAGCAGACATCTCTCGCTCTCCAGTAATCCCCTGCTTTACTCAGATTATAAACTTCTTTTCCCATCTTGCTTTGTTGTCAAAATTGAAGCTGTTCGGAGTGATCCTCTAAGCTATTGTCATTTTGGTCACCGCTGGCTATTGTGCGTCTCATGCTTTTTCCATTGTTGTCAATTCTTCCTATTATAGTTTTTTTTTCGCGCTAAACTAAACACTGGCGGTCGAGTTCTGTGCTATTTTGATTAGTGTGCCAGGCAGGATGAACTTTGACATGAGTTGCGTCTGACTGAAGCCGGTGCCAAGAAATCTCCTTCTTAAGTGTCAATTAAAGCCAAAGCTAGTGTTTGCAAAAAAAAACAAAAGCTAAGTTAAAATTTATTGTGAGTTGGGATTTTTTTTTTCTTTTCTGCTTAATTTTTTTTTTTCGGATTGTCAAGGTAGAGACTTAGTGCTCTGTCCAGCTAGTGGGAAGCTTTGAGGCAAAATAACATTCTCATTGTGTGATACACTGGGAATGTTATGTAAGCTTATTATGTTGTGGAGCAGATAGGGCAAGCTGGATAGGATCAATCCAGCCATGCTATCTATTAACAGTGTCACTGACCTCATCGTCCTCAGGCAATGCCACCAGATCACTATCTGAAAGGAATTCACAGCGCTTATCGTGCGTACACATGCAAGTGGCATCAAAAAAATAAATCACTGGGGGTTTGAACTACAAATGGAAATACATGTACTATTTTTTACGGCTGATATAAGACATTAAATACAGTCTCACTGCTCGCTTTCCCTCTCTTGTTCTCCTGTGTGCTGCAGTAATCCGGTGCAATATGGTCCAACATCTGCCTCTACATATGATGGCTGACCTCCTCCATTGACCCACTTTATACCTCTTCAGTATGCTGCTCGCAGCTCATACCTTTCTGTTCCTCCCATCCTTTTCTTATTTTTCTCTATATCTCTCTCCACTTCCACTTTCCAACAAAGCCAAAGTCACTATCCCTCAGCTTCTGTGTGTGTGGTTTTGGTGGGTTACGCAGGTTAATTTAACTGGTTATGGAATATTAGGCCAGTGTGAACTGGCCGCAGTTGTGAAAAGTGGTTTTGTGGCCAGGTTTAAAGAGAGCTGCAGTGACTAATGGCAAACACCTTTAAGATAGTGACCCCTAGTGCAATGACTCCCTCTCACTCACACATGCACACACACACATTTAGAGGACTTGTGTAATGGCTGGTGTGTAGGTGTAGGTCTCATACAGCTGTGACTTCATCCGTCTGGCATCTACAAGTGTGTTTGTGTGTTGAAATATAACTTGAAAAGAATTGTTATACAAAATGAATTTCTCTGAAAACGTTGGACATGCACACTACACAGGATGCAAGCGCCTAATTACAATGTGTTAAAATTAAGTTGCAATAATGCCCTACAAATTACAATCAACAAAGCTGTCATCACTGCAAGTAACCAAATGCAGCATGCCTTCAGTTGATGTGCAGCACAAAAACTTCAGACACTTTATTTTCCTTTTGAATATGTATTGTACTTATATATAGAAACATACTTAAATAAGCATTCCTCTAGTTCAGTAGACCATGGTGCTAGTAATGCAAAGGTCTTGGGCGTGATTCCCAGTGAATGCATAAACTGATAAAATCAATACCATAAATGCAATGCATGTCGCTTTGAATAAAAGCATCTGTCAAATGCATAAATGTAACCGAATACATCAAAGCCAGCTAGTGGTCATTCTGGTCTTCTGCCTACTAAATTAAATCATCATTAGATCTCTATATGTATTATACAAAAATAAAAAATAAATCACATTTTAAAAATAGTATAGTTGAGAGGACATAAAGTGCATTGAGAAGAGGGGCAAGGAATTGCAAGCCAGATTAAGCTCATCAGGTTGAGTGCACAAACTACTAAACCACGGCTCGTGGAGTGACCAAGACAAATATTTTGGGCCTCTCATTGTGTTGTGGGGTCTGTAGGCGAGATGCGCAAATGCTCAGATTGTCCCAGAGGAAATCCAACGTGCTTTTGTCGGAGACATCTGTATTTAGGTTAGCCTTAGTAAATCATTTTCTTTGTGACAAAGCCCTAATCTCTCTCCCTCTCTCTCTCTCTGAGTGTGTGTGTTGCAAGGGAGATTTGAGGATGGAATGAGAGAACAGTGGCATTGGAAGTTGTTGTTGTTCTTTTCTCCAGTTGTTTTTCTGGCAAAATCCAATTGCGGCTGACAAAGCTGTTCAATCTGGGATTTTTTTGAATCTTAACACGAAGGAACATATGGAGACAAGCTCAGAAGCAGATAAAATCAGACGGGACAAGATTCTTGCAGTAAACCAGTCATACAGAGCACAGAGGGATGAGTGCACAGACACAGAGGTTTTAAAAAAAAAACAGAAAAAAATATCCTGTTTTATTACCTGTTATCCAGAGGGCACTTGGGAATACCACCTGTTTCTGCGTGTGAATGTGTGAGAGCCGTTTATACCTCTTGCATATGCTTAATCTGTGATACAGATGTGCAGGTGCATATCCTTACACGTGTGCACGTAAGTGCAATGCCCTGTTAAAATTCACTCTAATGTGCATCTAATGTTTGGCATTAGAGTGAATTTGTGGCAGGGTGAGTTTGGCCTCTTAGGCAGTCACTTTAATTGGTAACAGAGAGGAAGTGCCGGGCCCGTGTGGGTCCCCAGGTAAATGCATCTCAAGCAGCCAGGCTCTTAACCTGGTGCCAAGGGGATCAGATGCAGTCCGTTAATAATTTTCTTCCCCTTCGAGAGACCAAACTACGGAGAAAAAGGAAAGAGGACAGGCGTGGAGATGCATGTTTACTGCGTTTTCCGTTTCAGAGCAGCACAGTGAGGCTGCATTAGGGTTTGGCTCTATTCAGACAGCCCATAATATCTTTTTGTGTTTGCCCTCTGTTCAGTGTCCCTCTGTGCTCTGTCCCCCTTAAAACAGTTTCTATGGTACCCTTCGCTCCACAGTGAACAATATCAGCACCCCAGAGCCAGCAGTGCGGCATTCTCTCTCTGGGCTCTGGCCCCTCACAAAGGCCCATTTCTATGGCAACATGCAGTTGGCATGAGGAAAAGAGTTGGGGAGAACAGTGGGCATTGTTGTTCTCTATCGGGATCACAAAACAAAAAAAGGGGGAAAAAAACTAGGGAAGAAAAAGAGATTTTGTTTGAGAGGTTTGGAAAAATGGACTGAATCTCCACAGCAAAAGCACACACACACAAACAAAACCACAAGATGGACTTTACCTGCAGCTGAAGAGGGCCGAGGCCAGGCGATGCAGCTGCAGCGGCTGCCATAGTTGTGGGGATCAGCTGTAGAGGGTAAGGCTCACCTTAGGAAAAGAGCATTATGGGCATGTCAGATGCTTTAGATTTTTTTTTTTCACACATCACCCATCCCTTTCGTCTTCCAACACTTCTGCACAGGGTCTGGGCCCCATCCCCCTCTCTTCTCCTTCGATGGAGCGACAGATTCACTGCTTTCTCTTCTGTTGGTAAAGACCTCCATTGTGAAGTCCCCCCCTCCATTCTAATGAAAGGCTGATTGTGTGGCTGCAGCTCTAATACCCCGAGCACAATAGC
Organism: Siphateles boraxobius; assembly: GCF_051911475.1. Lineage (NCBI taxonomy): Eukaryota > Metazoa > Chordata > Actinopteri > Cypriniformes > Leuciscidae > Siphateles > Siphateles boraxobius. The sequence continues at coordinate 23,469,620 of NW_027508799.1, read as the reverse complement.
AGTTGAAGGCTAAGGCATGATAAGGAGAGGACGGTAATTAACGAGGTAACGTCAGCGCCCCGTCTCCTCGGGCCCCGCACAAGAGCCTCTGCGTTGGAGAGATGAATCAGAACACGAGGAGTGAATAGCGAGAGTTATTAGCGTCCACCTGCAGATATGGGCTTTATAATTACATGACCGGGAGGTAAAGGTCAGTCCAGTTCGGCTAGAGGAGGTAGGGGGTTATTAGCGTTGCGCTGAAAAGGCCTGTGACATGAGAAACCACGAGTGTGCTCTCAAATCGGTTCTGCAGTTTTTTGAGTGCAAAGCGTGATGAACAATGGAATGATGTCGGCCAAAAAGGGAGGAGAGGTTGGATACAAGCGCTCTGAGGAAGAACAAAGGGGAGAAAATGTCTCAATGTCCAGATAGATGGCCTTTGAAATATATCATATAAAAGTGACACCATCATTCTCTTATTTTAAAAGAATCAGCGATTTATGGAGTGCATGTCTGGTCGTGTTTTGAAGCCAGCATAAATGTTCCCCACGCCTATGATGTCCCACCATTCTGTGTATGCAGTAAGGCAGACTTGGTATGGCATCTGATGGAAGTAAATTAATAAATGTAATTTTTTTATTAAAAAGACATATTATTGCTTAAGTACAATTGAAATTAAATTTGTAATGTGCACATAAATGCACTTGTTGATAAGGCAGCAACCTTCACATTTAGATACAGCTGGGGACTCAATAGTATCTGTTAAAGGGGTTTGTAGAGGAAGTCGGACCTTGTCTCAGTAAGTAATAAACCAGACGCTCCTATCAGTCAGTCCAAAACATTTTTCCCATACACTGCCCCCCACCCACCCAAAAAAAATACTCTTCCGCTTAGTTAAATATTGCCCTGGACCCAATTCAAGGATGTATTCTGGGGAGATGTGTGTGTTTTGTCTTTTTTCTTGTCTTTCTCTCAGTCCCTAAACAAATACAAATATTCCAGCTATTTTATATCTCTCCTGGGTACAGCTGTAACAAAAGAGCAAAACTAAGAAAAGTAAACATGTTGATGTTGGCGAGAAGGCACTATCTTCAGACTGACTGGAAGAGCTCCGTGGCCTGGCTCCGGGGAGCAATGGGTGGGAACCAGCGTCCCCTTAGTCCAGACCCTGCGACCAGAGGGATTTCATCCCCCTTTTTTTCCTCTCTGGTTTGAGGGTTCAAACGACGGCTTCCTCCCCCGTGAGCAAGCACTGTAATGGTAACTAAATGACATGCGTAATTGAAATTTTGGGCAGGGTTTGATGGTGCTGCTGGCTGTAATTGAAATAGAGGGTTTATGGTTAGGAGGGAGTGAGGCCGTTGGGAGGAGGAAGAGGGTGGAGGGACTTGTTTGGGAAACTGTGAAGCGCAGTGGGCGGAGCTGGAGATGCGGACCGGTCCGTCTCACAAGGGAGATGTGCGTTTATGAGTGTGTGTGAGTGTGTGATCTATGCAATGTTTGTGTGCACGCGTACAGTTGGAGAGGAGTCGGAGGCGTGTGTGAGGCGTACTGGACGCGTGTTCTGGCGGCCGCCCGTGTTAATATGAAGAAACCTGGGGCAGGTCACTCTACCCCCCCGTGAGAGCGCGAGCGTTCTGCTGCTGCGCTGCTGGCACTTGCCGCCTCGTTTCTCGCGGTAAACAACACATTGCTTCACAGTTGGACTGCTACGGCCAAAAACACAAACCCCAGAGGAAGTTTTCTTTTTTTTTCCTGTTCCTACTTTTGAACAAGAAATACAGAGACACAAAAGCAAGCGAGTTTGTCTAGTCTGAGAGTCTCTCATGTGCGGGAGATGATGGGCATCAGTGGTGTTGGCTGATCTTAATAACACACCAGACAGGAGGGAGATGCTGCCCAACATTGGGTTGAAGACTCCGCTTTAAGCAATCTGGTTTGAAATCTCTAGTGTGAACAATAAACTAGACTGAAGTCTTTAATTTAACAACCCATCACTGAAATGCTGCTTTAATACTCACTGCAGCCCGGTTTGTAGTTGAACCCTGGAGGAAGTAGAAATCCTTGTTGTGCTGCAGCGGCCACCAGAGTTCTCTGATCTGGAGGAAACACAGGTATCATCAGCGGAGGCAACTGACCCTGGACCTGCTGAAGAGATAGAGAGAGACAACAATTATGATGTTAGTCATGAACAAAGAGTCTAGCCATAATACTGTAGGTCAACTATGAAGAAATCTTTTCAACCAAAGTCCTAGCCTCAGTTTCAGACCGCCCACAGTTTGATCACAGACCATCTGAGGCCATTTTGGACATAAATTGGTCCAAATCTATTGGATATTTTCTTCACCTAAATGGTTTATAAAGGCAGAACCAACCTGTGGTTGGCTGCTTTACATGTTGATTAGACTTCCTGTCTAAGTGGATAAGGAATAAGCTGCAAGGTAGACCACACTTTGGCGACCTACACACTGCAGCTGAATTCGGTTGTCAATTCACCTTTTAGTGCTTAATCCTTTTCTGTACACACACAGTTTAGTAATTTACGGGAGTGACAAACACATTCTACAACCGAATGAACTCCTGAAAGTAGTAGTGACAACCGCATTAACAAAAATTCTGCACAGTCTGAACGGAATCAAACTGAACAACTAGTTGTTAATGACGTCAATGAGAGATATGAGAGATGACAGACGAGAGATACATCTCTGATGCACATTAAAACACTCCTTTAAGCATAAACAAAATACGAAGCCTCCGTCTACTGTGCTTTAGTTAAAATTGCTGAACACAAGAAGTCTTTCTCACTGTAATATTACTTTAGTCAGAATAGTGGACACCAAACACACGAAACGCTAGAATGTTAATATGGTTTCCACGGTGTCAATAAGTGCAATTTCGGGAGAGATTCCGCACACACGGAATGATAATTTAGGGGACTCACTCCCACATTTAATTGAGGTTGTCACTCCTGAAACTTAACAGTGACAGCACTGTGTGTACCTGTATGTCTGGTTACACTATGAACCAGTTTATCACTAGGGTGATTTCAAATACTGTGCTTGTCCAGCAACTGTCACCTGAGGACAAGTGAGATATGGACGGGTGGCTTTTGGGATAGTTGGTCCCCTTGACTTATTGTCACATAAAGGAGATTCTTCGCGATCTGGCAACAGCTGGCCTCCATTTCTGCAGAGCACCATGCTCGGCACCTCGCCACACCACTTCACAAGGTTTCTAGGATTAAAAAAGGGAGGAAAGAGAAAAAAAAAACAAGCCAGCGAGACTTTGGCAAAGGGAGAGTCTTGAGACACACAGGCCCAAAGAAGAAGAGGACAGATGGTTCTACTGACGAGAAAAACACAAAGGCTCCAAAAGTGACAATCCTCTATATATGAAAGCGACATGCTCTAAGAGGAAAGGAGGCAGTTTATCACAGTCGCATGTTAAGATAAATAGAGGTTAAACTTTTATTTTTCTCCCCTTCTATCTCTTAAGTCTCAGCAGCATGTCTGAGGGTTTTTGAATTCCAACCACAGAGCAATCATTCCTCCATTTTGGTTAACCACAAACGGCAGGCCTCCTGTTCCCAGATCAGGAGGCAGTGGCGTTTTATAGTTTATACCCCCCACGGGCTGGTGCAGCTCTAACTTCCAGTCCTAATTGGACATATGCTCCTCTGGTTTTGCCTGCGTCTTCTCAGTGTGAGCTAAGGCTATGTGGACGCAATAGCATGTGCTAGCCAACGTGCATGCGTGTGTTTGTTCTCCAGTGGTTTTGAGCATGGAGTGTTTTTGTGGCAAATTACAATCACACGCTCTTCTCTTAAACGCATAGACATGTAAGCAAGTGTGTGTGGGAGCATATGGAATTAAAGGCTCGTGGATCTCCTCAAAGCGTTCAAACACACCGTCATGCTGTTCTCTATTCAATCAACGTAGTAAATAGCATTACCCACGCAGAGTAGGTGAGGCTGATATTGACATTTTCAGGCCAGTTAAGACAGTTTGATGCATCCAGTTGACATGTATCATGAACTAGAGGACTGAACAAAAGGACTGAACTTTACAGTTGCTTTCTAAGGAGATTTAAATTCGATGGCATTGAAAAGTTAGCATCGCTTGCAAAACATCTCTTGCATTGGCTGGGGACAGGAACACATGACGTTGAAACAAAGTGGACTCAGGGTTAGGGAGAATATTCTTGAATTGGAACAAATGCCTCAACTGTAGGGATTGGATTGGTTCCCGCTAAACTAGTAATAGTTCAGGGAAAGCACTGTTTGAGGGGCTGGAACACCCCATCACACCCAAACACAAATAGAGGACTTCCCTTATTGTCTTACTCACTATTAAGACTGTTGAATATTCTAGAAAGCTTATGATAAAAGTGTCAACTCCAGCTGCAAGCTCTATGAAGGTTTATTAATCAGACAACAGCTGGCTGTGGAATTCCATTCTGGCTCTTTGAACTCTCTGGTCGGAAGAATGGCTTACTTGAAAAGCTTTTAAAAACTTTGAGAGTCTGTGAGATAATTGGGTTGGAAATGGGTTTCAGAAACGACATCTAAAAACAATATGATACTTCTGGTTTTCAAATGAAGCAAAAATACTCTCTTGTGAATGGTCTTATTGACCAGCTCCACAATAAAGACAGTTAAGTTAAATTATGTTTGTTTTATTTGGACTATTTAACTATTTATATAAATAGATAATATAAATATAAACCTACAGCAAATACAACTAGAATCTTTAAAACCCTCTAATTACCCGTAAGAAAATGGTGGACAAGGAAAAAAGGATAACACAAGAACGTGGCTAACTTTGCAACTTTCTTAGTTTATAAGAAAAGAGCGAGATTTTGAGAGTGAAAGAGCAAGGAAAAAATGTTGAAAGAAACAAATGGAAAGGGAAAAAGTGGAAAGTTGGCACAAAACTGAGTCAGAGCCTGTCGCCAGGCGGCACAGCTTGAACCTAAAGCTTTTTGAACATAATGAAGATGTGCAGATAATTAACATATGCAGTGTGAACAGGTTTGCTGGCACGGAGGAGAGAAAAACTCTAAGGTAGAGCTATTATTAGGGAGTAATTTGCTCTAAGAAGTAAATGAGTGAAACAATAGCTGCCAGCATTGACAATATGGCACACATCTGAGAATGTGTGCAAGAACGGTGGTTAAGAACGAGTCCCACCGCTAAAATCTGTTTCCAGCCATATGCTCCGGCAATTAAAGGAAGGCCTCAGTGACCTCGCACTGAAGAGGGGACACATAGCCATATAACTAATAATTAATTTGCGCTTGGATAGCAGCGTTAGCACACACGCACTATACTTGCAGACTGGCACTTAATATTAGCCCCGTGGACGTGGGCATAGGCCATTAACTTTTACAGAGTGCCTGCAACGACTGCCAGTCTGGTGCAGGCATCACTGCGAAAGGACTGTCCCTAGTGAATGAGATTGAGATTGCGCACACGCTCAAACAAACACATGCAGACAATCAGCTTTTGCATTCATGGATGTACTTCCTGCTTCTTTTTTTTAAGTGTGTCGGCTTATTAGATAACTGGCTAAACATTGATGGCTAAAAAAGTAGGCTGCCAATGTTATCTCACATTCACAAGAGTGTTACTTCACAACAATTGTGAGGCGTCACCTTAGGGCAGTGATGGGCAACTCCGGTCCTCGAGGGCCACTGTCCTGCAGAGTTTAGCTCCAACCCTAATTAAACACACCTGAACAAGCTAATCAATGTATTCAGGATTACTAAACAATAATTTTTGTCAGGGTGGGAGCTAAACTCTGCAGGACAGTGGCCCTCGAGGACCGGAGTTGCCCATCCCTGCCTTAGGGTGTGTTATCAGGGACCTAATACATGAAAATCAGTCACATGACCTCTTACGTCATCCGCTCTTTTTCCAGTTGACTGCCTACAACTGTCTACAATACTGACGGCATTAGCTAGGAAGCAGATTTTCTCTGTTTGTTTCACTTTATACATAACCAACTTTGTTTATGTAAACCCTGTGTGTATTTGACAGTATTCGCGCAATAAGACTAGAAAAATAACTTTGTTCAGTAACCTGTCGCTGTTGTTAGACAGGCTTAGTGCGCGTGCGCTTCGGTTGTATGCGCTCAGAAAAGCGCTCGTTAGAACCGCGCATCAACACGTGAATGACTTGTTAGCACATGCAAATAATGAACTTATGTGAACTGCATTGTCCCGTTCCTTTGCGTTAGCATTTGATGTGAATATACGTCGCGTTGTAGCCTATCCTGATACGGAGGCGCCAGAACTGCAACTGATAGAATGCTCGATACTACGACATTTCTTCAAAAGCAGGTGGATATATTTTAATCCATGATCATAAATCGTGATATCGCACAGCCCTAAGCTAGCGTAAACTCATTATCATTTACATCCACTCACCACAGACAACATGAACACTGCACAGAGAGTTTGCACACACAAACCACTGTTATAACATAAAACTGCGTGCATGGTTGGGCATGATATGATTGAAGGATTTTGACTGAATGCGCGCAAAGTGCGCTCCCTTAATAATTCCTAAAAAGCTGACATCAGTTAATCGCGATCTCACATCTCTGTTAATATCAATTAAGCTGACTGCACAATGAATCTTTCATAATATATACACTTTGTTTGTTACAATTAGAGGATTTGTCAGCATACAGAGCTTTGAACAAAAAGTCAGTTTTGAGCATAGAGGTTTTGAGCAGTGAGGGGAGTCTATCTTAAATGCTTCTGATTGGCCTTTGCGTTGAAGAAATCAACACGTATGTCTGTTTTTGGCTACATTGCTCAACGCTGCAAACGTGTTTTAAAAGGAAACTCTGGCCTGTAAATCGTAAATCTTTTCTATTTTGTTTTAGTTCTTGTTGCTTTTCTGCAAAAATGTATTAGTTTTTATATATTTTATTTATAGATATTTCTAGTTTGCGGGAGTCCCGCGAATCGTTTTATTCTCCCTGCAACGCGCACACACACAGAGAGTGCATTGCCGCTCGCACTCGCCATCAAATCTAGTCCCGCGCCGCACTCTTTTGCATTGGGAGTGCACATCTCTAGATCAAGGGCCCGGCCCGAGGATAGTGACGGGAAATATCGGCCCGCAAGTTCGGGCTCGGCCAGAGAATAAGCTCTACTTCCTTTGCGACTGACGTATCGATCTTGCCGAATCAGGTACTCAAGATGGCGGAAGACAAGTTTTAGAATTGAGTGACGTCAGTGAGGAGACGTTGGTGACATCATCTGATATTCATGTATAGAGCGCAACAGATACTGTCTCTGCTGTTTCAGTCTTTTACGAGACAATGAATTATGCATGCCATGAAGCACTTCAAATGATGTAATCCAAAAACTTGGAAATATTCAATTGTAATGATTGATTATATTTATAAAGTACACCATTTTGAAAGTTTATTTTTGCAAATAATTTTTGCAATAAAGTTACCCGAGGATGTAGGGAGTGAACTTCATAGGAGTTCTTTTTCACTGTTCTCTTTTCCATGGTAACAACAATTTATCTGATAGCTCTCTTCAGGATTAGGGGCAGTGCAGTTATAGATCAGGAATTTTGGAATTAAACATGATTTATTTTTTAATCAAGCTAAAAATCACACTGACTTGTGGCCACACAATCATATATTATTAATTTCGCCTCTCACACTAGGTTTGTCATTATACATTACCTTTAAAAATCAAATACTCAATGGAAAATAAATACAGTCAGTTTGAAGTCTAGACCAATAAAGAGTTACTTCAAGGTCACATGGCTTCACCCCTGATGCTTGATCTCTCTTCTCCATGCCTGATCCCGGTTTTCAGACAAACGTGGCATTTTCAAACCCCACCAAAACAACAACCCTGCTCTTTCCAATCACTAACGCATGTCCATTTTCTCACTTATGTTCTTCGTTCTTTTTTTTCCAGTATGCCTCTCATTTTTTTCCAGCGAACGGTCCTTTTCCGTGAGCCAAGGGCACCTTTGGCTGATTAGCAGCTAATGAAATTGAGTGGCGAGCCTGTGTCTGCACAGCCAGCCTTTTATTAGGCCCCCATTAGGTGTGAGTGCAGGAGGTGCGTCAGCCGCCCGCTGTAGGTGGGCATAACGCAGGGCCCATCTGCTCCACTGCCTGTGTGTCCTTCCTCAAATAGCTCCCATTAGCTGCCAACCACCGGGCTGAGAGAAGCCTTCCCCACACACTCAAACACACGAAGACACGCATACACGGGCACACAACAGGCTGTTATATGCTCCTCATGGCCAGTTGCTTAGGTAACACACAGTTGTTCTGTGGTTGGAGAGGAAGTAGAGGTGGAAATGGACACGTATAACACTTTGTATCTGTTAATTTCTCTCCTTTCGGCTTCCTTGTTGATCACATGCCTACATTTAAGGTTGAACTTCATCATTCTCTGTCTTGTTCAATGTCTTGTTGATCCTGTGGCAATCCTTTACTTACAAGAGTGTAAGAGTTGATTTAGCATGTTAGACAAATCTGTCTGGCACATTATTCTTCCTGTCTCTCCCACGCTGTTTTCTTTCTAGGGAAACTGAACAGGTATACAATCCGAATATGCACACAGACACAAATAATCCTTATTTTCTGTCCACTGCTTCCTGGGGAGGTATACAGGGTTACCTTTACTTCATATGTGTCTAATTAAGTCCAATCAACTGCTGTAAAACTTATACCATGTCAAAATGTCATTGTAAAGCTGGAGTCAAAGTCCACTTACAGATGGCACAAGAACTTACAAATGTAACTTTCAGGATAAACAACTGATAGTGCTAATTGAGCAGAAATTACATACTTCACTTTAAGAACTCTGAAATGCCACCTGAAAAATTCTTAATAATATAAAGCAAGTGCTCATATCAATCGGGAACAACTGTTGGGAGAATCCCCCTGATCCCCATCATCATCCGCAGTGCTGCACAAAGCCCAGTTCACACAACCAGTGTGGTTACTTCATGCAGGAAAAACACCAATTACATTAATTTAGGTATAATGAGACAAATTAAACAATTACACAGCCAATTGGGTTAGCTGCTCCTGTGCACAGGACCTGGTCTAACTCTGATGAGCTAACGCTCCTGTTTTTTTTCCTCAACCGTTTTCTTTTTAACTCTCATTCCGTGGGAAAATTAATTTACTATCTCAAGGAGATACTGCACTGACGCATGGCAAATGAGTCTGATTGAGTTATGAAGCAATCATGCTGTGTTTGACATGTATAAGGTACTGCCGTGGAAGCTCTTTATTAGGTTAGATTTCCTGAAATGTAGGTTGACTTATTATGTGTTTTATAAGCAGCCTGTCGTATTTCTGTCGCCACCGTGTCTAAAGACTTAAACTAGTTAGTTAGCTAAAACATGCGACAGCAGTGCTCGTTTCGTTATCTGTGGCTAATGCCTTTGTGCTAAATGACTGTCGTTCTACGTCAAATTAGTCTGCGAAAAAAAAAGAAGCTCCTCATGGGAGGTCTGGCTACTTGCGTTAACTGCCACTTTGACAGCGGAGGAGCCTCATCCCAGCCCCTGCGCTGGGCAGCAGAAATTTTCTAACACCAGCGCGATGCCCCGCAGAGCCGGAGTAGGTTTGCTGAAAGGAGGTTGCTAATGAGAGAAAAGCGAACAGACAGCGGGAAAGTGTTAAGAGTACAGCGGAGCTCAGGAGGAGGTTGTACCAGTGGGCAGCTCCCAGTCACAGCGCTCACAGGCCTTTCTCAACATCACACCTCTCGTTAAGCATGGAAATGCATTATATGTATCCTGCATTTCATGCCTCTTGCTTCTCGGCAGGAGGATTCTTTCATCCAAAAGAGCCTGTCTTCCTGGTTTGATAACCGTCAGGGGTCCTGAGTCGAGACACAGCTTTAATAAGAAAGAAAGAGTTTGTATGCATGTTACCCCCAAGAGCCTAAAGAAGTGGTGCCACACTGTGAGGTATATATGTGTTAACTGTGTGTGTATATTTCAGGAGAGAACTAACTCTTCAAGGAGTTTTAAATGTGCTACAGAAACAGACTTCGGTTGAAAAGTCCATGTAGGTTCAACAGGGATTTCGCTGTAAAGTCAAAGTGAAACAGCATTAGCAATCCATTTGACTTAAGTTTTACTTGAGTAAAACTGATTATTTGACGAGGATAAGGATTGAATTGCAAAAAAAAAATCTGATGTCAAAAAGACATCTAAGAGAAGATGTTAACCAAAAAGGAAAATTATAAAAAACATTTTTGTTGTTTCAAAATTACAAGTATTGAATAATTGTTCAAAATAAGACCAGGAAATTTATATTAATTTTTATTTCATGTTGACTTTAAAGCTTATTTTCCTCCTTTTGGAAATGGAATCAGTCTCTTGACCTCAGTTACGTCATGTAATACACTCTAAATGTACTCTAAAAGTTCTGGACTGCTATATTTGTCTATGATGCATGCGTTTGCTATGAGAATGTTAACGGCCTGTGTGTTAGACAAGTCAAATGTATGTTTTTCAGGAGGCGATTTAGGGCTAATATATGATTGGCCCATAACAAGGGTCTCCTCCTCTCGCCCCCCTCCTTCGCCTCCGTGTTGACTGTGAGAAACTATTGTTCCACTAGGCTGAATGGTGAAGTGCTTGTTTGGGAAAAGGTTGCAAAGTCATGGGAAAAAGAAGCTTTGTTTCTGTGAGCGACGAGCGGGGCTAGAAAAACCCAAGCGGACGTGTTTTGGGGACTGACGCACACACAGCTGCTACTAACACACATAAGGACATGAGCTGATGCGGATTTTGAAATAGACACAGATAAGTCTCACATACACATGTTCAGGCTAAGCTGTGTAGTATGAACATACTACACACAAGCAAACACAGCTGCAACACACACACACAGACACACACAGTCAGGCACTAAAAGAATGGCAGGGATCCAGCGGACGGCAGTGATCTCTCTCTTACTCTCTCTCTGTGTGTGTGTGTGTGTGTGTGTGTGTGTGTGTGTGTGAATAGTCTCAGTGTGATGTGGCTTCCTGGCCAAAACTGCCGGAGTCCCTCTCAAGGCTAAGTCTCATTTTATCAACCAAATTAGAATCATCTCATCTCCTCTTGCACACAAAGCCTTTATTCGCTTCACACCTGCACACACAAAGGAGGCCAGTGTCTCTCTGTCCCATGTATAAGTCAGCTGGGGCAAACCCATCAAAAAGTGTCAGTTTAGTTTTCCACATGCTTCTTTACCAGCCATTAGGACATTACCAACACATTTATTTAAAAGATCATATGATCATACCAAAAAGTTGATTTGCATGAGTTGATATTATTAAATACACACTCTTTTCAAAGACATATAGCGCTGCTTGTCTACTACCTATATAGGCAGCATTTTAATCAAAAAATGGAGCCTGTTAAGTGATTTGAAAATGCTCTTCATAGGCAGCTACCTTGAGGACCACACAAATAGCTAGCAGCTGACATGCTAAAAGCTTTGTTCAAAATCTTTGAAAAACATTGATTCACAGACTGTCTATGTTATTCGAAGTGCATGGGAGAATTGTTTCCAAATGTTAACATTGCTAAACTAACTGCATGATAATCTGTAAAAATATGCAGCATGCACACATTTGGTGGAACAATCTTTCCTTAATTTAATTTTAAATATTAGACCTTTTTTGTGAAAGTTTCAAATAAATATAATTATATTTATAATCAACGTTTCTTAAATCCATCAGTAATCATGGATTCATTTTTTTCACCTGAGCTTATCATAATGCATTCTGGATTGAGAGGTGTTGCTAACCTTCGTCTTCGTTTGTGTAGCTACATTTTGATTGCTCTAGAAAAAGGACTACGACAATGGACTTTGGATACCAGTGCTGATGCTTGTCTGTGATTGGCTGATTGTGATTGGGAGGTTGATTGCTGATTGGTGGACTAGAATGTTTGATTGTCATGAAACCCTGCGGTCATGGTGACAAGTGACTCGCACTGCGACATCTCACAAACATAACTGTTCAAAATCATAAACACAAAACATATATACAAGTCTACAAGTGGACATGCACATATATATAAAGACTCACCTGGATCTGTTGCTGCAGGAGGTTGATTTTGTGTTGTTGCTGCAGAAGTTGCTGCTGTTGTCGTGCAATCTGCAGATAGAACATGTCAAACTGTCACATACGTCAAACTCTTTTCCAAAAAGAGAGGACATTATTTGTTTAGAGGGGGGGTCACATGCATGTATGGTGACTGTAAACTGTGTTTGAAGCTCTTGAGTATGCTTTTGTATTTCATACATATTTACCAAGGAGTGGCACCCAGTCCTGGAGCGTTGTGTGTGTGTGTGTGTACAGGGGTGTGTTAGTGTATGTGTTAATACAGATCTGTTTTCTTTTGTAAAACTGAGCTCCCCAGAAGCAACTATACACACAACAAAGCTAAAGTACACACTTCTGTATGCAAACACCTTTAGTCTCCTGCCTGCGTGCTGGAGGGGACCTAAACGCTACACACATTCTTATTGGGGGAAGGAGACACAGACGGTTTCTTTGTGAATGTGGTTCAAAGTAAAGAACGTTAGAATGTTACACACCCATACCTCTCCTCCCCACACACATTCACTCACTGATAACACTCTTCTGTACTATTTAAATGTCCAGAACAGTGGCATAATCAGACATGATAGGAAGGAATGGGTCATTAATTTACTAGTTATCCAACAACATAATATATTATTACTGAGGCTGACTAGCTTATCTTTCTCTAATTTGTTTTTGTTTGAATAATTTTACGGTGGTGCTCTAATTAACATCCTGACAGTGTCGGAAAAACCCAGTAAAAAAACTTGTGTCTTGAAATGTATCCCCTTTAAAGCAACATCAGCCATAATTTTTGTTTACAACCTATCAAAATTTGTCTCAAGACTCCTGCATTCTGTTCCATTAAGTTGTGCTTCATCTAGCAGTTTATGAATACAAAAAAGCATCTTATGTTAATGCCCCCTAAGAAACAAATGATCAGGTTCAAGAGAACCTGGAACCAGCCTAATATACAGGGCTTCCTTAACCCATCAAGTAGTCAATTTAGAAAATATATTATGAGATAAGTTTCAAGCATCAGGTATTTTCCTGTCTTTTCTAACAGCAGAATGCTTTGCAAAGGGACAAAATTACAGCCTATCAGAACAATGTAATCGATTAATATACAGCTAAGTGGTTCAGGATTTTTGACCAATGAGATTTGATTGGGACAACACCAAGCTTTATTGCATTATTTGCCTTGTTAGGACCTGCAATTAGAGGGCCAGGCCAATTCAACCACAAACATTTTTGAGGACATATTGTGTAAAATAAGTGTTTATTTGATATAAACTTCTATATTTAATTTTCATGTTATTATTAAACATTTATCTCAACAATATATTAGCCTATCCTGCTCTTATCATCTATTATCATCTTCAGTCTTTGGAAAATGTGCATTACTGATGAGGCACAAGACGAAACATCGTGAAAAAGTGCTAACCTGGTCCTGTTGCTGTTTCGCCAACTCCATTTGCTGGCGCTGTTTTTCAATTTGCGAAGCGGCTAGTTTCTTCTGCTCCTCATGGGCGGCCAGTAGCTGCTCTCTGAGACTGCTGAGCTGCGTGATCATCCCCATCAGCTGGCGCTCTTTCTCCGCCAGGCTGTCCGGGGTGCCTGCAGGGGTTAAAGGGCACAGGCCACAGGTCAAAGAGCTAGGCGAGGAAGCCTTGAACCCAGATGTGCTCCTTCTGAGATGTGCCATCGCCCTGGTGTTTACCTAGCCATCGCTACACATTTAGCATGAGCTGACCTCCGACCTCGGCTAAAGATGAGAACGCTCTGACATACGATCAGCCCCAGAGCAGACGGCAAGAAGGGAAGACTAAATCACTCGACAGGATGTCGTTGCACTGCGGTATTGCCCCAGACTACCACCAATCAAACAGAGTGTGTGTTTGTGTGTGTGCTAAACCCCTAAAGCGTTCAAATGTCCAAATGAGCACGTCTGTTAATGAGTTCATGTGTGTGCAATTGTGCGTCTGAGGTCATATATCTGCGTTAAAACACACACACACAGACACACGTCTGCACAGTCCACAATCCCCCATTGTTCTCGGCCTCTACCTTCTGAGGGGCCACATTCCTCACCAGGGAAAAACAGATGATGAAGAAAGCTAGAGAAAGAAGGGAGTCATAGCAGCTGACCTGACCCTTTGCCCTGGCAGGAAGGTGAGAGTAGGCTCCATTTGTAACCCCTTCACAAACACACACACACACAGACTCAACAATGCACAATAAAGGCAACTGTCACAGGCGGCCAGTTGGAAAAATAAACCTGCAGCTCCCCTTAACAGCTCCCAGACTGGGCTTTCACAAGAGGGTGTGCATCCGAGCCGGCATGGGACAAGGGAAGGCCTTGTGTGAAAACTGACGAGTCTTCCAGAGGAAAGAGGGATCAAAGTGATCTTTATTTATCGCTTTCTTTCCGAGACCCTGTTGCTCAAACCAGGGATGGGTAAGAACGGTTGATCTAAATTTTTTTAATTTTTTTTTTCAATTTAAATATTTTCTTGAATATTTTTAAACTGTGGGGTTTTAAAAGAGATTAATTTAGATTTATTTAGCATCAAACGAGTCATTTACAATATTGTTTTCTAACAAAAATGTGTGCATGAATTCACTTTCACGGAAATATAATAAAATATAATAAACCCTAATATTACACAACAAATCTTCATTTATTTTTCTGATACATATAAATCTATAATTTCTTGTTCATTTCTTGTTTCCCAACTGGGTCAACAACAAAAAAAAGTTACAAATAATTTAAAATGTATCTCGAGACTGTTTTTTACTGGAAGGATGAATCCTAAAGAATCCAACGAGAATGCATCTGATCATTGTTGGTGGACATGCCCCATAAACCAACATTGGGCTTTCTTAAAACAATTATGTCTTGAATGTGGCTTTGTATATCCCTAACTCTGTAAGACTGTCAGTAAGATTCACTCATTAAAATGTGACTGAACCTCTGACACAATATACTCTGGGTGCCCTAAGACTAGAGTTGACAGAAAGTGTTTATACACACACATAAGAAAATACACCAGCCTCATCAATCACAACCGAAGGCTTTTTACCTCGGCTACTGAAAGTTCAGCTTTGGATCAATAAGTGGTTTCCTCTCTCTCTAAACATCCTAGGGCTGCCTTTACTGCCTTGCCTCATGTCACAAACCACAGTAATTAACCAATTTGTAACAATGTAATACCTGTCAAGCAGCTCTCACTGCTAATTAATGACTGGGCTTAAAAGACAAATCCCTAAAGCAGCATAGTACTGTGTTACAGGAGGGAGAGAAGGAGAGAAAGAACTTAGCCCGAGGCTCTTATTGTCCATTAACACTTTTCTTTCCATCTTTTCTTCTATCTTTCTCTCTCATTCTGTCTCTTTCGCTTTGTAATCATCTCCTATGTGGTTAACACAAGCTGTTCTTTACTGAGCAATTTATTCAGTTGACTTTTTAAAGTACAATTCTCTTATACAGTATCTGTTCTATAAAATGCATAGACTGGTCAATACAGTGCTTCAGGTGTGCGATAATACATTATATAATTCCATATCACCATTCTATTATCAACCAACTATCAACCATGGTTTAATTTCAGGGAATATATCTGCTAGAGGCAAAATAGCATGCAATTAATTTGCTTTATACAATACCATTTTTATGAACGTTTCTCTGCTTAATCCTTTTTTTATTGTTTTATAAAATAAACGAAGTAATTTCAGCTGTTTTACTAACTTCCACTGTTTTGCAAACTTCACACTCTTGACAAAACCCAATTCCCAAAGACATGTAAGCAAACCCGAAACGTGAACATGCAAAATTATTCACAGTGTTCCTGATAGGCTAAACCTGATATTTCAAAGAAAACCTTGCTTACAGCACCCCATTTAAAATGATTTTTACACATTTGTGTAACTATTTCTGATCTTGAAGGTTACGCACACACAGAGAGATGACAGTTGCGAGGGACCTCTCAAACCGCTAGTCATCGGTGGTCATGGCGGGGATGCTCTCTTGCTAAAATGTCATCACAGTGGGGTTACCGCACCGACGGCTTGATCAATGGCGTTCCCTTTTCTGCTCCAGGAGCGTGAACAAGCTTCGTTTGATTAAATATTTCTGAGCTTAATGAAGTACATTTACTCCAGAGTTAGCCTTGCGAACACGCCACTAGCGCGAGGAAGGCTTGTTAAAGTGACAGAGGAGTGTGTTCTCGCTACGGCTGAGCGACCTAACAGGATGTATCATTAACCGTGCTAACATGAGCAAGGCTGTTGCTTAGCAAGTCATCCCGGCAGATCATTAACCGGGGCAGGCAATGAGGCTAGCGCTAGGTGGATTAGCATACCTGAGCTCTCAGAACGCTTGAAGATGTCTAAGGTGACATTTGATACGTACAATTATAAGTATAATTATAGGTTCAATTCAAAACTAGAACTGCAAAACCAGCTCTTCTGACCCAGTCGCCGATTGGAATTGCGAATGGTTTTGTTGCTCTAAAAAGAGATACAACAGATATATCAATGGCCAAAAACGAACATGCATACTCTCAGAGGTCAAATGAAGACACAAAGTCTTTCGTTTTACCTTTAATCTCCCCAAAGTTGCCAGAACCCATGGCCAATAGCTTGTCCTTCCAGTCCTTAGACAACAGCCTCTCAATACTGGGGGCCTCTGGAGGGGAGGGAGAGACAGAAAGAGAGAGAATTACCACAGGCAGGCAACATCACAATATAGCTCATTTAAAGTCCATTTGCTGTAATAAAGGCCCGTCTCTCTAATGGCACCAACAGTAGGGCAGGAGGAAGAGAGGATGGAGAGAGAGAAGGAGAGAGAAAGACAGACAGAGAGAGAGAGAGAGAGAGAGAGAGAGAGAGAGAGAGAGAGAGAGAGAGAGAGAGAGAGAGAGAGAGAGAGTTGAGCGGCTTCCTCACCTGCTGTTAGCCAATCATTAGCCCTATGCTCCAGCTAACACAAAGAGGCTCTTAATGCACCGGGTACAATGGACACATTATCGAGGCTCTGCGCTTTGTTTTCCTAATACACCCTGCGGACCCGCTAACCCCTCCACCCCACTCGCTAATTACTAACCTGCCAAGGACGGACGTCTCAAACGAGAGAGAGAGAGAGAGAGGAAAATTACAACAACTCTCAACTAACCACCCCCCCCCCCCCACTCCCCCACTGTATTCCTCTCTTAACACAAATACATGCATACACCAGTACCATCACCATCACAACAATTAACCACAATAAGAAACAAAACAAGAGGAAGAGAGCGACACAAAGAGTGAAAGAGAAACACAAGGTGTGTATTTGTGGTAAATGACAGCAGTCAGTATTTTAGCTGGCTGAGAAACTACACACACACACATACACTCAAACTTTAGATTCAATTGTGATTTCCTTTACGTTTCATTTTTATCTTTTTTGTCATTCTACATCCTGTTGCTTAAAGAGTAAAGCATGATGCTTGCAAAGGCAAGGTCATAGTTCGATTCCATATCATTATATGATAAATCATGTCTAAAAACACCTTTTTCCTCATTCAGACTCATTTAAATCTTAATCACTAAGCCCTTCGGAAAATGAAAATTCACATCTCCAAAAGCAAAAATACATACATACACAGTTAAATACTTTTCGACCAAAGTAAAAACACCAGGTGGCACCATTACCAATTCAGCAGGAGTTAATACACTGAGAACTAACCTGTGTCTTTGCGACTGATAGACTGTACATGCCCCAGGTGGGCGGCACACACACTTACACTCAAAGACTTGCCAAATAGAAGAAGACTTGCCAAATATTTCATGTCTGATTAGTGCTCAAACATCCTCAGTGGCATGTCTGCAATTTAAAGTTTGTCGCATTCTTGCCTCTTAAGTATTTCTGAATATCCTTCGTGTTCCTGGTCTCGCCTCTGGACTTCAAAGTTTGACACTTTCAGGCCTGTAACAGACGTCTTTGGTTTATGGACGCACTGCCTCACAGTTCAGCCAATCACCTTCACTGCTGCTGTTTCTACTGACAGCTGTCTCACTGTCACCCCAACAGGTGTTATTAGCCCTTGGCTCTCTCTCTCTCTCTCCTCTATTCTGGCATCTGTGCGTAACAATGACAGAGGCTTTTAAGCCCAAGAGCTTTGACAAGCGAAAGGTTTCAACAAATGGCCACTCCGTCTATCCCCCCTGCCTGCTCTCTCTCTCCGTGTATAGTATAGTACTTTCTCCCTCTCTCTCTCACCGCGGCACCATAATAGTTATTATTTTTATTTATTAACATGGCTGCTATTGTCCCTGCTGACAGTTCCTTCACTTTAACTATTAATAAAAATAGAAAGCCCTCTTTTATGTGACAGCCCGCAGCGGGGATCTGTACAATCGTTTACTGCAAAATGGACAGAGAAGGAAGCAGATATGCTGATGTATCTGCCTTTCGTGGCAGCTCCCCTGTCTTGATCTCGTTCTTCAACCTCTCTCATGGTTTGGGAAGAAAAGGACTGTTGTGGCGCCCCTTTTCTGCAGGCCATTGATAGAAGCACCTTTAAGTTCAGCCTGTGATGTTGCTTTTAGTTTTTTCAATATGAAAAACGACATATGCTGGACTTTTAAATGCTAAAATAAGGACTTTAACCTGCCACCTTACATGAGGACATGGGTGTACTAATAATACAGACTCTTATTTAAATGTAGTGAACTAAAAATCACAAATTATCTCTTTAATATCTCAGTTGTTTAGATATATTGAGATTGAATGGATTGAGGCTTTAAATTAATTGAGAATTTTGATGTAGTGTTCTGCATCTCAAATTTAAAAAAATGGAGCTAGAGCTTCAAAAGTCTCACACTATGCTCAGAATTGTGAAAAGTCAGATATTTTAATATGAACTCAAACATTTCTCATCTAATATTTACACAGACCAAAGCTAACCATATTAATGTAATAGCTCTATACACTTACTGCATGCTCAAATTGGTCTCATTTGTATCTCATTTATATCTCTCAAGGAAATTTAAAAGAAACGTATAAGAAAAAATGTAATAACTAAATAAAACCCATGTGAAAACTCCAAGTCTGAATGAGAAAACTTTGAACTATAAAATATTTTATAAAGATAAAAGATAAACATACTAACTGCAGATTTAAAACCTATATTTGCTATGTGAATAGGTTATCGGCATTCAAAATATGTGCATTAGAGAGACAAACAGAAGTGAGAGAGGGCAGAAACTTTGAGACTGGTCCCATTATTTCCAATACAGCAGCACAGCTTGTATGCATTAGTGTAAAGAGGTCTTGTTTGTGGCAGCTGGGTGGAGCCCTATGCGCCCTTACAAGGTGGGCAGCAAATTTTGGGTGGAACCAGCACTGCCTGAGGGGTACAGCAGAAAGAGAACACTGGAAAAACACAGAGCAAGGGTGTGTTTGAGTGTTTGTGCCAAGATGTGTCAATTAGACATAACATGATTGAGAGAGAATGTTTGTTAAAAGATATAAAGCGAGAAATTATTATTTCTTTCTAATGGTCCTATTTGAAATATTGTTTCTAAGCAGCTTTACATTTTTTTTCCCAAAAATAGTGAGCAAATTAAGGGTAGTGGTGAGGAAATAAATAAAATATAAATGAATAATAGTATTAACAGAAATATGTGTAATATTATTAAGGAAGGAGCAATTCACACACACACACACACACACACACACACACACACACACACACACACACACACACACACACACACACACACACACACACACACACACACATATATATATATAAATTCTATGGGGTCCCTTGATCAGATTTTGAGAAGACCTGGACCATCATCCTGAACTGTCCACCTCTATTTGTGTCTTGAACAGGATGTTCGGCAGTCAGATCTGACAAACAAGTGCGTCAGTTGCACACACTCATCTGTAAACTGAATATGAGATCACAAACTCACCAACCACCACACCAACCATGCCAAAATGGGAGAGGAGAAGTTAATCTGACAATAATAGGTGAGTTATGGGGCATTATTAAAGTTCACTGGCTCCAGAGGACCCCAGCAGCTGGCAGAGCCAAAGCCAAGATGTCCAGCCACCTGGCCCAAAAGCGTGGAAGAACCACTCAAGATGTGCCACCAGCGAGTGCACTTTCATTCTTCACACACCATGGTCCAACTTGGGGCGGTCTGGGCTCTGTACTTCACAAATAATTTCATCATCCACTCAGTGTTTCTCTATGCCTCGCCGTTGCGGTGCTATTTTATGCCCAAACGTTCTGACTCAGCCCGGCCAACTCCATTTTTCCAATTATCTCATATTTGCAAAGCCAATGAGATGTTTTGTTCGGAAAAGAAAGAGGGGGCGGGGGTTGGTTTTGGAGGAGTGGAGAGAAGCGGGGAGACGGAGGGGGAATGAGACAAGGAGAGCCAGGCCCACAGTGGACAACAAAAGGGCCAGTGTCCCAGCGCCAGCTTCACGCGGGTGGGGAGGGCTCACAGGAAAGGCCCTGGCTCGGGCCCGGCCCAGCACACAGCACCAGAACAGGCTCCACATTGACTGCTCTTGGCAGAAAGCAACACGCTGCAGCAGCTCCCAGTCGCCACAGAGGTCAGGATTGAATAACCAATTATACAAGCACCCAGCTAGTTTATCTAAGGTTGGACAGAAAGGACCGTCACACACTTTGAGTTCAGTGCCGTATATGTGTCCATCACGAGGAGTCCAGCTGCGCTTAGATCTTTGTAAGGAGTAAACACAAACACACTAAGATGGGTTTCAATCACAAAACTAGTAATTAATTACAGCTTTTGTGACTAAAACACTATAAAATCAATGAATGCAATCCAGATCAGTAGTCATTTAGGGTATCATGTTTAAAAAAAGTTCATGAGATTTTAAAGAGCAAAAAGCAGAAGTTTGATTCAGAAACAAACACGCTGTGCAAACTCTGCTCCCGAATTCCCCTGTCAAATAAAAAGATGATTATAATCACCCTTGATGATCAATTTATGTACGGCTGTTATTTGCCCAGAGACCATGTTGAAAATTCTTTCTAAAGGACGTTCAAACATCAGCAGTCGCTCGTGTTTTCTCCCGGCGCGGCAGACACTGTGAGACTGTGAGTGTAGAAACGCACAGAGCAAGAAAAAAGAGAAAAAAAAACATCGGACCAAATCTCTCATCAAAAGCCGCCATTCAAGCTTAAAGTCCCAATTATGTGTGCTGATGGAGGAAAAGGCAATGCTTAGCAACACTCTGTACAAACATTCACTCACACACAGAGAATGTCTTTCTTGTTTTTGCACAAAAAACTTTCCTGTCTTAGAGAGGTGACAAGCAGAAAGAAAAAAAGGGAAACGTGGAGGGAGAGAGTGCGATGGAGTGAGATAAGGTGAGAGTTTAGAGTTTGTGTGAAGTCGTAACGTGTAAAGCGTGTGGAGTCAACGGAAAGAGCAGAGTTGAAGTTAAAGGTTACACACCCTTTACCTTCAAGAACGGTCACCAAGGTAACAGGCACAATTTTCTAATACAAAATATAAAAAGAAAAACACATTGCCTGTTTGTTCTCCATCTGTACAGTTATTATTTTTTGGACAGTATTATTTTGTTCTAGAACAATGACATCATGGGTAAACGGAACTATATATAGTTCCTTATTAGAATTAGTCATAATCAAAACATCAGAACCAATTAATGAAACACGAGCAGAACGGTGTAAATTGAGTAAAAACTGACAGTAAATTTGCGTAAATAAAGTTAAACGAACAATTTACAGAAATGAATGCAGTATTTTATTGAACTTTATAGAATGTTCTAGAAATGTGGAATATGTGAAAAACTTGTGTAAACTACATTTGCATAGTGTGATATAGAAGTCCCACAAGCACTACAAAGTGTGCTCTTCAGCTCTAGTCCTTAGTTAGATGATGATAAATCAATTTTCCATAAATTAATGGAAAATAATTCCCAACTTAAGTTGCAGGGTGAGATTAACAAATTGAAAAAGTCTTTTATCTCTGACGGAATTGTGCCCTTCACATATCTGCAATCCTTCTCTGACAGATGGTGTTGTGGGTGCTTATGTCCAATTTGATTTGAACCAAAACTCCCGCCAAATTTATTCTGGCACCTCTTGCGCGGTGCCAAATTTACACTGCCAGATTGAAATAACTGCGTGGAGGGCATGACATTGTGAAGAAGAATGTGAGCAAAACCATCACGACGTGTGAGAAAGTCTGAGAAAATTAAGACATTCTCTGAGGACGTCCAAGACTTCAAATCTGGCTGGCATACATCTGAGTATCATCCACGCTACTGATACGCACACACACAAGCACGCATAAATATATGCAATTTTACATACATATAGAAAATAATTAATTTGCACACATGCAGTCATAATACACGCCTTTTTATATTTCATATGTGGCTTACTGTTGAGTTTTGCTTTCAAGTGAAAGCAAAACTCAACATCTCAGACTCAGATTAACATCTCAAAACTCTTAAAAGCTAAAAGAAAAAAATTACATATAATATTTGCAGACACTTAGGTCTGAAATATAATATGCAGTGAGGCTTAAGTTTTGCATCTATGGGAATGTACTTTGTATAATTTATGTTCATGATAATTTAAAGAGGTAAAATTACCTTTTTCCCCACTGTATTATTGGGAAAAAGCTGATTGTGTTAAACATTCTGCTAAATATCTCCTTTTTTGTTCCACTGAAGAAAGAAAGTCATATGGGTTTGAAATAACATGACACAATAACACTAAATTTTCATTTTCGAGTGAACTATTCTCATCTGCTATACAACCAGATTCCGACAAGAGCGTAATTTCTCGTGCCGCGGTATGTCAGAAGAAAGGGTTAAGCTGGGCTCAGGGCTCCCCTCTCCTCTGAGCACACACATTTCTCTTGTCAAAGGCATCCTGTTAAAGTAGGCCAGGGCATATTTGTGCTTCCTCCGTGTGCTCTATAATGGAAAATGACACTTTCAATCTGTCTCGTGGCAATAACCCCTCTTCAGCGTGTCTCGCGCACAGCCCAGTCAGCAGAGAGCTGTCATAGCCCCGGGGCCCTGCCGCCACCCGCTTTCATTACATCACTTTAAAATGACAACAAAAGAATACAACGTGTTCGTCCGAGTCTCTGATGCATTAACTGCGGGACAGCAGAAAAAAAAAAAAAGAGCTTTGGACTGAGGCAACCCACACACACGCATACGGTTGCAAACACTTGCTATCACAAAGTCCGCATCACACAAACCATGGACTGGAATGTAATCGAAAATAAATAAATAACTAAATAAATACATATAAAATTTGTCAAAACGCACGGCAGAGGCTGCGGTGTCTGTTAAAATCACAATTGCTGTATGTCACGTTGAAGTGTACTGTGGCTTTCAGAAAGCAGCTGTCACGGGCCTGTCACACACACAGGCAGACTATTCTGACATGATAATGCTACTTTGCATTTTGGAGGAAAAAAACTAACAAAAACACTCTGAAGTCTCCATTTTAAACTTGTCATAACAAATGAAAAATGAAAACAGTTATTAACCATATTACAATTTGCTTCCTCTTGTCTTTACATTGTTTTTCATTTCTTTCACATTCACGGACGCAGCTTTTTTTTCCTGACAGAGGCATGGACAGACGCTTATCAATAAGCAAAATGGATCCGTCTGACCTGTGCAAGCAGGAAGTAGGGAATCTAAAGACATGTTTTTCCCTAACACACTCCGGGTTTTACACTGGATTTAATTGTTGCTGTTGTCTCTGTGTGCCTGGGGCAGTTAAAATGTTTGCTGTAAGAATGGCCGGCATTGTGTGGGCTCCACTGCTCCCAGATACTGGGAGCCATGTGAGAGCCATTAGGTGATTGTTAACAGCTCTAAGAAGCTGCCCATGCCCAGCAAAGCCAACAGACCCCTTCACCCACCATCCGACATATCCCTCAACTTCTTTCTCTTCATCTGTAGGACAGGAAGAGGGGAGGTGGACAGGGTGGGGGATGCGGTAAATGCTTTCAAGTTAAAACTTTGATCGCTTGATAAGGTTGGTCATGGGAAAAATGCCCCACTTATAAGCTATATTGCATTTCCATTGGTTAGTCACCAGCAGGGGTACAGGATGGCAAAAACGGCCCGTTTCATCTTAATTCGTTTATTTAAACCCTTACTGTGCGAGTCTGTACAGTGCACTCATAATAATGTTAACATATTAAATGCACTGGAACGCGGCACTTTAGAGGTCCTCAAATATAGTCATCAGATAAAAATATTAAGTGTGCACACTATTCCAGTTCCCAGTATCGTTCAAACAGAAACACACTGTAATGCAGTGATTCCCAACCAGGGGTACGTGCACCCCCAGGAAGTAGAATATAATATAAGTTACAAAAGCAACAATGACGGATTACTTAAGCATTACTATAGGCCTCTGGTAAGACAAAACAAAAAAGGTTGGGGAAGACTAAAGTAATGCACAAAAAGAAGTATGAAGAGGTTTATCTGTGTAGAAACAACAGAGGGGTGGGGGCTAAATCCACGACCTCACTCTGTTCTCCTGCTGCTGTGTGCACACTGGGTCCAAAGTCCCCGAAACGTCATAAGCCTGTAAGCAAATATACCAAACACATGACAAACTATACATTCTATTTTGCAAGAGTGCCTATTTCTGTTCTGCGTTCCATTTATCTCTCTCTCTCTCCAAAGGTGAGAACAGCCTTACGAGAAGATCAGAACGTGGCCTGGCCCTCTGAAATAGAATTCACCCGTTAAAAACGCTGAAAACCTGACACAATAACATTGGAGTGCTGACCCTAAATGAAGTTAATGAATCCTACATTTTCTCACAAACCTGAACTATTTTCTTCTTTTTTGGGGGAAACGAATGTATTCCCTCTTGACTGCAATTGCATAAAAAAGGGAACAGCCCAAGTTTCTGAACAGTCCCACGATCAACCATTTATCATCCACCAGTGATTAACCCACTGCGTTTTTCTCTGCTCTTGGCAATAAAAAGAAGTAAACAGATATTTAAATGTGCGAGAAACATTTGCCAGAATGTGTAACCTGTATCTGACTGAGGGGTATGTGAATCCGAATGAAAGAAAAGGAGGTTGAAAAAGATCCAACTGAACGACAGGAACAACACTCTCTGAAACAGCACCTCAGAGCTGAGGAGGGCGAGAAGAGAAGGAGAGAGGAAGAGGAGGTTTAGCTTTTAAATGGCAATAATTAAAAATATTTAGTGTGGAAAGAGAAGGAAAAAGGTGATGTATGAGAATTTGTGTGGTTTACTAAGATAGATATATTCGGGGGGACAAAATTGTCCCTAGAAATTTGGTAAAAATTTACACCTAAAAAGTAAAAACGAATAATTACGAATTAATAAATAAATGTAAATAAATAAATACATTTACATAAATACATTTACATGTAAATAAATAAATAAATAAATAAACATTTAGAAATTTCAATCTAAAAAGTTTAAGGTCTTTACATTTGTCTATTGCAGTTACAATTGCCTTTCTTTAAAATAATAAAAGTCTCTGTCTCTGTCATTTAGATAAATATATAAACCTCATCAGGCTTTATAACCTGTGTTAGCTCAATGTGAACACTGCTTTCAAAGTGAAAATCAATTTCTAAGTTCTTTATATCATAAACAATGTTTTAACATTCAATTTCAATTTTCTTTGGACTATGCTGATGTGCCGAGGCATTTCCTTTGTGCGTATGCGTCTGTGTGTGTACGTGTGTGTGCAAATTGCTTTGTGGCTGTGACAATGGGCCAGGGAACAGACGGTGAGAGTGTGTGTATGTCATCGGCGACTGCCGTAGACTGGCGGAGTGTGTCAGATCCAGCCTAAAATGACTAGCAGCTGGGGGTGACAGTTGTTTTAACAGCTGAGCTGACAGGATTAATTCAAATGCACTGAAATCAAAAAGTGGAGAACACCTGTTCAGTCTTCCAGCGGTCCCCACGTCCAGGCAGGGGATCAGGCTCGGGCGTGCAGCCAGGCTAGAGCTCTCTCTCCCGGAGAAGTACGGTGGGTGCACCGCCACCATGGGACAGGAGAAGGGGTGGAGGGAGGGGTGGGAAACAGTGGCGGAATAGGAAGGAGTCCAAGAGCAAAAGAAGGCAGAGAGAGAGAGAGAGAGAGAGAGAGACTGGAAGGAAAAGAGGGAGGATTGGGATACGCCTAGCTTGTTTCTGAACATCTGGCTCAAATAAAGGGCCTATTTTCTGGCAGGCCGAAGGGTGCTGACCTAGGACCGCTCAGCAGAGACAGATTGCTTCATTTCAAAGTGCGATGCCTGACCGCAGGACTGCTGGGGTTAATTCTGAGCTTCCCCCTCGTGTTCAAAGACCCCCTACCGGAGCTTCATTCACTCACTGGTGTCCACTACCGCCATTCAGACTCATGCACTCAAAACAAGGAAGTGGAGCAGCTATAAGAAGAGTGTAGTATGTGATGGAGAGTCATTAATAGACTGTGTTGTGTTTACAATCAACAAGGGAAGATCTTAGTTTGCAATCACATTAAATTCGGCATAAAATGTTGAGGCGTAAACCCCGTCCTTCTGCTGAATATTAAGATTTCAAAGGTCATGTGATATTTGCCTACACAACGCTGAAACAACTACTATCTCCTAACTTAAAACGTTAACCCTTTAAAATAGCGCAAGTAGCACATCCTGATATATAACTTTACTGTTTGTCATTATCGGATCCATTCACGATATTTCTGAACTTAAGTCTGAACTTTTCTTGACAGGTGACTGCGTGATTGAATTAACCAATGAAATTGGCTGGACGTGGGATTTGTGCTTAACTGGTTTGGGGAAAACAATCGAGCAAATATAACATTTCCAGTTTAATTAGAAAGTCATTTAAAGGTAACTCTATCGCCTCCTTGAGCACTGCTAAGAGGCTCAAGTGTACTCAACAGGACTGTGCACAACATAATGTGTTAGCCAATGAAGTTTGAATACTTGTTTCTGGGCTAAAATCCAACTTAACAGAAAAATATTCCGACACACTGACTTCTGTGTGCTTACCTTTACCGAAGACTTTTGTGCGTGTGTTTTTACATGCTCTACAAGTTGTGTGGGTGAGCAAGTGCGTACGGAGCTCCTGACATTTGGCCTGTGCACATCCATTGTTTGTTCTTATCTACTCCAACCCAAGCAAATACACCTAAATCTGCTTTGTAATTTACTTTACTTATCCCTTTTTAACCCTGCTGCGGCTCAAGTGAGTCTGTCTGTGTGTTAGAAAAGAAGAGAATTGAATTTACAGGCGTGCGTAATAGATATGGTGAAGGGATTTGCGAGTTGGTGCAAGCCATGTGAAAGGCCTCTAACGCCACATCAAAATAACCAACAACCACTGACCAGTAATTACCCATAATGCAACAGTACGCCAAAGCCTAGTGGTCCAACCATATGCACATGCCTGCTATTGCTATATTTCCTCTTGCCTTGACTCCCTTTACAGAAATCACACACACACATACGGTTTAAAAAACGTCACCAGTGTGATTGGGGAAAAAGTGCTGTGATGGAGATTCAGAAAGCTCTCTATATCTACTAAAGCATTATCAAAGAGAGGGGTGAGTGATATTTTAAAGAGCTCGCTCAGTTTTTAAAAGTTGCAATGAATATTCATGGGATATTGTATTCCATTATTTAGCATTAGCTTCAAAAATGCCAACACACACAAAATAAAATTAGCATGTTAATAGATATGGGTGTGCTCAGCAAATTAGCATAAGAATCACGCAACTGCTCAACGTCTGAGAGCTTTATAACTAAACAAACGGTGAAGAACTCACTTTATTTGTGCGAACTGATTATTTTTCAGGAGGCTGCCTCTCCATACTGATTGCGTATACACTGGCATACAGAGAAGTTCTTAAACATTTCATGAAATCAGTCATCATCTACACATCTCCATAAGGAATATTCATATTATGCAATTCACAGGCACATCATTAAATCCAGCAAGGCAAACGGAGCTGCTAATATATGGATTCCTCATGCTCAAATCCTGCATTCAGCCATCACGGCTCAGGAAAATTTCCAATTCATGCACGTCAATGATGGCTGTGTGCAACTGTCCAAGTCTTGAGCCACAATGGTGTGGCTATGGAACAGTCAGCTCTATAATGGCCCTGCTATGGAGCCACAGTCTAATTCATGAACCTCAGGCTTTTGTGCCTTTCTTAATGCCACACCAGGAGGTCAATAACAAAACTTTAGACACACAATCACAATCGCGCTGACACACACACACACAAGTAATGCACAAAGACGTCCATCTCAAAGTCTCTAATCCGATGCCCACACTAAAAGTAAAAAAAGACCACAGCGCTGTTATGCCAAAGGCTCTAAGTGTGTGTGTGTGTGTGTATGTGTGTGTCCTCAGACATCTTTTCCCATCCCGTAAGCGGCATTCAGCTCTAATATCAACCATCCAGTGAGAAGGCTCATCCCTATTGATTGTCTTGTGCAAGGCAGCAGAAGAATACATACTGAAAGGCAGACCCAAACAATTCAATACAACTGACTTGAATGTGCCTTTCATACGCTGGAACAATGGCTCGCTCACAATAGGGCCCCGTTAACTCTAATGTGTTCAGCTGTTTTGCCAACCTCAAAGAAAAGTACACTGACTTGGATTCAGCCGGAGACAAATTAACAGGCATGCAATCGTCTACTCGGGACAAAAAGGAGGCATCTTGTGCTTTTCCCAGTAAAGACTGACGGCATTACTAAGAAAAATCTGTAGCGCTTTAATGGCTTCGAGTTAGAATAGCTGGTTGTTGCGCTAGATTCTGTAAACAGATATAAACTTTATTCAGAAGGCGTCTGTTTGTCTATCAGTTTGGATTGCATCATTTTTAAACAGATATGCCCATAGGAAAAGATTTATTGCTCTTTGAGAGCTCAATTATCAGCTTTGACTCAGATGTTTCTGAGACAATTTCTGACAGAATACAGTAAGAGTACTGAGTTATTATTTAATTTGTCATTATTCATTCTTACAGGTGGGTTTTAAAGTTGAATTAATTAAGATTAATCAACACTTATCAGGTACTAAAAGTAAGTAAAAATAGCACAAAAGTAATCAAGGGAAACCGCTTTAGATTTATAATGATTTATTAACTTATACATCTCTTCAGGTTACAACTCTGACAACAATCTCTCTCTTTCAATAACCTCTACAAATCCATATTTTGGTTTTGTGTAGTTCTCTATTCTCTCTTTTTCTGTCCTCGGTCTATAACTCAGCCCTCGTTTTTCAGAGCATGGGGAAGATAATGACAAACTACTCCAGTGAAAACCTTCCTCCTAATGTTAATTTATACATCTAGCTAATTACAACCAAATGCTGGAAATTGCACATTGAAGTTGTTCTCTCCCACTCTCTCACTCTTCGCTCACAGACGCTCTCAGTGCTCGTAGCATGCCCTCCTCGCCTTCTATGTGCCTGAATTTGTCTGTTTATATGTCTGCATATGGAAGTCCTTTGGTGTTTTTTTCTTGTTCGATAATACATGATGCATCCTAAAAAAGCTGCTAAAGAACCTATAACTGTGCATACCTGTGTTTATGTGTTTTTGCAAGCATATATGTGTATTTGGGGTCCAATTATAGTATGTGTGTGTGTGTGTGTGTGTGTGTGTGTGTGTGTGTGTGTGTGTGTGTGTGTGTGTGTGTTTGTGTGTGTGAGAAATCACTCCACAGCAGCAGTCATATAGCAGATTAGCAGACCCTGGGGAGATTTAGACAGAGATGCACTGCTGAACTGCTTCAGAGCTCTTCTACCCTTTCGTCTTCATGGAAGAGTGTATCCGCCCTTCTTATTCTCTCTCATTGAGGGCTATGAATGCGTGAGCCCTTGGCTAACAATGACAGGGCCTAAGTGCTGTCTTATAAAATGCCCCAGTGCCTCCGAACACCCCCCTCATGCACGTCTCACAAAAGAGAGTGTGAGTGTGTGCGGTGGAACCTCGCTCTGATCTTAAAACACCATTTGACGTGCCCTACAGTTCAGTGTCATGCTATAAAACAGTGCAGTCGCTCAACTTATGGCCCACTGTGCATTAAATGCCACCTCCAGTCTGACCCCAGACCGGTGGAGCAGCGTAAGATAATAGAGGCATCCGGGCAGCAGCTGACCCCAGGATGGGCTTTGAAGCCAGAGCATCCCACAGAGAGAGACGCAAGGAGAGGGACTCAATTAGTCAAGTCTAAATTGAACCATCAATCTCGGCTCACTCCATGGCCATCCGGTACGAGGGGGCCAGCACTCGTAAACAAGACCACGCTGTTACTTCAAGAGGGCTGTACGGCATCTGAGGTGGAGAACTTTATGAGAAAAGAGAGGAGAGTCGAGTCTGATTCGTCATTTGTCTCTTGTATGTGGAATATTTTATGCATTAAGCCAACAAAAACAAAACAAAGAATAAATCTTCACATTTCTAATACTGCAATCACTTCTGCTGTTACAAATATTACAAAGCACTAAATTCTAAATACAAATAAAAACATTATATTATGAAATAATATAATAATATTGTAAAATGTTAAATACAATATATTAAATTACAAAATAATTAGAATATATATATATATATTTATATATATATATATATATATATACACACACACACACACACACACACACACACACACACACACACACACACACACATATATATTATTAATATATATATATATATATATATATATATATATATATTAATATATATATTCTGTTCTCCCCATTGCAAAATAATGCAAAAGTTTCACAGCCATTAAATACAATTTAGGACTGGAACATCTTCTTAATTTACCCGCAGTTAACAGGTATGGCAAAAATAACTTTATGGACTCTGGATGAGAGTTACTGATGAGAGGAGTGATCTATTTTGTGTGTAAAAGCACACAGGGCGGGGATACACAAAGAGAGGCACAGGAAGGTGAATGAGACCATTGTCTGTAAAGGGCTGTGTGACGTATGCTCAGCTTGAGAACTGTGTGTGTATGTAAGGTTCAGTGCTAAGGGAACCAACCAAAGCTCGGCCCAGACCATGAATCAAGCTCAGCCCAGCGCCAAGGCTGACAAACACACACACTCGCACACACACACACACGCGTGGACACTCGGGAGACCCTGAACATCTGTGCCCCACATAACACAGACTGCCAAGCACTAGTGAGGACTACATCTCCTCCACAGAGAGCTGGGGGGAGAGGAGGAGGAGTGCGATCATACCATCAAAGAAGAAAGCGTCTCAAAGATTTGGAGTAGTTCAAGATGAGGATGAAGTTCATTTGCAGTATAGCCTTCTGATTGCAGTCAGTCTTTAAGAGTGTGTTGTGTGTGGATGACACAGGAAGTGCTCTGTGAGTGTGTGTTTGCTGTCCAGACCCCTGAGAGAGACACTGTGCTCCCTCTGAACCCCTGACAGCCCTTCTGCCCTCTTTCCATTACTAAAGCTAATAACACACACACACACTCCAGCACGCTGCTGCCTGACACTGACACACCACACACACAGGCTGGAAACTGTTCTTGCAGCAATTCTGAAATATATTGCTACACATATAGTGAGAGATAAGAAGAGGACTGGAAGGAATTGTTTTAGATTTTTAAGCTACTAACGTGTGCTGAATATTTTCTTTTTTAAATAAAATTTGTGTAAAAACTATTTAATTAATTCACCAAATTGAGTTAATCTTTTCTGCTATATATTATCATATATTAAGATATTATGATGATCATAAATCATCATATATTCTAATTATAATCATCATTATATATTAACATTATGATGCCAGCCTGCTTTCTAGATACAAACCCATTTTGGCCGACCAATTGTTTTCCCACTGGCAACAATGTATAAATCTGTGAATGCGAGCAGTAACAGGTTGATACGGAAACTGCTTTAAGATGTGCAGTATCGTTGAGGCCAGTCGATTAGGGACAGACTCGGACGCACGTTTATAAAGGCCAAATGCTCTGCTCTTGGTCAAACACATGCGCGCGCACACACACACACACACACACACACACACACACACACACACACACACACACACACACACACACACACACACACACACACACACACACATACACATACACATACACATACACATACACATACACATACACACACACACACACACACACACACACACACACACACACACTCGCCTGACCCAGTATAAGTTTGGCTGGTATCTCATCGTAACAAACGACTCAGCTCGGGCTGTTTATCTGAGGGGAAGTGGAGCAGCGAGGGGGGACAGGTGAACAAACGGCTCGCTAACACGCTGACTAACACACTCCCGATTTCACACAGGGAGTGAGATGCATGTGGCCCCCTCTCACTATTCTCTTACTGCTTTCTGACCCATTTCCTGTCTACTTTCCCTTCACAAGCCAGCGCTACGTTTCCACCACACCAAGCAACTTTCGATGAATGTGCATGTATATGCGATTATGTGATTGATCCATCTAGAAGCTGTGTATGGGAAAGAGAGAGAGGGCAGGGAGAGAGAGAGAGAGAGACAGAGGGAGAGAGAAAAAGGTAATAATACGACCCTTTCATAATGATTAAAGCATTCATTAATTTTTCATCATAACCTGCCGTTTGCAGCTAATGGTCTTTGTGAGGTACACAAGCAAACAATGGACAGGCGAGTTGAAAGGGGATTTTTATCAGGCTATGAGAGGCCTGGCTCAATGCACTGCCCACCTCCCCCTCTTTATTTTTCCCTTTTCTTTTCTGCTTCTTTTTCTCTGTGTCCATGCTTCTTGAGGGACTGGGGCTTCTTTTGTTTGCACATTTCATTTGAACAGAAAGTAGAGAGATAATGCGCTACTGTAGTCTCCCGCTAATGGACTGTCTGTTTTGCTTGCTTGCTTTTTCTCAAGTTTCTATAAGTATCCTTCCATTTTTCCTGGCCTCCTGTATAGGACAACTGTTGAATTTCACGGCCAGACTCTTGGTGTGACCTTACGGCTTTCTCAAATGTAACTATTTTTTCTGACGTGACTATTAAAATCAAATGTAAATGAAGCAAAATCCTGCTTGGTTTTTATAGAACAGGATGATGTTCACACAAATGAGCAGAATCAGTGCCAGCAAAACTCCAATGCCTGTAATTTGCAAGATCTTACACAAACGTTTTGTCTATCATGATGCTTTTTATATACTAATATCATGTTTAAGTCCATTCTGCGGATTTTCCCCAAATCAGAGCTGAAAATAAAATAACATAATATAATTGTAAGAATTTCCTGCAAAACCGCAGACCTAAATGGAAGTCAGAGCGAAATCTAGTGTGACCTCAGTTTAAGACAAAGCATGGAGTAACGCAACAGTTGTAAGACACCTCCGCACTGCCGTACATACAGAAAGGAGAGCGCGCTAAAGCTGTATGTAAATACTATGTGAGTGCTAAATCACTGAATGCTAGCTTTGTTTGCCTGCATTCTTCACATGGTTGACAGCAGGATCAGCTTTAAGTAGCATTCAGTGTGCACGGGTGAAGAAAACAATTCTCACTGTACAATCACACATCCATCCATCCATTCATTCATTCACCTACCTACACCCATTCATCCATCCATCCATCCATCCATCCAGTGTCAGTATTTTCACATGTTTATTTGCACACACATTGGCTAATTCACATAGGGAGGAGGTTCTGATTATTCATGAGGAACTGGCCTCTAATTACAGAGCGAGTGTGGTGTGATGTAAGAGACAGAGAGAGAGAGATCCTTTGGATGGAGCTGAGAGCCGTTTTCTCAGTAATCAGTCTGAAATGAATATGCAAAGTGTGGCACACAATGGCTCCGAACAGCTGATCCCTGCCTGCTTAAACAAAGGCCTGACTTTATCAACAGCTCTCATTAAACAGAATTTGTTAGTCAGGAATGATGGGTAGATAGATGGAAGAAAGAATGTGTGCGTGCGAGTGATTGAAGGAGAGAAAGAAAGACAGGGTGAGAGATGCTCGACATGAAATCCTTCACACTTTCAGTCGGTTTCACATTGTAATTTCATCACAATAAGACATACACGTGTGCCAATGTCCTCTGACTGTCTAATACCGTGAACTTTTTCCACCAACAGGGTGCCAGTGCTGATTTTGGAAACCGGTGCCCAATCTGGATCTATTCCATGTGCTGTTTCCACACAGAAAAATCAGTTCTGAAGGGGAAAAAAAACTGGCTGCGCAATGACTCCTAAAACCTGCTGGTCTCCAACCAGGAAGTTAAAAAAAAAAAAACGAAAAAAAAACAACTCAAAGCTAGATAGCTCCCAATAATCAAAGATACTCTCTGCACTGGAAAAACGTCTGATGTGACGATGCTAAACATCTTTAAATTAATTTAAACATATAATTAAATTGATTGCTATGAATTTTATTTAACAATATATTAAGTAATTAATTAATAATCAATTAATTCTTCAAATGACAAATTACTACTTAATTCAATAGTACTTATAAATTAATTGCAATTAATTTTATAAATAAATAAAGTAAAAAAAAAATCACATTTTACTTTTTTAAAAAAATTCTTTCCATGGTATCAAAAATAGTTATAAATCTATATAAAATAAATATTAAATCTTTAATTTCTTTCCATGGCATCAAAAGTAGCTTGTGATAAAGATGCTTAATTAAATGAGTTGGTGTTCTCAAAACACGCAAACAACCACCACAATATAACATTAGCAGAGAGGTTATATTGTTGTTCAGCCCTCAAGATTTTGTAAACCAGGTGAGAATTTAGGTGAAACGAGGCATCAGGGACATCTATGCGAACGTCACAACCATGTGTCAAAGCGTGTATTAAATTCTCCATCACTCACCTTCTGGCTCATTCTTAATGAGTTCCTCCATCTTGCGCTGTTTGAGCGTGTCGACCACGTCGGCCAGGCTGCCCTTGCGTCTCTCTGGGGTGCCCAGAGCTGAAGCGGAGCTGGGTTCGCTGCCCGGCCGCATGGACCCCTCCTCCTGCTGCTGCTGATGCTGCTTACTGGGTGAGGTAGATGAGTTGTGCTGGGGGTAGGGGCTCAGGGCCAGGCCTTTACAGCCATCCTGATCCTGACAAAGAGACGGAGAGAAAGACAGGGTGTTAAACAAAGCAATAAGCAGGCCTTCACTAATTATTTCGTCCTCTTCCTGAGTGTTGAGGCATGTTTAGGTTTACTTTCATCCTCATCTGCCCATCTGTACTGTAGAAAGTCTCTATCTCTCTGCCTCTGTCAGTCTGAAGTCTCTTTAGACAAAATCATTAGCGCAAAAGGTTTCAGTCATTTCACCATCACAGGAACTGTCTTCTTCTTCTGAGAAGGGAAGTTTTTCTACTTTGAAATCAGCTCCAAACACACAAGAACATCCAAGTTTTTCAACCGCATTTTTTTTCTTCTGTTCTTGACCAACATGACAGCTGCAATATCAATCACCATCTTCAGTGTTTCATGCATTGATCTTCTGTCCAAATATATACCAGTTCCCATCGTATGGTTTCTTACGTAACGTGGCTCAGAATTAAGCTTGTACACTATTAAAATGAAACTGTGCAGTTTTTAGGGGCTATTTCTACTTGATCTGAGACATAAACATTACTTTTATCGGGATATATATTTTTATACAAATGACAAGACATTTTTACAGTGAAACATTAAAAAATGCAATGGCATAAAACACTAACACTTATATAAAAATTGTGTATATACTCAAACAAACAACATTATATATTATAATGTAAATATACATATATAAAGTGTATATATAGACAATATAATTACATATAATTTATGTTTTATCATTGGTGTTTTTTTGCTTATGTATTTATATGCACTCAAATTAAGTAAATGATAGATGTAGAGATTTATTATGATGAATTCACACACACACACTCACACTCACTCACACACACACGCACACGCACACGCATACACTATTTTCACCCAGCTCCGGATCCCCTTTATAAAGTTTAATTACAAAACAAGTCAGGTATTTGGAGACAAGGTCAACAGTCCAAGTCCGTTAATCAGGGTTAATCTTTGGTTAATCCTCATCTATTATCTACCTTACCACCAGCGTGACTGACAGCAGCCTCAGCCAATCAGGCAATAGCATAATCCCACTGACGTGTTTGGATCCAGTGACCAGATTTACACCTCAACAATCAACATCAGCTCCTTTGTGCCACCTGCATCAGTCATGCAAAGCGAAATATCGTCAGTCCAAACTCAAGTTCACAGGACTGATCAAGTTCTATCACTTGCTTAGATTTTAATAATGACATCTGTTTTTAATCATTAACTCAGAGAGTGAACAGAGAGCAGCAGATGGTTCTTTTACTAGAGATTAATGCAACACAAATTACACAAGACTTTTAGAACACACAGAACAGTGGCAAATACAATTTTACTTAGAGACTTAAATGATCTGAGTTGGCCCTGTCAACAAAACAAATCATTCTATGCAACAATTTTTTTTTTTACCAGTAATATCAATTATTAATGTGCACTTTTAAAGTTTCAATGTTTTTTTTACTACTATTTAATTATGATAAATTTTTATGTTGAAAAATTATAAAATGACAATGTTTTAACATTTTTAAATGTTTTGACATTTATGTAACATCAGCCGATTATAGTATTTATTTAATTATTTATATATAATCAACAAAACTATCTATACAACATGGAAAAAGTAGCAATGGATATAAGTTTAATAGTAGTAGAATTTATTTATTTAATTTCAGTCACAGTACTAGTAATTTATTATTAATGCTATAATGCTGTTTTTAACAATGTTTTACTTCAATTTATTTATTATGTTCATAAAATTATTAAATTAATAAATGTCACTTAATTAATTTAAGCTATTAATATGCTTTATTTTCAATAACATCAGCCACTTTCTTTTGCACATAACAGAAAAATAAATAAACATCATATTCAGATACATACAGTTGATATTCAGATACTCCATATATCCAGATATACTGAATATAATCACACAGATTGACTCGTCACAATCCATCATCATCACGATGATAATAATAATTACTGTAGAACTAATTAAACTGAAACACTTACACTCGCTACGAATGCATACCGAGACATTTCACAATGATACTCATTCACAAACAGACTGATGACTGGCAGGCTTAAAAGATCTTAACAAGCTTTTATGATCCGTAATCTGTCTGCAAAAAAAAAGCGCATGTTTTTCCCAACACACCCCTTCATTTCATCCCTCTCTTCCCCATCGGCTCCAGTCAGGGTAGTTGAACTGTGATTAGGAGACTTCAGTAGTCATAAATGACCAAAGCAGTGCGCGATCCCCCGTCATTCGCAAACAAAACTGCCAACTCGCTGTTAAAGAACTAACAGAGAAGAAAGATAGAAAGAAGAGGGGAGCACGAGATCGAGAAAGCCAGGGAGAGAGTGGGAGCGAGTGGCAGAATGGCAGGCGTTTCTCTCTGCCTGCTTTAGTGTGGCATGCATCTTAAAACACGGTCACACCTGTCACTTCCAATCTATCTAATCCAATGTATACTTCAAACCGCAGCTCGCGTCTTTCTCCAGAGATGTCTAGAAAACAATTCGAATAGAAGGTGAAATGGCATTGGAAGAAACTGTATTCCTTCGCTTTTTAAAATCTTCGGCCGTGACACTAAGTCTCGGACAGATGAAGCATCATTCTTAAAGAAGCAGATGAGCTAATGGCTTATGTGTTGCTTTCTTTCCCCTAGCTTTAAATATAAGGCACACTGAGTAACAGAGGTCTACTGTAGGGTTGATATTCAGGTTAATACCCCCTGTTTTGTCCTTCATCTCGTTGCTTACGTGTGTAAATCTGATTTTACGCCGCATTTGAATAAGTGTGCAAAGCTCTGTGCTTGTGAGTATATGTATTTCTGATGTGCCGTTCTGTGCGGTGTGGGCGGTTCTGCTTTTAGTTGTGCAGATGTCAATTCTTCGTGGAAAGGCTGAAACTGCGCTTCTCTCCACGACCCTCTCTTCATCCTTGAACCACGGCAGCATGGCGACAGAATTAAACAACTTTTGTCCTCTTAAGCTCATGTGTGAAAGAAGCACATTTAAACACACTTCAACTCCTGCCAAAAAAGCAAAATGCCTTCTTTCCCCCTCGTCTTCTCCCTTTAACACAGATGCCAGCATTCCTCCAAATGCCACCTCTTTTCTCCCATCTTTAAAAAAAAACCCCAAAAAAACAAATTGTCTTTCCTGTACTCCGCAGGATTCAAACCTGTTTCCCTCAGAGCATTTCTCTCATTCGTTCTCTCTCCCTAAATAAAGCACACTTCCATATGCTAACTTAAATCCAGTTATTTTACAGACACAGGTAGCGTCTAGCTAATGAGTCTAACTCGATACATGGCCGTGTGATTCTCTGGCTTGCGTTCACCACGCGCTAGGATACTAACCTCTATGCTTGCTATCAGTTAAACTGTCAAGAGTCCCGCTGCTGAAACACACACGCTCGAGTTGGACATCTCTCCTCTCCTGCAGTGCTGACACCTCGTCTGTTGTCTTAAGCCTGTGTTGCTGATCTCTACCGTGTTTGTGCAATCCGCTCACCTATAAACCTGGCTCAACCGAGCTATTGTCAGCCCCGATCCTGCCGTGAACACACACACGCACACGGATGAAGACTTACTTGTGAAGTGCTTCACACAGTTAAAAAAAAACATACATTGTCTCGTCCCTGTCCTT
Organism: Siphateles boraxobius; assembly: GCF_051911475.1. NCBI lineage: Eukaryota > Metazoa > Chordata > Actinopteri > Cypriniformes > Leuciscidae > Siphateles > Siphateles boraxobius. The sequence goes on along the minus strand of NW_027508799.1, from coordinate 23,430,749 downwards.
CTGTATTAGGGAATTTACATGAGATTATGGCATACAAAAAGGCTTAAATTAATAGATTTGTATGAAACTGAAAATTAATGTATTCTCAGATTTGTAGTTTTTGTTTGTTTGCCAAAAAAACATGCGTTTCTAGTTCAATTTGACTAATTCATATAATTTATCTGATTATAATAAGTGTATATATATAAACACATACATTCAATATTAAATAAAAAATATATAAAAGTTTGAAGTATAAAAACAAATTAAATCAGCTTTTAATGATATTTTGGAGAACAAAGGATTAAATTGATTTACTTTCCATATAAAAAAGTAAATTTTTACAAAAGTAATTTTCAAGAAGAGTACAGGCTGATGGGTATTTTCTTGTATTTGACATTGAAAGGCTGTATTTGACACATCCAAGTACAAATCTTAACGTGAAACACACATATGAACACGTCTTCTCTTAATGACAAAAGGGAGAGTAATTAACACCTCGCTATTATCACTTGCGTGTAAAGCTCTTTCCACCTTTTGGATTCAAAGCCTTTTACTTTCCGCCTGTAAAAAAAAACTGGCAGGAGTTTACAGACTGCCGTGGACGCGCACCGTCGCACCAACTTCTATTGTAGCAGGTACCGCTCGCTTCAGCCCGCTGACCCCATCGTCACAAACACGCGCCTCCCTCCTCCTCTCTCTCTCTCTCTCAGGATGAAGAGGTCAGCGGAGTCTGAAGCGCGTGTGCGCCGCTGCCGTGTTAATTTACAATGACAAGATAAAGCGGTAATCTTCTGCTGCGCGCTACCCAGGGACTCGCCGAGTCGATTTACACTTCCCTATCACTTTATACAATTGCCGTGACAAAGCCCCTCCGAGTCCCCACTCGTGTAAATCTCTCTCTCCCTCAACACTTCTGCCAGTCAGCGTGGATCGGCTCAGGGAAACTTAATGTCTCACACATGCCAGCCTGCTTTCCCCAAAATCCACCCGTGCTTGAGACGGATACGCTTTATTAATCCACATCAAATACAGTGCGCCTGCTTTTTTCATGCCACGTCTGTCATGTCAGCGCGAGAGACAGATACAGCAGTCTAGTCTTTCAGATAAAACAACAATTACAACTACTGCACTGTAGCTGATACATAATTATTCACATTACGATTAATAAGAACAACAATCAACTGTATGGACTCCCCTTTAAGGATGGAATAGGGTAACAGGTGTAGTGTTGTACACCCTAAACCGTACGATTTTTGCACATTTTTCCCCCCAAGTAGTAGTTTTAACTACTTTAAGTAGTTTTTCTCTCACTTTAAGTGAGAGAACTGACAGTCATAAATAAACACACTCTGCGCTGGCCAGTCGAGTGTGTAAAGTAAGAAAGGAAATGCTTGAGTGTGAAAGCTAGAGGACTTTGCAGTTTTGGAACCGTTTCTCACAATAAACCAGAGTCCAGCGTGCCCTGTAATCAGAGTTAATTGCAGAAATAGCTTACTGTTAAGTTCCTTAAGTACTGATTCATTGTTTTACAGCCAAATTGATTCCCAAAGCCGGTGACGACACAAGTTTATCGAGAGAGAGAGAGAGAGAGAGAGAGAGAGAGAGAGAGAGAGAGAGAGAGAGAGAGAGAGAGAGAGAGAGAGAAGAGAGTGAGATAGTGGAGTCGGGGGAAAAGGTCACAGAAGAGATACTACAGCTTGGACGTGCGATCTGGGTTACAGGGTCCATCTTGCTTTTTTTCATCGTATGGCTTTAAACAAACAGCACATGAATGTCTAATACAGTCTATAACCTCCATGACTACACTGTCCCATCATGAACTCACACTCCGCAATAACAGATGAACAGTCAAGCATTTGATTCATTTTGGCCACATTCAAAAAGACGACTTGTCTTGCTGCCTATGACATCATTGGAGCGTGACGGGCATTTCCACACCAAAAGTGTAATCAAGAGAGAGAGACAATGGGAGGGATTCATCCTGAGACAACTTGTAAGGGAGGAGTCAATCAAATGCATATTAATCAACTGGGAGGGACTAATAGGGGCTTCATCCAATCGTATGAGAGGGTTTTGAGCGTATAGACGCCTCCTGGGGGGGCGACTCACCATGTTCGCGTGTAGTGTTGGGGGGCTGTCGAGTAGTCGAGGAGATCGCGGGGACACTTTGCTGCAGTACGAACTCAGGGGCAAGTGAATGACAGCATGTCCGTCAACCTCTTCATCCTCCAATCGCTGTCTGCTTGTCGCCATGACTACCTCTCCATCTGTTCCCCCATATGGAGAGGCTGGTCGCTTGGAAGACATCCTGGAAAAATGAGAAAGGAAAAGTGACTGAGGCATTCAGGAAAGACATGGCAGAGACAGAGACGTGGCTGTTGTTTAATTGTGAGTGACATATACGGGAGCATTTCACGCACACACACACACCTGACACACGCACACTACTCGCATAATGACAGCCATCAATGCCATAGCTTTGTCCACATCCATCCCTCCATCAAAGACACGTCCCACCTACACTATCACAGAGCCATTTACTGTAGCAGCACCGCACACAATGTGTTTAGCTAGCCTGTTTGATGTAAAGACTCGAGCGGCCCATTAAAGAAAAGTGCATCCAGCCCAGCGCACATCAAATATCACGTTAGCCAAGAACACAGACAGACAATGTTGTGTACGTGAGTGTGTGTGCCACAGTAGATGTTAATGACAGAGTATATGGTGTTGACAATGCCAGAGAAAATAGGCCTTGATGACGGTCTGTGTTCCTCTGATACCGTCAGGAAGAAAAAGCATTTATTAAATGAACTCTCTCTCCCACAATGCATGGTGAGGAAAAATGAATATGCTCTCGTAATAAGATTTCATCTGGCTTACGGCATTGCCTAAGTGCTTTCATAGACGCTTCTCAGCCTTGGAGCTAGTGTTACTATGGCCCTGGGGAATAAGTACCACTCTTTTAAAAGAAAAGGACAAACAAGGATAAAGGGAGATGGAGAGAAGTACTTTTATTTGGCTTGTACTCTGCAACTAAAAGAATTGGCAAACAAATTTTATTTGACGGCAATGTCGTAGTAACTTTGCTTTTCTCCATAAGCTGTTTTATAAGCAAAGTTATAGAAGCCCATTTCTTTTCATTCATATATATATATGCACACACACACTTCCCATAATTGCAACTTTATCTCTCACAATTGTCACTATTCCTCATAATTGTGACTTTTTTCATAATTATGATATTATACCTCACAACTGTAATTTTATTTTTCATTACGACTATTTTCTGTAATTTCAACTTTGTTTTACAATGTGTCCTTACATCTCACAATTTTGACTACTGCACATAAGTGCAACTTTATATCTCACAATTCTATTATTTGTTTCTCCCACAATTGCAACCATGACTCGTAATTTTATGACTCATAACTTACAATTGTGATTTTATATTTCGCAATATGACTGTCTCATAATTATTTATTTATCATACCTGTGACCTTATTTCTCACAATTGTAACCTTTTCCCCCTGCAATTGCATCTTTAGTTTTCACAATGTGACTATATCTCATAAACTTGATTTCATCACTGCCTTTATAGCTTATTTTTATACCTTAAAAACCTTATATCTTATATTATACTATCTCATAATTACTCATTTTATTTTATGCTCTGAGGTGGAAAATGAAACTCACATACGTACACAGTGGGTGCAGTTACTTTTTTCGCTCCAATATCCTTCATCAACTAGCATCCACAGTCTCAGTACGGTCCAGTTTGCGTGTGCTGAACTGAATGGTATTCTCATAGACCTGGTCTGACTCAGACGCCACATCTGGCGGAGCTCCTGGGTGCTGCTAAGGTTTCTCTTTCTCTCATTTACTGCTTATTTGGTTTAGATTAGCTGTAAAGACAAACACCATATAATATTTCTAACCGTCTGGACGGGATAAAAAAGACTCACCTCAATCAAACCTAAGACTGGCAGCTATGAAAATGATGAAGATGTGCTCAAGTCTTGACTGTACAGGTGAGATTTAAATGATACACTTTGATGCAGAGTCTGACAGAAACTGCTCTGTCGTAACAAATTCTGTAACACAGGTGTATTATATGTACGAATGTGAGACTAGAGACTATATCTGTGTTAATTTGGCTGTATGAATGTGAACGTGTGTGTGTGGGGGGTACGTTGGCTGTATACTGGTTCACACTGGGGCAGTAAAAGCAGTCAGTGCAGCTGTATAAACTGCAGTTGGGCCGTCAGAACCGCACGGCCTGTCTGCCCCTCCACCAGCACTCTGTTTACTCTACCTCCAGACACTCACACACACTGGGCCCTTTTGTTTCACTCCGACACACACACCTCTGTGCCGCTCTCTCGAACACACCAACCCCCAATACATACATCAGGACCAACAAAGACACACACACACACACACACACACACACGACCCTCATCTAAACGTAGGCAATCGAGAAACGGTTCATATTAGAACCAGCAAATTGCTTGTCACATCCAACTTGAACCGAGAACTGTTGTTTTACCAACTGCTTAGTTAAGGCTTGTGAGACTTACAGTAAATTAGCGTTATGAGTAGATGGAAAGCTAGTAGGAACACATTCATATCAGTGATTTGTAGTAAATAATACTTTACTTTAAAGAAGAATATTAAAATATGTAATAATATATAAAAAGCAATTTATGTTCATTATATAATTTTTAAAAGATTAAAAAAATACTTCCTTAAAAGTGTTAACGGAACCGGAATCATTTAGTGGAATCCGTTTCAGAACCAGATTTTCTTATAATTTCCGAGTTATAAAATAGCTTCAACATTTATTTTCAACTAATTCGCAGCTGTTTCCTATCCGTGCGCTACTTTGGACACGTCTGCATCTCTTTTGCGCTCTTCCCCGTCTCGTGCACTCTTCCGTTTGCCTCTCTCTTCCCTACTTCCTTGCCGGCCCACTGGCAGAAGCTTTTCACAGCACTTCTTGTGCAATAAAATGTCTATTTTCCTGCGAGCCTTTGAAGTGTAATTACTATACAATTCTGCTCCCCGGGTGAGCAGGTTATAGCCACTATTTCATTTAAAGTTGGCAGACCTGTCATGGTGGAGAGTCTACATGAAACATTTAAAGCTTGTTGAGATGTTGGGATTAAAAAAGAGAGGGTTTTATTAAGCAGATAAATTGGCAGAAAAGCTGGTCTCCAAGGTCATAATTAGCAGCCATTAGCATAATTTCACTCCATCCTTCTGTGGTTCCAATAAAGGCCGGCCTGCCAAACACACAGACCCTGTCCACTGACACACACACACACTTGCTAACACAACACACGCACAAAGAACAGTCTCTGAAGCTTCTTTGCAGGCTAGTCGTGTCTGCTTAATTTGCATTGTAAACTTTAACAGCAGTCTTCACTCATTATCTGGTGGATTAATAACTTTATTGCCATTCATTTTCACAAGGCTAAGAATTATGTTATTCATAAATAGGCTCGAATATCAAAGCCGAACGTGCTGATACGGGTGAGGTGACTAAACACGTGTAGAAACACAAATGATGTCAGTATAATCTCCAAACATTATTATTATTTAGTTTGGGGTGTATTATCAAAGAAAATGCCATCACTTTTTTATATCTCACGAACTTTAGCATTCATTTAGAGGCTAACTTTCATGGCTAATTGTTAAAAGCTAATGGCCGCCCCACCGGTGTGCCACTCGACCCCCTCCCGCCAGCTGCGTATGTTAAGCCCAGATTAAAGGCACACTTTCCCTATGAGCTTAGACACAGATTGAGCGCTTTCCTAAGTCTCTCTCATATCACATGTACATTTCTCCGCAGACGCTAATCGTCCAAAATACAGGGTCCATTAAACAGCGGAGTGGAGCTGCACTTTAAATACTGAATCTAGGAGCTTTACCTAATCACCATCAGCAGTGGTTAACACTCCAGAAGTGCCTCTAATGACAGGACATAATTTAGAGGCTAAACGTGTCACATACGCACACACATGGATGTCCATGGCCCACAGAAAAACTTGCACGATGATGCTTTGCGGATGTCGCATGCATGCCTACGATAAAAAGCATTCCGATATACAGAGAATGGTTGAAAAAGCCATGATAGACACCTTCTCTTGTTTTTATATAATGTGAATAATAATGAATATTTTACCTAATACCTGAAGCCTTTCAGCAAAACTTTGCATATGAACAACATTTGATTTATCTTAGAATAAATAATATTTTATATACATGCATTTATTTATTAATAAACATTTTGAGAATAATTTATCACTAAATATTAATTAAATGTTTTACTTTTATATTTAAGGACATCCCTGTGCATTCCCCGAGGAAGTTTTTGTCAGATTTAGGGGGGCATTTATATCTTCCAAGTAAATCAACACAAACACTGCCAATATTTCTTTTTTAATGAGGCATTATACTCTATTTTAAAAATAAGTATGTAAAAAACATCATTACACCGGGTGAAGGTAAATTCCTGTGTATTATAACTATTTCATAAGGAAGGTCAGCTCTTCTTTGTTATCAGACTGTGGGAATGAAACGAAGTGTGTCCAAAAGTTCAGACAATCAGCCCGTTCAGCACAGATAACAACAGCAATGCCTTCGGTAGGAAACTGAGAATACCTCACAGTCCACGCAGACATTAGGAGATGTGCTCATCCCTTTTTTACTCTTTATCTTCTGCTCCCAGGACGATAAAGTCGCAGATAGTCCCGTCAGGACGTCCCCCTTTGCACAATCAACCATTTGTGCCCAACTCTCTCTGTTTTGAACAGTCTTTTAAGTATATTACTTTACAGCTATTTATAGTTCTCTCAATTTTTCTCTCTGTGGGAATGTAGCGGCCGGCAGCAGGGAGGAAGCGAAGAGCGAGTCAAGAGAGAGCGACTCCGCTGAAGTGAATTCATCCGTAGTGCAAACTTTTGAGGGCTCTTCATCATTCATGTTGTAATCACTAATCACAGAGTTCACCACTGCTGTGAGGGCACTTGGATTTTCTGCGGGTTAATTTTCCAGAACATCATCAAACGATCACGTTTCCACTCATCAATGCTTGAAAAAATATGACTAAAAAAGTGCATATACCTTTAACAACGTTAAAACAACATCTCAGTAACAGTAAACTGGTAAAAAGACACATTCACCTGAAGTAAAATCTGAAAAAAATATGCTAATAGGATCTGTACTAGATGGTACATTTACCAAAAAATAGCTCATTACTTTATTAGAGATTTACACATCAAAAAACAACTTTTTTTTGGTTTACAATCTCTTTAAGACTAGCTAAATGCAGTAACAAAGATTTGGTCCCCCCTTAAAGTCACTGAATAATCATTCCACACATAAGTACATCTGTACATACACACACATTATTCACACACGTACTCAGGGAAAACACAAAGCTGCCTCTGTTTCCCCCTCTGACGCGAGGGCTGCAGGGCCACCCCAATTTCCTGTCCAGCGTGGCCACAAAAGGCAAGAACACAGAGCCTAATGTCACTGTCAGCCATTACTGTTTAGGCATGGAGGTGAATTCACAGACACACACACACAATCAAAAGTCATATGAGCAAAGCAAAAACAACCCGTTTGCACGCACAAACGCACAATAAGCAATGGTGAGCGTTTGCCGCTGGGTGGACACAAGGCACCAGCGAGAGCGTCGTGCCCACAGCGCCAAGGCAACTGCTGCATCAACACACATATACAGGGAGGGGGGGTTGCCAGTATTTTAGTCATCGCTTCATCTGTCTGCATAGTTTCCTGTCATCTCTCGTCTCTAATTATTTATTTCTCTGGACTGACTCATGTTTTCACTGACATTTTAAATCATACACACACACACTTGAAACTTCTATGAAAACTTTCTCAGCCTCTGCTTGCCTTCTTTTAAATTGAGTGAGGGTTTGTGAATATGATGTCCCCATCAAATGATTATCCATCGTGTTTTGCTCCCAGAAGCCCCGGCTGCTGTGAAAACATGTGCTGGTACAATTTACTCCATTCATATAGGCCTGTACAACAACAAATTATGTCTAAAAGATGTACGCAACATCCTTCCTGCCAAACTCCTCCTTTACCTGCATGTACAAAGCTGTTATTATACAGCTTGAAGGATCGGAAACAAACGAAAGCATTTAGCTAAGCGGTCCATTGATGTTTATTATCCTTCCAATGATGCAATTGTTTGGGCCCTCACCTCTGACCTTGTTGTCATACGGTTTCTGTGTTATTATCCTCTCAGTCTTGATAAATAAGACTTTAACCTAAATGGCAAAACTCAGTTCCCCTCCATCTCAGAGGATGTCTCGACTGTCAGCTGATCGCACAGGGGAGGTCTGGGAAGACTTCTGAAGGGGGGAGGAGGAAACACTTCAGCATTCTTCTATGTTAACCCTCCTTTTTTTTCATGGAGACACGGTTATCAAGCCGCAGCGAGAGCTCATAACACAGACTACACAATGGAGCTAGTCTGCAATGAATGACCCAGAGAGAAGATCCAGAACCTCCATCAATCAGACAGAACACGCACACACGCTTCTGGTTTACTATCTTTGTGGGGACTCTCCATAGACGTAATGGTTTTTATACTGTACAAACTGTACAAACATATTCTATCCCCTTACACTAAACCTACCCTACCCCTAAATTTAGAAAACACAGAAAACTTTTTTCTTTAACTACATAATACCACACTTTGGGTATTCTACAAAGCAGCTTGCTTGCTATAATGAGTGTTTAAGTGACAGAGGTAAAGGCAGGCTGGTGGTTTAATCAGTTTTATCTTTGACTTGAATGATTCAAAAATTGAAGTGTATCAGCCACATGTGTCACCAAAAAGTTCAATCACACACACTTAGTGGTGAACCAACCCACAGTGTTTTCTGTGTATCTTCAGGAAGAATTGACTGACCCAGAGAGAGAGAGAGAGAGAGAGAGAGAGAGAGAGAGAGAGAGAGAGAGAGAGAGAGAGAGAGAGAGAGAGAGAGAGAGAGAGAGAGAGAGAGAGAGACAAATGGAGAAGTGTTAAAGTCCCCTTTCTCCCTCCCGCACTCACTCGCTTTCTCTCTCTCTTTGAGGAATGTGACAGTTTGTCCATAGAATATCCTCTGTGCTCCTCAAATAAAACTAAACTCACCCAAACTACCAAACCAATAATAATAATAATACAGTTATTATATTATATCATAATATTTGAATATAATATATTTAAGATAAAGCAATATTGCTTAGAATTAGTTTATTTGTAGTACAGAAAACTTGCACTTAATAACTTAAAACACTTAATCACTTAAAACACTTAATCCTGTAATCTTTAGTTGTCAAATATATCAAATAAACAATACCAAACAGGAAATATTCTTAATGAATAAATGTGCATTGTATAAATATTAATGTAAATGTATTATTACAACTTTTTTTTAGTTACAAAACCTCTCGCATCTTAAATTGCACTAGTGTTCTAAAAACTAAATAAAATTTAGGCTCATCTTAATTTAATAATTTAAGCATTCATAAAACAAAATCAAGCAAATAATTTCAGTGCTCTTGGATGTCAACATATGAACAAAAATTATAAATCACATAAGCATAAATCATCATGATTTCCTCCTTTTTTGGTCTCATAATATTTTTTGTATAAAAACTGTATACATTTTTTTTTTTCCCCTGTACAAATTGAAAATAAAAACAGACTTACAGTGTTTTAGAAACAGTCAGCATCAGAACAGAAGAGACACACACACACACAGCTACACATACAATCTACACGGACAAATGTAGCGCTTTCGCTCCCGTCCACACACACACACACACACACACACACACACACACACACACACACACACACACACACACACACACACACACACACACACACACACACACACACACACACACCCACACACACACACACACACACACACACACACACACACACACGCTCTTTAACCACTGACAGCCAGCATTACTGGAAAGTAGAGTTTAACCATCCTTTTCTTCTAAGTCATTGTAATCCTTAGCATTTATCACTATACATTCTGCTTTCCTATGTAATCCTTTAAATGTTTAATTCCTCATAGTTGTTGTTATCTTTTTCTTCCCCCTCTCCTCATCCTCCCCCCAGAGAGAGCGTGATGATTTATTAAAAACACATTTTCCTGACATATAAATGTGTTCTTAATTCAGGGATAAAACCCCAGAGTTTATCGCTGAACAAAAGATTAGTTTCATCTGGTAAAACAGTGCAGTGCTCTAATGCAATAAAAAAGTGTGTTTGTGTGTGTGTGTTGGGGGGTGAAACTCGCATTAAAACTGAGTATTATGGATAATCTTCCCTATGGAGCTTTAAAGTCAAACCTTCTTTATTCGGCAGCAAAGCCACTTTTGTTGACATATTAAAGTAGGTGAGAACATTTCCCACCTCGGACCACCACAACAGAAGGCCAACGCAGACATCTGGCCACAATAAAACAACAAAAACAGAGATTAAAACAACATGGACAAATGGAAAAAAAGACTGCAAGTCTTTGCAAAGCAAGAAAGTTGTACAAAAGAACCTGTACACCCCCCCCCCCCCCCCCCAACCCCAAACGACTTTTGGTTGCCAAGCGTGTTACCCAGAGGTGCAACATGAGCAAAAAAGAAAGGTTGTGTGCCTGGGAAACACTGACGGGAGATCACCGATCCTTATCAAACACCATCTAACACATACACACACAAAAACTCACACAAACACACACAAATATATATATATATATATATATATATATATATATATACACAGGGAGATAGACATATAGTGTACAAACATGCCAAAAGTGCATGTACCCTATTAGAACAGACACTAGAGATATTTACAACTTAGTTTCAAAGTGGGATATGAAGAAGACAGACCCAGCGTTCCATGCTCACTGAGTGCGTCTATAAAACAAACATCTCGCAGTCACGCTGAACTTTCTTCTCTTTTCTAAACCACAGACACATTCACACACAGCAAGTCCTAAACATGCCACACAAACAAAGTAGCCTGTTTGTTAGACTAACACACACACACGCACTTTCTCCTGCTTATCAGACAGTGTCCCTTGCTCTCTCTCCTCCCGGCACGGCTTGGTAAAGTGAATGTCTCATGCGTCAGTGTGTGAACGTACCTGTTAAACTCCTGAGGAAGCTCAGGCTCAGTAAGCATGCTGAAACAAGGGGTCTGAGATGCAGGAGTCCTTCCACGACAACATACGCGTCCAACACCCAGGGACCTCCGAGAACACACACACACATACACGCTGCCTGGTGCTCCTCTAACCTCTCGCAAAACCAAAGACTGTTTCTGTTTCTCTCTGCTGCACACACACTCTCACACGCTGAACCTCGCACTCCCTCCCCTCTCTCTTTCTCTCTCTCTCTCTCTCTCACTCTCTCTCTCTCCACCCCTCTTCTATGGCTCTAAGCTGCTAGATCGCCTCTTAAAGGGCCAGAGCATGACATGGTGTAGCGCGGAGCGCAGCTTCACACATACAAGCACACACACACACACGCAGCAGCACTGCCCCCTTCCTTCAGCCAAAGTGTCCCTCTGTTGTGCATCTGATCAAATGCACACACTTATGATCAAATGCATACACACATAAGCACACGCACATACTTTACTCATCTAAACGGGGCTTTACAATATAATAGGCTTCTGTAGTTTTTTTTATAAAACAATATTAATTACTACACACTTACCCTTAGTGTAAAATGAACATTTGTCAGTTTTTTTTTAAACAGTCTTTATTGATTTTTAGAAACATTTACAACCATAAAAAAAACATAAAAAAAGCAACAACATCTATAGCCTACTATACACGTCACAACAATGGTACATTAATATCATGACATGGTGCATGCTATGCCTGGTCAATAGAAAATAAACTATTTTGTTCAGCTTCCATCAAAAATCCTATAATGGGTTCCATACTTTTGAAAAACTTTTCAGGTTTTCCCTTAACAATAAATGCGAGTTTAACATTTTTCAGTTTTAGAATAAAAAATATATGTATGCATTTGACAATTTTTTTTCAGTCATTTTTCCCTTTTAGGATGTCCTTAGATGTCTGCAAAGTTTAGCAAAATTATCTCACTTTTTGGGGCTGTTTTGCCTTAATATTTTCTTATTTTATTTTAATATTTTTGTTTTGTTTTAAGGTGGCGTGAACCATTTTTAGGTCCAATTCTGGCAAATCGAGATGAATGGCAAAAAGTTGCCCATTTTTCCTGAATTCACCCTTAATGCTGAGCTTAAGCACGTCAGCACACAAACACATCTGAGTTTAAGCAAGCTGTATGCTTTGTGTTTTCACAGTGTAACTAACACACTGCCCCTGTCACTCTTTATTACAGAGAAGGAGAGAGTGAGAGAGAGTTACACAGAGGGAGTGAGAAGGAACTATTCTTCTAAACGGAGGAAAGCACGTCTGACAGATTGAAATACAGCAGCAAGACTTTAACGGTGAACTTTAAACAGAGTGTCAGTTTTTCTCAACCTCCTCACAAACATTGCAGTCTACCTTCTGAACATACTGCAGACACATTTAGTGTACGTCCGTGAAGTTATACACACACATACATACATACACACACACACACTAATCATCTTATTTCCTTTATGTCTCCTGAAGTCACGGTAACATTTACAACAAAATTGTCTTTGCATTGGCATTTAATTTATGATAAGCATGAATAAAATAATGTAATGTTTGATTGAGTAAGTTAGTGAACTTGGAATGGCACTGTGCCCTGGCCTCTCCAGCACACACAGTAATAATGTTGTTAGGGCATTGTGGTAACATTATTTGTACATTTTCCTGTTGATCACTCAGGAAATTGTTAGCAGCATAACAATGTTCAAGGCACACACCGACCCAGCCTGAACATTGCTAAAATTGTACGCTTGCAGAATGGCCCTAATACATATATAATACAAATAACTCAAGTGGGTTTGTGTCTGTATACACTGTATACATACACACAAGCACACATACGTTCATGAAAGTCTTCACACAATCCCTTCTTCAGTGTAAGTCTGTGGGAATTAATCCGCCAATCATGCAGAAATCGTCTGATTGTTTAGAGTCAGCACAATTCTAGTCAATAAGTCACACAATTTCATATATGTAGGACAAACTGTGCTGGACAACAATGGCAAAGTTTAATACTAGGGTACAAGGGTTTGTTTCAATCCCTAACTCCAAATATGAGCAATAGTAATAGTGATGCTTGATTTAGAAAGCACTAATACAAAGTGGTGGCAGAAGACAGGATACAGAGATGTTTCAAAGGGAAAAGAATGTAGTGAATAAAATGCGCACACACACACACACACACACACACACACACACACACACACACACACACACACACACACACACACACACACACACACACACACACACACACACACACACGCACACACCCAGCATAAGCGGCAAATTAATTAGCTTCTCTCAGGTAGCAATTATCTGTAGTTAAACATTTTAACGATCTTTCGAGTCAAGGCTGCAAGGTGATGGAGAAATAGATGAAAATGAAAAAAAAAAAAGAGTTGAAATAACATCAACAACAGCCAGTGAGACAAAGACTGAGAGCAGAAAATCCATCAGAACAGGAATAAAGAGCAGTTCCAAACAGTTTCATCCACTTTTAAAGCTGCTATTGATGAAGATGGCTTTTTAAGAGAACAGGAGCGTGAATGGAGAAGGCAGGTGCTTTCAAGGTTCAAACTCTCCAGATGGGCTGATTCGTTCAATTCCGACAAATCTACAAACTTCACTTTTCTAAGCACAGGCTTTTATGTGAGAATAATACTGCACCACACACATATGTTCACACAGGTATTTGCATACATGCAAAGAAAAGGAAAAAAAACGCGACAAATGCAAAGAAACAAATGCATGTGTGCATTTGTGTGTGTGCATGCACATATGAAAACACACAATAGGTCCCTTCAGCAGATGTGTAGAGTCCAAGCCCCCTCACAGCTGTGCTGCATTAGAGGCCCCGAGTACTGAGGGTCTGACACAGACAGGCAGTAAACAATTCCCTTACAACGTTACAGACAGACCTAAGAGTCAAAATCAGGGAAGTTCTTTAGCTTACCAAAGCCCAACAGTATTTATATCCTTCACAATATCAAACGGATCAAAATAATGTAGTTCAAAATTCATCATTTTGTTCCAAACCCATATGACTTTACTTCAATGAAAAACACAAGAAGATATTTTGAGAAATGTGCAGGTCACTTCCCAAATCTGTCCAAATCTGTGAAATTCACAACTGGTTGGCTTGTCATATGGATAACTTTTCTTTTGAGCTTGAAAACTCCAGTCCCCATTCACTTTCACCGTAAAGAAAAGAGAGGGCAGCACGTTCCTAGACATTTCTCCTTTTTGTGTTCCACATGCAGAAGAAAAAGCCATGCAGGTTTGAAATGACATGAGGGTGAGTTAATGATGACAGCATTTTAATTTTAATCCTTTCTGGATCTCTACGGTTGCCCATCTCTCATTCTCTTCATTTCTTTGGCTTGTGACAAGGTTGTGAAGTGCGTTTATCTGGACTGAGAGAGAGGAAATCTCTGTCTGATGGCTGAGTGGCAGACGAGAGAAGCTATTAAGATAGAGTCCTTATCTTCCCTCCTCAGCAGAACCCCGGCCTTACTCACACACACACACACACACACACACACACACACACACACACACACACACACACACACACACACACACACACACACACACACACACACACACACACACACACACACACACACACACACACACACGCACGCACACACACACACACACACACACACACACACACACACACACACACACACACACCTGTCTGTTGTCCTCTGCTGCTGTCAGTCATCTTGCAATGGTAAATATCAACATATCACAAAATACACAACTGCTTTTACATGTTTTACACTTTTAGTTTTCTGTAAGGCGCTCTGGGGTTGTAATAATGGTTTTTCTCTGTTTCACCCACCTAGGCAGTCTATGTTGCCCGTATGTAGTCGTGAATGACCCGCCAACCAGTTGTTAAACTGCACAGATTTGTGTTACACAAACAGCAACAACAAACGTTGGGTGAACGATCCCTTTTTCTTCACCTTGTGTGCACAAAAACATAATATATTCGATTTTATCCGTACACTGCCATTGAAAAGTTTGGGTTCGGTAAGATTTTAAATGAAAAAAAAACAACAAAAAAAAAGAAGTAGAGGAGAGAGAAAATATAAAATTGCCCAATGCATCTGTTTTATTCTGTCTATTTTTGTTTTTGTTTTTGAAAGAAGTCTCTTTTGCTTACCCATTCATTTATTTGATAAAAACAGCAATATTGTGAAATATTATTACAAATTAAACAACTGTTTTCTATTTAATGTAGTATTCCTCTTATGGCAAACCTGCGTTTTCAACAGCAGTGACTCCAATCACATGATCCTTCAAAAATCATTCTGATATGCTGATTTGGAGCTCAAGAATCATTTCTTATTATTATCAATGTTGTAAATGGTTGAAGGTTCAAAAGAACAGAATTTATTGGAAAAAGAAAACTTTTGTAACATTATAAATGTCTTTACTACCAGTTTTTTTGATCTGTTCAGCATTTCAGAAGATAATAATGTTGATGTTATTAATTAATGATTATTAATGAAATAATCCTTTTTAACATTGATTCTTGGTTTGGCTGAGTCTGGATTGGTCTCTGGGTCTGCTTTATTGCAATGACACATTCTGACACACTGTTTTGTAGTGTCCAATTCCTGATACACAAACACATGAATGTAAAGAGGGGACATGAATATTAACAACTGAACATTTGCTCTCTCTGAAAGTCCAGTGAGATGTGCGTCTTTTGAAGCTCCCAGTAGGGGAAGAAAATTCACAACCTGGAGGGCAAAATTATGCTTTATTTCACTTTCAAAGAGACATACAATCTCACACAACTCAGGTACTGCAAAATGCATTACAGCGAAGACGTCGCACCACTACAACCATGACCGACGGTCAAGAACCAGTCTACTGGATTTACTCATAACAAGGCTGAAACCAGCTCTAACACACTAAACTACTTTGCAGGACCAGGCTTGGGAAATAACAGTGTGAATGAAAGAGAGAGAGTGAAGAGAGGAAAGAAACACCAAGTGTCTTCGCGCCATTAGAGCCGCGATGGAGCACTGCATGAGCTCAAATAATGACGAACGATAATGCCCCCCTGGAACTCATCCATCCATCCTTTCTCTCGTTCCCTTCATCCATACCTTGCTCTGTTCATCTACTCATCCTATCACTAAACTGATGTGTTAGACTTAACCTACTTTTATTTAGCAAGGATGCATTAAATTGACAGTAAAAGACATTTATAATGTCACAAAAGATTTCCATTTCAAATTAATTTTCTGAAAGAAATTTTCAAAAACACTGATAATATGAAATTTTTCTGGAGCACCAAATCAGCATATTAGACAAATTTCTGTTGGATCATGTGACACTGAAGACTGGAGTAATGGCTGCTGAAAACTCAGGTTTGCCACGTGAATAAATTACATTTTTAAAATATATTCAAATAGAAAAGGTATTTTAAATTGTAGTACAATTCACATTATTGCTGTTTTACTGTATTTTTGATCAAATACATCATTGGTGAGCATAAGAAACATCCACACACATTGGGGAAATTCAAATTTCTTTCTCTCTTCCCAACAAACACATGAAACTTATTAGTGCTAAACCAATGTACTTCGGTTACACAAGCCTGATACCCCATAAACTGGCTACAATGTCAAATTTTCTGGGTTATTTTTTTACCCAGACTGCTGGCCATTTTGTTGGGTTATTTTCAAAGTGTTTGGTAGTTGTGTGTAACCCACTGCTGACTCACTTTTACAGCTTAGTTCCTATTAAATGATCTGGGTAAACAGGGGAGAAAGCCTTGCATTAAAGTATGCCTACATAGTACATCAAACTCTTCTCAAAAGCCCATACACTTTTAAATTTAAGTGTCAGTCTTGAGTTCTTCATGCGACAGAGTTTGCCGAGAGAATATACCTGGCAGTTCTCTCCAGGAAACTCAAGAGCACATGCTTCTAAACGGCTTCGGCACTTCTGTGCCTGCGGATCTGCGTTGACACAGAACAGTGCAGAAAAGAGAAAGGAAAACAAGGGAGGGAGAAAGCAGCATTGAGATGATTCTCCACAGTGGCTTTGTGCAGCTCCTTTTAAAAGTCCATCTGCGAGAAGCTCTCAGATCTCCAGCCTGCAGCTACAACACCACCTCCTCATCCTCCGCCTGCCTCCACGCCTCTACTGATGCTGCCACCGCAATCGCCTTTTAATGGTGAATAAAGCGAAGACCAAAGCTCTACTGCAAGATGAAAATAGAGTTTATTGTTTAAAAAGTCAATTGTGTCTACCTGAGAAACGACCTGGAGCAAAAATGTATTGTTCAGAGGTTTTAGTTTAGAGATGTTGTTGAGATATCCTCAGGAACTGCAGGAGGAGACAACATGTACAGAAGCAACTGTAACTGTATAGCTGAATCAAATTAATTTCAAAATTGACACATTTTGCAACAGAGACACTGAATTGAATCAATATTGAACTGACTTGAGCTGAATAATGACAGTATTGTCTTTCGTCTCAAATTTAGCCCTATTGGGACGGGACTAGTTTTCTAAACGACGTTTGAGTTACAATTCTTATCATTCGACGTGTGTGATTTCATGTAGCGATTCGCTTGGGACCAACATCTCTGTTTATAACAGAAGAAGTGTTTTCTAGATGTGGCTGTTACAGAATTTCATGTGCTGTGTGTGCGTCATGTCTTTTAATTGATTAATTATTAGCTTATATTATTTTAATTTATTATATAAAAAAAAAAATTAAGTAAACTTCACAAGTTTATAGCAGTTTATATAAATAAGTGAGCATAGAAATCTAGACAAGTACTCTTTCCTGACACTGATTTTAAAATGGACAGGCTCCATTTATTACTTGCATATGTTATTTTATCATCGGATACCATCCATATTGAAACGAAATAAAAGCATGTCGAAGATTGGTGCGCAAACCGTAGCTCAGCTGGGTAAAAAAAAAAAGCACAGTATGGTAAATTTGCCTTGGAATATTTACAGAGGTTGCATGAGAAAAACACAGACATGGCAGATTCAGACGGGATTAAAATAGCAAAGTTCGTGAAACACACATTTCTCAAACGACCCTCTGAAAAAATAGTACCGTCCGAATAGGGCTTTTGATGATGTTTGCATCATTGATTCTGTTTTTTTCCCATTGATTACTGTGAATTTGCTTTGAAACTTTTTCTATTGTATGAAGCAATATATAAATAAAGGTTGACTTGACTTAAACTGTATTTCTCGTAATTGCAACTTTATCTGTCACAATGGGACTTTATTTCTTATAAAAAAAATCTCTGAGGTGAAAACAAGCTACCATACACGCGAGACTAAAGTCTTTCTCTCGGGATAAAAATCTAAGAAGCAGCTGATTTCAATTGCTCTCCATGTCATTTTACTGCCGTCTAGGAAAAGCAATGTCGATATCAAAGGGATCTCATTTGTAATTTTTCTTTCCTCTGGGGAATGAAAGGTAAGGTACGGCGGTGGCATTCCTGTTTGTTCTGGGGAACTGTAATGTTTGCAATGACTGCTTTTGAGGAAGCCGAATAGTCATCGAGGGAGAGCGAGAAGGCAGAGAGACAGCAGGAGTTCTGAGGGGAACTGCAAACAGATCTTTCGCTTAATCCTGTTCACCTGGAGGCAAATCCTCTCTCTCTCAGCTTTTCCTCTGCCACCCAGACTTCTCTCTCTCTCTTTCTGCATAATCCTCCAGCCATGTTTCCTCTCTGTGCCATGGGCGTCCCCGTCCATCCTGGACCCCGCTGCCAGAACACCCATTCTGCCCCTCACGCTCTCGCCGCCAAACACTCCACTCTGCCCACCAAGGTCCTGTCAACTCCTGAGGACTACAAGCTCAAAGCCCTACACCACCTCCACTTTTCAGCCAAACACCTGACACTGCTGACCCTCAGAGCGGCAAATCTCCTAGACTACCTAACAAACACATACGGCCAACACTTACCATGCCAAACTGTCAGACATGGTGCCATGTAATCTCATCCAAACATCCTAGATCCTTCCTTACACACACACACACACACACACACACACACACACACACACACACACACACACACACACACACACACACACACACACACACACACACACACACACACACACACACACACACACACACACACACACACAAACACAAACACACACACACACACACACACACACACACACACCTAAACCTGCCAAACATCCAAGACTTTTCCCCATTCCCAGATTGCCAAATACCCTCAAATACTGCCATCCAGCACAAACTTCCTCAGGGAGGGTTCTGGGAATGCAAAGGAGGAAAGTGGAAAAAAGAATAGAGAGGAGGAAAGAACAGAAAACAAAAAAACAGAGGCGGCAATGTTTTTACAATGGAATGATTACAATGTAATCAATATATTCACCATGGCAAAATATAATATAATTGTACACCCACACACGGCTATATAAATGAGGACATTGCAAAGCTAGTTTTGAATACTGTAACCTTACCCTAACCCACAGCCTAGACAACTTTATATATTTTTACATATTTACAAAACAACAACAAAACCAGTGAGCCCATTTCATTTACATTATTTTTACACTTTATATATATATATATATATATATATATATATATATATATATATGAGAAAGTTTGGGATATTTTGGCAGGTTTATCTCACTTTTGTGAACTGATGTATCCCAAAAACAGGGTAAAGTAGATACACACAAAGAATAGATGTGTTAAAAGAATAGAATGTTAAAAGACTGACCAATTAAGACTGGCAAGAAAAAAAATATATATATATATAATAATAATACAATAAACATAAAAAATAAATAAATAATTAATATAATAAATAAACAAAATATAAAATAAAATAAAGTACTAAATAAATATTTATATAATATATAAAAGTTTATAATTAAATTAAAATTCTAGCATTCGGTACACAAATAGAACTAAAGAATATAACCAACAAATGCCCAAGGCAAAATAATAAATAAATAAAATGTTGTATACTTAATTATTACAAAAATATAGAATTATAGAATTTATTTATCACCATTGAGATGATAAAAGGCCCAAATATTAGCCAATAAATTGGTCTGACTCCTATTTTGATCACTACATTTGACCTTGCAAAGCATAAACTTGAACTTAAAATATCTACTCATATATAGGAAATAAGATTATTATGGTAGTATAGCTAGGGCTCATACATGCAGTGAGTGGATGTATATGTGCTTGTGTACGTTTGTGTGTTATGTCCATTTCCTGTGATCCCCCTCTGGCACACAGATGGTTAAGCCCACCCAGCACAGTGCAGAGGGCGGGGGAGGGGCACACACACAGGGCACAGGCTACAGATGGCACAGAGGGCATCGCCAAGCAGACTGCATGGCAAGAGGAGGGGAGGGGACCGTGTGTCTGTCTGTGTGTGTTTGGGGTAGACAATACCCTGGTATACTCTCTATCACCCTCAACCCCCCTCCCCCTTCCAAAAAGGCATCTCATTAGCATATATACCTAGGCACGGGTCTCCTAGGTTCACTCTGTTTCTTCTGCATCTTTTATACTGCTTTTACTTTTCATTCTTTATCTCTCTCCCATGTCACTTCCCTGTCAGTGTAGGATCTGCTTCCGATGCCATGCACTCTTTGATATTCAACAATGACTAATTCCCATCTGTTCGCTGATCTCCACGGACACCCCGTTCATAATTACACACACTTTTGATTGTTTCATTAGGATACAAGGCTGCTCTATTAAGTGCCATGATATGTACAGTAAGTGACAAGAAAGTATTATTACATAAAAAAAATCTACTTTAGTTCACCCAAAAATGAAAATTGTCATTATTTCCTTACCATCATGTTGTTTCAAACCTTTATGACTTTCTATTCTATTATTCTATTCTATCTATCCAAGCTATTACAATGAATGGGTATTACAATGAATGGGTACCATGAATTGTTTCAAACCTTTATGACTTTCTACTGTGGAACATGAATGGTGTTGAAATGTTGAATAATATGCTGGTTGCTCTTTTCCAAGCTATTACAATGAATGGGTACTGGAGCTTTCAAGCTCAAAAAGGCGCAAAGCACTACGAAAGTATGATAAAATTGCTCCATAAGACTCAGTTGCTATATTTCAAGTCTTTGAAAGTCAGACTGCACAAACAACCAGATCAGTTGGACCTGTGAACAAATCATTAAGCTATTGTCAACTGGATGAACTAGGCTAAATCAGTGAAAAGATTCAAATCAAAATATTTTTATCAATACCTTCCAAATCATCATGGAGGCTTGAATGACTTATGAAGACTTGGTATATAGCACTTAATTTTATTTATTTCATTTTTTGTCATTTTGGAGCTATTCACTTTCATTATACTGAAAAGAGCCGGCAGCACATTCTTAAGTATTCGTATTAAACAAAATCATACATTCTTGGTACAACATGAGGCAGAGTATAAAAGAAGAAGAAGAAGAAGAAGAAGAAGAAGAAAAAGACAGAATTTGCATTGATGTGTCGTAGGTTATTAAGGAGTCATGACTCAAGCAGTAGAATTTAAAGTAGTGTGAAACACGCCAGTCCAGCTCCTATTTCTTTTTCTTTTCCTCTAAGTGTATATGTAACTGAGAGGCCATGTGTTTGGGAGGAAAATGCCATATGGGGAGGAGTCAAACAATAGCTTGCTCACACAGGTGACATCATGTCATAAATGCTGCCATTAAGAGAGAAGGGCCATGGCTGGGTTGCCATGACGGTAAGCAGACCATAGAGAGGACGTGGCACGATAGCCCCCACTGCTCCTGCCAAAACAAGGCATAATCATCAGGTGTAGTCACAAAAACACACACACATGCACAGCTCTATCTGGTCAAGTGCATGATGAGAGCCATCTTGGCTCCAAATTCCAACATTTCAGTTGGCTTCCATATGTAAACTCCAACCACAGCAATTTTCTACACAAAACACCCTCATTTCCTCTGTGAAGACACAAGACACTCTACATTCAAATCAAGCAGCTATTTTGGAGAGAGTGAAGGAGTGAACGAATAAACAGGTGGGTGAACAAATGATTGAGTCAATATGAATAATCAGCGACGCTTCAATAATGAGGATATTTCCTGTCAGCTTTCAGTGGCTGAAGAACAGATGTACCACACACAGCAGATGTGTGCAGTTGGAGACACATCTGAAAGTTCATCTCGTCAGAGGTCCTTTAAAAAACACTTTCTGTTCATATATTGTTTTTTGCATTCCTCTTTTTTGGTTTTGTTGTTTATTTGTTCATCACGCCTTCCTGCACCGCGCCAGAACTGGCCCGAGGAAAAAACGGTGGAAATCTTTGGCACTCTGCAAATCTTTGAAGCGATTTGGAGAGAGATGACTTACGGAAATTACGAGCGTATCGTCAGACTCCGGTTTGAATGCACATGAAACACAACAGGGGAAATTTTCCTCAAAGATAAGTATGCAGAAACACACAAAAACACACCCCCGCACAAACAAACCCACATACATGAACTGGCCTTACCCTCGTTTGTTGTACTTTAGGTTGAAACTGGAAGAATTTACAAAAACAGTTACATTTATAAATTGTCCAAAGTAAAAAATAATGAACATAAAAGTTTGGGGTTGGTAAGATAAAAGTAAAAAAAAAAGTATCTAATGCTCACCAAGACTGCACTTCTCTGATAATATTGTGAAATATTACTACAATTTAAAAGAACTGTTTTCTATTTAATATATTTTTGGTGGAACACTTTAGAGTACTGTCATCTGAATAACTACACAGGAACAAATGAGTAACGCAATTACTACTATTCACTAACAAGAAACTCTGATTAACGAATTAAGTAACAGCGCTCAGTTGAATGAGGTAGTTCACTATTAGCTAATCAGTAACGACTATTTTTTTCATAACTCCCAGAGGACTATATACCAGTTTATAATTAATGAGAGCAATGCACAATGTATAATTAATTCTAAGCAAAGATCTTTGTAACCTACTAGTAATGACTCAAATCCTACTAGGGTGTTGAGGTGACTCAAATCCTATTACCAAATCCTTCAGAAGGAGTTACTAATTATTTGGATCAGCATTCTGAAGTGAAAAGCATGATAACACCCTAAAATGACTGAAGTCATTGTCACTTTTGAGGTTTTGGATATTAATGTAGTGTTACTTTATCCTTCTAAAGGAATTGCTGGAATTATTGGATTAGTATTCTAAAATGAAGATCATGGTAACCCACTAATGATGCAAGTGTTACTACTTCCTTCTAAAGGAATTACTAAAAATGTATATTAGTATTCTAAATTAAAGATCATGTTGACCCACTAGTAATGACTCAAGTCAAGTGTTACCAAATCCAATTCCGAATCAATTACTATCCAAAACCTTACAAAAACCTTAAAAGCTTACAATGACTTTATTCATTACTAGTGGGTTATCTTGCTTTTCACTTTAATACTGTTCCAAATACTCTTTATGAAGGATTTGGTAATATCTTGAGTCATAACTAGTGGGATACAATGATCTTTACGTTAGAATAATGTACAGTCACCTGGTCATAATATCCAAAAAAGAAGCTTGATCATCCTGCCTGGGTTTCTTTTTGCAAAAACAACAGGCTTGTACATTATGCCTGCCTTCACTCGTTTAAAAAACACATATGTTATATTTTTAACAATGACAAAGTTGTCAGTCCAACAGACTGTCAACTATCCAAACAGAAATAAATAAATGTATTTTGCTACATTTCTCTAAATTTGAATAGAGAACAGAAGTTTGAAGAGTTCCATCTTTGGAGGGTACAATGGGCACGGCTATGTCAAGATGCTGTGAAGTCCCAGATCACATGGATTGTGAACACACACACACACACACACACACACACACACACACACACACACACACACACACACACACACACACACACACACACACACACACACACACACACACACACACACACACACACACACACACACACACACACACACGTACATACAGTGGTGTCTTTGTAAGTGAGGGCTGTGTGAGTATGATCTCTATGGATCTCGATTGTGGCGCCCATGGGAGCAGATGTCACTGGCATTCTTTCAATTGTCTCTCTCTCTCTCTCTGTTCAGAGTGCAAAGTGAACACCAGATGGAGAGACAGCGTTTTGTGCTCCAACTCTAACTGCTCATCACAATGAACACTTACATGTGATATGAGAGGCTGATTTTCTTCCGCTTTTTCCTTCTCTCTTTTCTTCCCCATCACAAAGAAAACAAAATATATATATATTTTTTTTACTGTTAAAAGCCTTCTCCCTTCCACTGTACAAGCTCGCAGCTCACTGTCTCTGCGGTTGATGTTTGGAGGGGTGTCCCTAAGCTGGGTCTACAGTCAGGCGGGTGTATTATTTCATTAAGTGCTTTTCAGCCTAGAGGAGGATTTGTGAAAAATCTTCAGGCTTGGAGTGACAAGGTCACAACCTCTGGTAACCTCCGCCTGTCACAGCACACATTCTCCTGCCTTTCAATCAACACACAACTAAGGATGGACACATGTACCAGATCATAACAGCAATGATCAGATCAGTCAAACATACTGTATATGTATATAGAAAAAAATATTTTTAATGTGCATATGTACACTAAATAATCAAGTAGTCAGATGATTTACCTGCCGAGTGATCGAGTAATCAAATAATTTACCAGTCAAGTGGTGGGATTGTTTAACTGTTGAGTATTTGGATGATTTATATCTGTCGAGTTTGGAAGTAGTCAAATGATTTACCTGTCGAGTATGCGAGTAGTCAGATGATGTATACAGTACTGTACCTTTCGAGTGGTGAGATGCTTTATCTAGCAAGTTGTCGAGTGATTTACCGGTGATTTACCTGTCGAGAAGTCGATTATTTACTAATGCATTTGTCGAGTACTTGAGAAGTTTGATCAATTATCTTTTATCCGTCAAGTGGACAAAAACAATCGGAATGTCCATCCCTAATACACACACTTTAAAGACTTTAAAAGTCACAGAGTCTGAAAAATCACAGGGACATCAAGAAGCAAGAAAACTGAGTAGTGAAGAGATGAGGGGATGAAGATTTAGAGAAGGAGTGGAGGTGGCAAGGGGGCCCAAAACAGGAGGGCGGCAGAGAAGGTTAGACAGAATTGGGCATTGTTAAAGCAAGAGCACCACGTTCTGTTGATCCGTACTGATCCAAAGAAACAAAACCACATTGTTCCTCGCAGATGGAAGCGAGTGTCGTCAAGGTAACCAGATTAATCTCCCCTTTTTGTGCTTCCTCTGGTGGAGAGTGCTAATCGGCGGGCTTCTTTCACGCTAAAGCTAGCCTCAAAGCCCGGCCTCTAACTAGCCCTCTAATTAGCCGCAATTACAATGAAGACAACATGATGAGATAATACAAATTTGCAAAATAATGACATACCACGACAAAATATTCCTCCTACTAAGCAGCGGGTTTGTTCTCGCTCCCTCTCTCTCTTTCTCCTCGGAGCCACAATGAGCCGGGGCCCTCCTAAAGCTGCCCGGCAGGATGGTGCTGCATTATCAGACACAGAGACTCATTGTCAGCCTGCTGTTTTCTTCAATCACCAGTCCATTGTCTGGCATCTTAAATAAAAACGACTCGAATACAAGCACACATAATGATCCCCTTCTCACCAGCATACAGAGCTGTGCGGACCGCACTACACATCAAACGCGCACTCGCACACACACTGGCCCTGATGGACTCGGGCCCCGAAACACACAGCAAAGGTGTTTCACAACACAATTAGTGTGAGAGAAGGAAGGATAGAGCTTGTGGGGGGAAAAAATTGATTGAGAGAACAAAAGAGAAGGAACAAATGAAGGAGAGAGAGAGAGTGAAATGAAGGAGAAGCAAATAAAATGGGTGTGTATACAAAAGAATGATAGGAGAAGCAGACCGGAAAAAGGAGGGAGGAATGAATGAAGGAAGGAAGGAAATAAGTCCATAGAACAGAGATGAGTGACGGAACAGCCCGTTTTGTTTTCATCTGGTTAGATCAAATTAAACAGCCCTCAGTCAGCTAGATAGCATGCACTTATGTCATCAAACAAGACAGATGCAAAGAGAATGACTGATAGGAAATTACAGATAACAGAAGTAAAAACAGACACGGATATAGAAAGGTATGAAGGAGGGTTCAGATACGAGGCTGTCATTTTGAACCCAGAAATAAGATGATCCCGTTCTGAGGAATCCCATTAATATAGATGCAACAACAGCAACCATTCTTGAATTTAATCTGTGGTAATTAACTCACGCAGTAAATGTGTTAAATTGCATTTAATTAAACTAGCACGTTAACGTTGACAGCCCTAAAATCATATGTATATTTATGTATTTAAGGATCACTTCACATTCTAGGTACAGATGGGGTCTGACTTGTATTGAGATTCACACACCAAACGCTTCCTATAGAAAAAAAAACAACTACCCTAATGATAATATAATGCCTTGAGTTATTTAAAAGTCCAAATCAGCCCACATTGTTAGCCTCAGCAGACCTGTTAAATGATTTCACAGACTGTCAGACTGCATCTCTCTTAAGCAATTAAGACAGCTGTAAGTGATTGGATGAGCCATTTTCAATCTCCAATCATTGCTCCCGATTTCTACAACAGACTTGCTGACCTAAAGCCCTGATCAAAGTTCGGCATGTAGCCTACGTGACACTGTGCGCTATAGAGACGAGAGCAGCCTATGCAAAGACTTTATCCTTCGAAGCGGTTATGAAAAAGCATCAAAAAGACCCCCATCAGAGACAGACAGCCTCACAGCGCTGTTTGAAGTCTATTCCTCGTCATTAACCCAACCTGCATTCATTAACACAAACACAGTGGCTGTACTCAAAAGACGCCGCTCCCCTGATTCCTTTTTCCCCTGTTGTTTTTCCTGATACACCTTATTAAGGATTGCACTTCTCAAACCAAATAATTATTTCATTGAGTCATTAAAAAAAAAAAGTTAAATGACATTGGAACACTGGAGATTTGCTCTCCTTCTTAAAGATATAAAAAGAGATATTTTCCCTTTTCTGTAGTGTAAACAAGTTCAGCACGTAATGAGCAGAAATGAATGAAAGCCGAGACACCTAAAGTAGAGCCCAGACCAGAAATTAATCTCATTATTTCTGCAAGCTAATTATTTATCATTGTTATAAAACACAATAGACATTAACTTCTAAAGAAAGATACATATTTCTAAGCAGAGTGATATTCATTATGTCAGGAATATAAAAGTTTCATATTTAATTTACATATTTAGTCCAAGCTTATGGACATTCTGATATCTCATCTGTCCATGATTGACTAATATTTCTACCAGAGATCTGTAATTTTCAAATGACCAATACAATAAAATACTAAATGTATATTTCTTTTATTTAGATAAAGAGGGCTGTAATAATATATTATTACAGAGCTTGTGTAACAGTCAGTTTCTGTAAAGACACATACCTTAAAAGTCTTAGCTACAAACAAGATGTTGAACATTTCTGTTGTCATTGCAGAGGGGGAAAAAATACTGTACAGTTCACTAAATACACATGTACTGCAGTTGACAATGCCACACTTGTCACACTTAATGGGGTAAGTTGACACAATGGAACTTACCATAAATAGCCTAGAGTAGGATTTTCAGCTAAATTTAATCAGAAACATGAAAAATGTAAAATATCATGAATAAAAATATGAAAATATTGTTTTGGGCAACCAATTTAGTCACAACAAAAATGTGACAACTTGTCTGTTTACCCAACAACTATTAAAACCAAAAATATTATTATTATTACTATTTTAATCTGGTATGCACAGAGATTTGTTACCAGAAAAAAAGAAAGCTAAACCAAAGCTAGAGAAAACACACACACACGCATTCAAAATCTTACTGTTACAGAGAAATAGTCCTTGTGTCAACTTCCCTGTGTGACAACAAGTGCAAGTTTCCTATATTTGGTGTAGAAATGAGATGTGTCTGTTTACTAGGTTTTATTTTTTATAGTAAAATCTCAGAAGTGACCATGAGCTGCGATTCTTAGCTGTCTTTAACTTCACCTGTCTCCATTCCTCTCTAAAGTGAGTGTGAATGTGTGGCCAAATCACTCCGAACAGTCTGCAACACACACAGCCATTACATAATACAGGTTATTGTGCATATGCACAGTTCCTTTATTTTCTTTGGCCATCTTCATTGTTTACAGTGCAGTTACCTCAGGAACCATGTAATACAACAAGAAAAGCAATGCCAAGGAAAAGGCAAAAATAATCATATGATATATTAAGTAAAGAAAAAAGAAAAGAGAAACTGAGGGAAGTATTTGTCCCTCAGAGTTAAGAGTGTGGAAAACATTTGACAGCAGTCATGTCAGATGTTAATCTCTGAGTGTCTGTCATCGTGCATCTTCATTTCAGCCAATTTTTTCCCCATGAACTTCTTGAACAGCAGCATGTAAGTAATGTCCAGGTGCTCAATTGGTTTGAGATTGACTGGGCCACTCCAAGACATTAACCATTCTGGTTTCAAGCCACTCCAGTCTGACAACTGCAGTGTGTTACAGGTCATTGCACTGTTGGAATCCGAATCATCTTACAGGTCCAGGCACTCGTCCGGATTTCAGCACGCTTTTCTCAAGGGTTTATCTGGACTAAGCTCCATCCATTTCCCCCCTCTATCCTTATGAGTTTTCCCATTTCCAGAAGGATCCCCAAAGTATCCACCATGTTTCACTGCAGGGATGCTGCCAGAGGCTCAAAAATGTTGATATTATCAGGTCATAGAAAATATCTGCAAAATGAAGTTGTTACATTCCTATGGGCAAACTTCAGCCTAGAAGTTTCTTTAACAAAGGTCTATTTTTGCAATCTTTCTGTCAGCGAGATTGATAAATTGAACTTGCCATTGCTAATGCACAGCTTTCTGTACTGAATATATATATATATGCCACACAGTATATATATGCTGGTCTTTCAAAGAGGGAAAGCTCATTTTCGGCCTACATCATAAAATTGATAATTTATTTATACTTAAAAATAAATAAATAAATAAATAAATAAATAAATAAATATATATATATATATATATATATATATATATATATATATATATATATATATATATATATACTGTATGAATGAATGAAACAAACAATCTAAAAAAAAGATATTAAACTCGACGGAGGAAATGTGGGAATTAGGTTAAACTGAAACAAGGAATGTGGTGTATAATTGTGTAAAATGTATGATGAAACTTGCCTAGCAATTTCGCTAACCAAATACCAAGATCTAATACCAAGGTTGCAGCAGTTTGTCTTTTGACTACTCTTGCAAAATCCGCGATGGGACAGAGCTCGAATAGCTTCAGCGTCAGTGACTTTTTATAGACCAAAATCGCTGTCAATCAAAAGGAAATGCAGTCTTTGGACAGATCCTCCAATCATCACGCGGAAGCCCGGAGTCCAGGCCCGCCCACTCTTCCATTCTCCCCAGAGAAGCTGAGCGTCCGTGGGCGCGACATAATCGCAGATTTATCCAATGACTGTCTAGTTTGCGAAGCACTGAAAAAAACTGTTTAAAGTAGCCCCATTGAGGTCAATGGACGCTGGGCTTCAACAGGGTATATATATATATATATATATATATATATATAAATATATATATATATATATATATATATATATGTATATATATATATATATATATATATGTATATATATATATATATGTATATATATATATATATATATATATATATATGGTATAATATATATATGGGTCTCCTGGGTTAGGGTCATTGTTAGTTTGTTTGTTTTAGCTGTGTTTGCTTAATTATCTTGTTTGAGTTTGTTATTTATATGGTACCTTATCCTGCACTCATTGTCTAGTCACGTTTATGCATATGTGTGTTATTCTGCTATCTGTTTGGATCGTTACCCGTTTGGATAAGTAAAGTTTGTGTTGGAACCTTACTCTTCTGTGTCTTCGTCTGCCTGCCTGTACACACCGTAACAATATAACAATAATTATACATAGAAAAATATTTTATATTGTTGTCGTCAGTGCTCGAAGTGGGGCGGTACTCACCGGTACGCAGTACCGGCACTTCTACATTTTACTCTTAAGCGTACCTGCACTTTTTCTTGCGTACCTCTACTTCTCGCATGTAGCCGGTACTCGACCACTGACAGAAAAAGCGCCAGTGTCACGCCCGTTGATATACTTCGTTTGCAGTGCGTATGCAGTGCGTATTTTTTCCGCACCCATGTAAACAGGTTCGAGCTTTCACACAGCACGCGCATGCGGTCCGTCAATGAGCTCCTGGTGCTGTGCGTATACAGCAGTGCAGAGATCGTTCCGAGTGTATTTTTGCTGTGCTGCCCGCGGTGAATTAAAGTGACAGCTCATGGTTCGTGGTCAAAACACAGATTGACATGAAAATATAATAATCTCACCATAAATGCATTTAATTAAATAAAAGGTAATAATCTAAATGTATTTTTGGACTTGCAGACTTGGAGGAGTTCCGTTTTCGCACGCACGTGCACACACGCACGACTTGTTTTAATAGGCTACATTTATGTTGTTAATAAATAACAACAAGTTTTGTTATAAGTTTTGTTTTTCACTGTAGAAATCTCAAATGTCATGATTTGCCAATGCAAGAGAGTACCGGCACCTTTCTTTTCCCACTTCAAGCACTGGTTGTGGTATTACTACAACAAAATCTATACAATAAAAAAAAAATATTTAGGATGGAAAAATGTGAATTTATACTATGCATATTTTTAACAGCTACATACTGTATGTATAGTACTCAGTATTTTAATTTTACGACTGATAAATGCTGATCAATCAGAGTAAAAATAAAAAATATCAAAACAAATCAGAATCAAATTAAAAAATAACTTACTAAAAAAAATTATAAACAAATGTTTTGTATAAACTAAATGTGTGTGTGTGGAGGGAGGGAGGGGTTAACTTTAATAGGCCCTATGTGTACATATGCACGCATGTCTGTATGTAAGAGGGTACGAGAGAGACGGAGAGAGAGGAGAAACGGGGGATGTGGGTTAATATGTGTGACTTGGTGACTGAGGATCATTACGAGATGAAAGGAATGATGTGCAGGGCCCATAATGAGACTGCAGTGTGATTAATACTGACACTGTGAGCTGTCTCTAATTACTCTAATTCAATCAGCCCTGTTCTACACACATTCACACACACAGATAACACACTAACATAAGTGCACATCTACAATATCCTCTTGTCTCTCTCAAATACAGATGCACACTCTTAGACAGAGGCTGCTGCAGCCTGTTCTTTATAATGGGAGCTGAAGCTTCTTGAATGACCTCGACGGGCTGCGCAGAGACGCAGTCAACCATTTGAAACGGCATCCAACAGTTAGTGAAAGAGAACAGAACTACAAATAGAAACCGGCTGAGTTCACAAACCTCCCTGGAGTTGCTTTCGTATAAAGTTATTCTACAAGCAGAGGTCCAAATATACGTGTGTGTGTGTGTGTGTGTGTGTGTGTTCTTGTTTATATTACATTGCAGGGACCAAATGTCCCCACAAGGATAGTAAAACCTGAGATCACCTATGTTGTGGGGACCAGTCAGCGGTCCCCATGAGGAAAACATTGGATAGCAAAACAAACCTGTGTGTGTGTGTGTGTGTGTGTGTGTGTGTGTGTGTGTGTGTGTGTGTGTGTGTGTGTGTGTGTGTGTGTGTGTGTGTGTGTGTGTGTGTGTGTGTGTGTGTGTGTGTGTGTGTGATAACATTGGGAAACCCTGGTGTGGTGTGTGAGCATCTTCCTTGACTCGCTGGTGAAAAATCAGTTTCTTTGAAGAGAAATCTCCCTCCTGTCGTAATTAGCTGCGCTGCTTGACTGACGACCTCGTTAACGAGTGGCATCATGCGATTCAATTTCTCCATTTTTTTGCGCAGGAATCTGAAAGGATGTTGCTGCTAATTATCATAATTAAGACAGCTGATTTGTTCGCCTGTACACGGGGAAGGATGGGTTTAATTAACCAAACGGTTCTGGAGTAGATTTGGACTCGACACTGTTTACTCTGTGCTGTTTACACGACGAACGAGTCTGATAAAATGGTTTGAGTGTTTTTCTGCTCTCTCACTCCCACTGATATGCAAACATGCAGACACACGAGATCAAGGATAATCCGTATTTGCTAAGAAACAGATACAAAAATAAATTCTCTGTCATTTTGTGGCCCCCGATTGAGTTGATAGATAAAAATCAGCAAGTCTTAAGGAATTTTGCCATCTTAAAAACAAGCAGGAAACAATTCATCCTGTTTCTAAAGGGATGATACAAAAACAAAAGCTCATTATTTAATCGACTTCATGACATCATTTGACAATGACATCAAGCACCTTTCGCTCTTGCATGTAATCAGTTGTAACGGGGCAAATTTAGATTCAGAAGACTTGAATTATACCTCACCAATCATATGGACTTTATTTATGGTGCTTTTATGGTGTTGCCTTGAACTTTTTTGAGCCTTATTGCCCTTGGTCGCAATATGCTTTACTTTTATTGAAAAAGAGCAGCATGGAAAATATTTCAAAGCATCTCTTTTTATGTTCCACTGAAGAAAAAACTAACACCGGTTGGAATGACTAATTTTCTTATCAAGTTTAAATAAAAGTTGTAGTAATTTTGTTTGTGCTATTTTGTTTTAATTCTATTTAACTTTATTTTTATTTCAGTTTTAGTCATTTTAGTACGTCAACAAACTTATTTTATTTTAGTTAGTTTCACTTTTTCTATCAAATATTTATATTTTATTTTATTTAATCCTTTTTCAATTAACGAAAATGATTTTTATTAGTTTTACTTGTCAACAACTGCTTTTTTCCAAAAATATCAATAATGGAAGTATCTTTCCACATCAATAAGAAGCAACAACACTGCTTCTTATTGATATTTATGGGTGAAGTTTAACCAGAACATTTTTATGACAACACAACAGCTTATAGTTGGGGTTTCCAATATATATAAAGTGGCAATGTTGGCCTGTATATATACAGTAGACATGCATACATATGTGTGTGTTCAAGGTGAGAACAGTTAGTAAGTGGGACGAGAAGCTTTAGACATTACCGGGTGAAAGGCTCTTTGTTGGACAGAGAAGAGGAAAGGGGTAGAGATGAAGGGGGGTTAGTCGACCAGGATAATGCACTTCATTGTGTTTTGTGGAGGAATGTGCAGAGGTATGGTTCAAATCAATGCCCTGCACACTGCCATTGTCCCGCCCTTGCAGCCCCTCGCTACCTTGGCGACCCCCTGCCGGAATTAGCATGCTCCGCCCCTGAGCCTGCACTTGAAGGAAGAAAGCGATTAAACTGGACCTGAGGGTAATCTCTCCGGTTGTGTGTGTTACTGTGTGCTAGAGTGTGCGAGGCTCGATGTATAACAAGGAGCAGACGTAAGATGGGGCCCAGCTCTAGTCTGCCATGACTTGGCCTTAATTAGAAGAGACACAAACGGTGGGGTAGTAAATTAGTACTGTAACCGTGCACAAGTCACGTCAAACCAGACGCACACACAAACACAGTCATCAGAGAAGGACTTCGGGGTCAAAGGCCACTGACTAAAAGACGAAAAAAATGCCACAGGAGGCCCACAGTCGAACCTTAAAACAGACGGAGACACAATACACACATTCAGCTGTATCTGATCTATATCTATTCCCTGCCCTCTTTCCTAAATACCAGCTTTCACTCACCAGGGCCAGAAGTATTCATTTATAAGTGCAGCCTAGGCCGCTGTGAGAGAGTTTCAGGGAAGAGAGTTTCAGGGTTATGCGTTATCATACTTACATTTGTTGATCTTGTATTTTTTATATCCAACAACAACATAATATTATGCAATGGTATTGATCCACTGGTTAGTTTTTAGGTTTATTTGTAGAATTATTTATTCATATGACTTGAGGCGAAGTTAGATCAATTCCATCAACTAGGAATTTATTTGGTAAAAAGGTGAATGACTTTTTTAAATTTAAAAATATTAATTCAAAAATACATTAAAAATGCAATTAATTTATCCAATGACTTGAATATATCTCTTCTATAAAGAGCATGCTTTTTATTTCCGATTTACAAATTTATTTTGACTTTTTTATTCATAAATAACCTGTCTTGATATCAGAAAGAAGAAAAAATGTCCAAATAAAAGAATTAAATGATTCAAAAGAAAATATGATTAAGTACTTTGGAATAATCTTTAATTATAATTTCTCTATAAAAATCTAAACTGCTCGTGCTCATTAATATTTAAGTAACTTTTGTCCAACAAATCAAAACCATATAGTCGACTAACATGCAGGGGGAAAAAAAGAATAAAACTGGTAAATATAGACAATAATAGAGAGGACCATAGTTTCTATGCATGTTTTCTTACCAAATAAATAAAATATCCACCTCAAGCAAGCAAGCATGCATGTTTTTATGCACATTTTGGAAATTTTATTCAGATGTGGCTCTCTTAAAATTGTATGTAATATCCCAAAATTTAAATACAAATATGTGGAAGGAAGCCCTAGCCCATCTATTGATGACGGTCTGTCAAATTTGTGAGAATTGGAGGTTGTTTTTTTTTTTTGTGAGGGCAAATAAAATATGACCTACTGGTCTGACCAACCATCTGAATAAAACCTTACTGTAGAGCCCTGCACACACATATTACACACACACACACACACGCACGCACGCACACACACATCTGTCTGTGTGATGTATCTGAATGTGTGTAAGTGGTGAGGTTGAGGGGAATGCAGGATTGACTATATTTAATTAGTGTCAGTAGATGTGTCCCGCTGGAGATCACTAATTAGACTTTTACATGCTGATGTAATTACCTGAGAGTGCTGAATATGTTTCATTTAATACAGCCCACCCCTTTCTAAACAGCCATTCCGCACAGGTAACATGCTCAACCTGTCTGTTTCTGAGTACAGGGCCCTTTGATGTGGCTCCTTCGAGAGGCACTCAGCTGTGTCTAGCCACACGGCCTTGTAGAACAGCACAATATTGAGGGCAGCCTTGTACAAACAAGACACTGTGGTACGGACGCATAACTGAGAACACATCCTGACTGTATACAGGCCTGTCTTTGTGACAGACTGGAAGGGCCTACAGCGCAGCTCTGCAAGGAGGCCCATCTCAGTCCCTCAGATAAAGAACCCTCATCCTCATCTCCACAAGAGGACTTATCTTGATCTCTAAATGTTAAAGTGATAGATGTTGAAGTCACTTTCAAACCAAGCAGCATGGCAAATCCATGTGACCAAAAGATTTACGAAATCTGTGTGGGGAAACCTTTCATCCTCACATGAAATTTGCGATTGAGTGGATTCCTATTGAAATGACTGGATTTTGCCTGCGAAACACTAAATGTGACTGCACCTTAAGTGATTAACATCTAAAATTCTGGTCTGTTTAACACATAAAGCTATTGAGTGGCCTCAGAAGATTCATATGTACTTTATCTACATTTATTTAATTTTTTTAAGTTTGACAGTCCCTGGCCACCATATTCTTTCACTGTATGGAGCAGAGCATAAACATTAATCAAAACAACTTCTTCTAGAAGAAGAAAGTCAAATGAGATATTATGGTGAGAAAGTGATAACAGAATTTAAATTTAAGTAAACTATGCATCTACATCTCATAACAGGCTTCTTAGCAATGGCTTTAGCGTGCAGGAGGGACTCATTTTCTGAGATATAAATATTCAATTGAGACTGTTTTGTATGCGAGCACGACACCTCCATGCAATTCTGTTAATCTGCTTGGTGACAATGGAAATTGTGAAAGACACCTTTTGCATACAATTGAATTGAACCGAAATTGGAATGCCTTCCATTCGCAATGAGGATTTGGCAGCAAACCAAGCGAATCCCACACAGAAGAAAGTTTAGTGCTGAGACACCAGCCACAACTTGACATCTCACACCAGTCTGCCATTATTGCAGCACTTTTCACAGCGGTTGTGGGCCCTCGCGGCTCGTCGCTCGCTCAGACCACAGCAGTGCCCCGGCCCCTAACAGACACGGCGCGGCCATGCGGCGTAATTTAAAGGTTCGTTTTAATTGATTTCTTCCCAGAGAACATGTTTTCCGCCTCAATACAACCCTTTCTTTTCCTTGGCGTAACACACTCTCCGACTGGTTTTTGTTGTGTGCGTTTTTCCTCCTCCCCCCCCCCCCCTTTCTTCCAGTTCAGTCGAAAGTGCATTAGCTTCCAAACAGAGTAATGTCGGTTCGATTGTGAATCGATTGTACTCACCTCCCCAACAGCCCCTCTGCTTGAGGGGAAGAAAGGCTTAAGGGAGGGAGAAGTGTTTGTAAACAGTGCCATGACAACTGCTGCCTCTATGACATCGGTGCAGAAGCCCCGAAAAATGTCTGTGCACTTTATGTGCACTCACCAACATGATAGGGTGTTGTGTATGGTCGTCAGTGTGTTGCTATATAGTTGTTAAGTGTTTTTAGCCTGTTGCTAGGGTGTTTGCTTACTGGTTCAATTCAAAAGAGCATAATCCAGTGTTATGAAAAAACTAATAAAAACTAAAGAAAAAACATTTACGCTAAGTCGCTAACTGAAATAAAAATAAAAAGTATGGGAAAAAACTGAAAGTAAAAAAAGTATAACTAAAAGACATTTTTGTGACTCCAAAGCTAACTGAAATAAAATAAAATGTATTAATTTTAGTTTTTTATATTTTAGTACATTGTATTATAAAACGTAACATGTCTGCATTAAACATGAAAATGCTGATTAAATCAAATAAATAAATAAATAATGTTTGTATTAAATAATACAATTAAATAATAATTAAATTAATTAATTAAAGTTAACTTTGGCAGCCCTAAAATATTAAACTAAATATTAAATACTATTAACCAAACTAAAATAAACAACAAAAACTGAAACTAGAAAAATAAAAGCCAACAATTACAAAGGGAAAACTACCCAAAAAATGGTAGGAAAAAAGAAAAAAACCCAGAAAGAATCTAATAATAAATAAATAAATAAATAAATAAAATAAATCTGTAATAACACGCCCGAAACAATTAAATATGATATTCTTGACCTTTGAAATTCGTATGATCACCTAAGTAAAAACACAGCTCGCACTCCGCTTTATTTGATGACTTTTAATGTCCATACAACAAATTCTGTGGTACATTTAATGTGGTCATATGAACTTCAGGTTTAAAGGACCTTAAGTGTCTAGTGTGACTGTATTGTTAACGGACAGGGAAAGGTACCGCGTCTGTCTCACAAACTACAATGTCCAATTCTCAGACTGCACAAACAAGCCATAAAAATACCAGAGGGACACACAAAATCCCCCCAGATCACATACCCCCACCCCCCCCACACCCCCGTCCTAAACCCCTCTCTCTCTCTCGACTCTTTGTTACAAAGAATGCTATTCAGTACCCAGTGACTTCTCTTACACGGCAGAGGCCATCTTAATGAACAATAGCCTGCATGGAAACAAAAAGGAGATTATTAAGTTGGAAGATGAAGGGGGGGGGCATGTGAGAAAGAGAGAAAGTGACAGAGCGAGAGCGAGAGAGAGAGAAACGTGGCAGTTTCTATGGCCAGCTACACATCTGGTGGCCATGTGTGGCGTTGAGTGCTAATGATGGTCTTCCTGAACTCTCCACAATTAGTTGTGTCCCAGAGAGAGCTTCTCTCCATGGCCCAGCGGAGGAGGGGGGTGGCAGGGCTGCCGCCACTGTCCGTCTCTGGCCTTCAAAGAGCGGACACTTCCATTTCCACCATCAGTGGCTCAAAACTAACTAACAACCCATAAAAGTCTTTAACAGTCCTCTCCAGTGCTTTGAACAGACAACTGGTCATGATTCAAGCAGCCAGTGAAAAGAAGTAAGTAATAAAAAGTTTTAAAAGATGACAAAAACATTCCTTGCAACACACGGAAGATTATGGCATCCGCGTGCAAGGATCCGCTCTTTGGTTCTCGCTCAAAAGAAACCAATATCCAGTACACCGAAGGAAACACATCCGTTATGAGCGTGGATGAAGACGTTAATTTGTCAACTTTACAAAAAGCATTGAGTCAATTTGTCTGGGTCTGTGTTCCAAATAACCGCGGTGAACTCGCCTGTGCGCTCGCAGGCACCTGGATTCATGAAGGGGGCGACAACTTGTCAAGGTTTCCATCCATTTCATTCAGGATGACACTCAATACAATTTCAGCAGTTTTGTATAAAAGTGTGGGAGGCTTTCTTCTCAGGAGATTGGCTCCAGATTTGAAACCATCATGGTGATACAAATAGAAGATGGAGAATAAAGCAAAGCAAATGAGACCGAAAGGGGCAGGGGGTTGGAGGGATGCGAGAAAAAAAGAAGATAGATGGAGCAATGGTGAGAACTTTAACCTGTTCATCAAACTGCGCTGCAGAACATGATGCTTTTAACAAAGATTCCATTGATTTACGGTGGGCTCCGAGTCTGAGAACACAACAAAAATCTAACAGAATAAACAGAAATGTTGTGAACAATCAAACAATAAACACAGTGATCACGTGACTCATTCGCACAGACATTCGAATGAAGCATAAGATGCTCTTTGGATCATTCTCAAATCACGTGGAATATACAAATTACATTATTTATTTTCAAAAGTAGGTTTAGAAGTTTTCAAACTACATACAGTGTGCAGTTTCTGTCAGCATACACACCTTAGATTCATGGCCCACGTATGTTTGTGTGCATGTCTCTAAGTGTCTGAGAGCCACGGGAAACGAACGGGAAACGACTCCACCATTCAGTTATTTTCACTTTTCGTCTCTCGTTCTCCATTTTTCAAAGTGACTGCGTACAGAGGGAACAGCGTGAGATCAATACGGCTGAACTTCAGCCTTCGATCTCCTCAGTGCCATACCGTTACCACGGAGACAGCAGCTCTGGTCCCCAAGCGGCGGCAACCACTGGAGTGAACGGCTACATGTCCAGTGATCGAAGGTTTGTGCAGTTACTTTGCCCAAATCTTAAGGGCTTTAAATACGGTATCAATAGGGGTAAGAATACTACTGTATGCTAACAACCTTCTGATGTGTTAACGGAGCTAAATTCGGCTTTTATGAGTTCCTGTGGGAATTCCGACCTTTCAGCATTGGGGGTTTCCTCTGAGTAGACCCTCTAGTCTCACAAAGCTAGACTTGAGATAATTGAAGTGAAGTCTGGTTTACTTTGCAGCTCATTTGGGCAAAATACTGCCTACATAGACAGGAAAAGATCTATGTAAAGTGAACATCAACAGTTTGTTTCCACCCTGATGAACATTAGGACCAAAGCAGTCAAATGATGCATCTACAGAACCTAATGTCATATGTATTGCACATTCAATATTCCTTTTGATATTCATATTATTATTATTCTATCAATATACGAGTAAAAAATTTAACGAGCATTCAAGAACAGAACAGTCCTGTACACAAGCCCGTCTCTACAATGAGCGTAATTTAATTTGTGACATCTTCACTGGCATCTTGGTGTGGAGATCAAATTTTCAAGCAAAATGACCGCAGCGGAGCATCCACTTCCTCTGATGCCATGGCGACGAGCTGCCACGGAAACATGGAAATATGGGAGCATCACAACAGATTATTGAGAGCAAATTTACTTTTCAACCTTTTTAATCAGATTTAAAAATGCATTTTGACCAGGTATTTAAAAAAGTTGTTATGGTTAGGAATAGTTTATAGGTGATAAAAAACTGGTCCCATAGCATGTGCAACGTGCAGACATGTGGATATCCTTTGAGTGTATTTACAGCACTTGCAATTAGGTAATAGAATTCAAACTTAATCACATGCTAAAATAAGCTACTTAGGCTAAAATGTGAAAGAAATGCATTATGATTCAGATTCTTCGCAAACCACAATAACTCTCTCATAATGCCTTTGTTTCACTGAGAGGGTCAAGTTTTGCTGACATTGTGCTGAAAGGGAGAGTAAAACCTGAAATCAGTTTAATTAAACTAATAAATTAAATTAAAATTAATGCAATGAAGTAATGGAATGTCTTAGTGAAAACCTAAAACGATTTGTGTGAGGTTTCGGTTTAGGGTTAGGAGCAGGATTAGGGGATAGAAAATATCATTAGCTCAATACAAGTCAATGGAAAGTCTATGACAGGAAAACAAACAATATGAGAGAGACAACTGTGTTGTGAACTTTGCACTCAATCGATGATATTTCCATTTCTCCACACACAGTTTCACACTAGTATGTGAACACACAAACAATTTCTGCTCATTTAAGCTTTACAATTTCAAGATAAAAGAGCTGGAGTCACAGAACACAGCTACTGAGCACCTTTGAAAATCCTAGTGCTGTCCCAGTTGCTGAGTTACTAGCAATCTTGGAAAGCCGCTCGACCAATAAAATTAATGGGCAAGAACTAACTGTCATACAACAACAACAACAACAACAACAACAACAACAACAACAACAACAACAACAACAACAGACGTCTAGGTGTGTCCTCATTTAAATAGCAAGGCATAGTGTAGGTGCGTGTGTGAAAAATGCCGCTGCTCTCATTAACGCAGAATGCAGGACAACCACTACAGCAAGTGACAGTTGAAGAGGGAATCATGGTCTTGATAAACATTACAGAGATAGAGAAAAGCACAGGCAAGACAGAGACAAAGTGACTGAGTGTAAACGTGTATGTGTGTGTGTGACCATGGTGATGGAACTGTAGATCCTCTTTGCTCTGGCACTAAAACAACCATCTGCTGAAGCTTTGTTTTTCAGACCTGCGACAACAACGAACCAGCTGTACACGTCTGCGGGCATGTGTGCCTGTTCCTGCGTGTGCGCGTGCAATATGAGCGAGGCGGAAAACAAGAACAGGAGCAGAAGAAATGAAAGAGACGAACACCTGTGAGCTGCCAACACGATTCACGGCGCGAGTCACCTCACGGTAATGAATACATTAGGAACAGAGTAGCGCGTCCCAGTCCACCAGAGGACACTGAAATGACCGGTTAGCGGTCCCTCACACCGCATCTGACGTGCTGCTCGATTCAACCTGGTTGCAGTCTATTCCTCCTCGACATAACGGGTAACAAAAGCAAATTTAACCTTGAAGAATAAACAGCACGAGTTTGTATGTGGGGCGATCTTAAAAAGGCAATTAAGCATGATGGATGGTGCTTTAATCTGCGTGCAAAAATAATTGTCTTGTTTCATCTTCCGTCTTCATTATATCTAAAACTCAGCGAGGACAGAATGACAGAGAGGTGAAGTTATCAAGGAGAAGTGCTCTTTTACTGTTTAGACATACTGTATCAATATAGACACACTGACAAAAATATCTCTGTGACATTTGTATTGGTCTATTGAAACCTGATGTATCAAAACAGGGAATTAATATTGTGATTGAAAGAAAATGAACTCTGAAAACATTTTATTTAAAAGAGAAAGAAAAGTACAAACTCATTTCAATCTATTCAATATCAAGGGACTCATAAGGGAGTTAATAATATATTTTTGAGTAGTATATAACTCCAGGGCTCAAAGTTCATACCTTCTTCACAATGGGTCTGTTTACAGATTTCTATGAGTGACTCCAAAAGGTCATTCAGCACGTTGGGCATCATTTCTAAAGCCTGTGTTTGAATAGTGTGACTTTCACAAAGTTGCTAATGGAAAAGTTTGAGCAACATTGAGTGACACCCAGCGTTTGTTGCTTTGGTTCTCTGGATATTTCAGACGTCTTACAATAGAAAAAGGCAGGTCAGCTCAAGTCCCCGCTCTGTGTCTCTAGTCTGAGGACAATGAAGGTCACATAAGGGCACATTCAAGCCTCTGACATGCTCACAGCACCTGATAGAAAACTGAAGAGTCAACTCGATGAAAGAAACTGAGAAAGGTCAGAAAGGCCATCTCTGATG
Organism: Siphateles boraxobius; assembly: GCF_051911475.1. Classification (NCBI taxonomy): domain Eukaryota; kingdom Metazoa; phylum Chordata; class Actinopteri; order Cypriniformes; family Leuciscidae; genus Siphateles; species Siphateles boraxobius. The sequence goes on along the minus strand of NW_027508799.1, from coordinate 23,388,520 downwards.
TCTTAAACTCAGGACTGAGATAATGGTAAAATGCAAGATTCAGACAATTTCTAAAGCACTGATGAAGGTGAATGAAACATAACTGCTCAGTAACACCTGGCCAGGTGGTTTATTGAACAGCAGTACGTTCTATAGATTTGTATCAATGATGCAAAGGATTTCCAAGTGAATCAAGATGGTAAAGTAAGACAAGACTTGATTCCATCTATCGGAAATGTATTGGATTATGAAAAGTGGTTGAAGGGTTTAAATTAAGAGGGCTTGGTGACGTGAGCCAAAAAGGAAAAGTCGTTTAGAGGTGAAACAAGTTATTGTAATTTGAAGGTTTGTGAAGACTTTGAAGATTGTTTCTCTTTAGAATAACAGTAACACTATTTCGATGGTCCACTTTAGATACCTTACTAACTATAAGTAACTTTACAACTACGTGTCAACTACTAGTTATTAGAGTACTAGTAGAGTGTTTTTGCAAACACTTTACTTTGATGGTCCACCAACAGACATTATACTGACTATAAGCAACTGCAACTACATGTCAACTTATTCTACTAACACATAAACCTAACCTAACAGTCTACTATTACTCTAATGAGTTAGTTGACATGTAGTTAAACAAATAATTGTAGTTAGTATAATGTCTAAAGTGGACCATTGAAATGAAGTATAACTGGAATAACATTCTGCAAATGAATCGTTTACAAAAGGACCAAAACTTTAAGACAAAGGATAGAAATGAAACTTTTTGGTAGGATTTGACAGCCCCCTCTTGTCAGCTGAGGTGGGTTGCACCCACAGAATTTGTGATGATAGGGGCGTCTACACTAAAAACTGGCCCGTCACATTCAAAGACCTCAGTCAGATCCCTGAAAGAAGGAGAGAGAAAGCAAGGCAACAAATGGATGAATGACACGTATTGGAGCCCAGATGGGAGGATGAAGTGGCTAAGTAGAGGTAGAGAGAGAAAGAAAGAAAGAAAAAAAGAGAGAAAGAGAAGAATGCATCTCCTGTTCTTCATGGAGCGCCTCATACTTGTCCAAGAATAAACAGGAAATGCAGCTGCGTTTAGACCACCCCCCCCTCCCTCCTCTCCCTCCTCTCCCCCCCCTCTCCCTCTACCTCTCCCAAAATAACCCACATTCCTAACGGTCTTCCATTATTCTCTATCCATCCGACCCAACTTATCCCGGCTCAAAGATGTGGAAAAGGGAAATTAAAAGAGAAGTTCTTCGAAACATCTTCCACCCCATTCCCCAGGACTCATTCTTTGCTTTGTAATGTGGTCTGATAGTTAGAAATCTGGACACGCAGTTGCGTTATTTGACTAATCCCTCTTTCTTGAGAGCAAGAAGAGGAGAATGGTGGCTTTGTGGCTGCAGACAATGTGGCAAAAAGAACTATACAGTACCAAATTGAGGTCGCCCAGAGACAATGGTTGTCCTTCAGCTTATATTCACAGACATCCCACAACTCTATCAAAAGTGTTTCTCCACGTAAAGACTTTTGTATTTCTATCTTACATGGCTAGATAGGGGCAAAACTCCTGAACAGAACCTGTGTCACTTCTTCTGACATGGTGGCTAGAGTTCTGGGATTGAAATCCGGGAGCAGGCTCTGGGTCAGTGGGGAACCCACAGTTCTTTTTGACACCTGCTTACAGAAAAGACACAAAAGTGCTTGGTTACAGATAGATATCAAACACAAATTCAACTTATCCTGGTTTAGTCCCACACTGAGGAACCACATGACTTTATTCTGCACCTGATGTTAATCTGCTCTGATAGAGTGCTGCTCTTCATTTGAAGCATATTAGCTGCCCTCTTGGACACAAGGTCCAAACAAAACATGCATATGCATGCGGTCAGACCAATAGAAGGATTATGTCCATGAATACATTAGGGCTGGGACAGCATTTCTGCATACCAATGCGGACAGCTGACGTGCCCCTAGTCAAAGTGTCTGAGCTTCGTATGAATGTATACATCTGGACGGCCATATCATGTGATCTTATCACGTCTATAATAGCAGGGAAGATCGTTTGTTGGTTATTTTCCCACACTATTCAAATAGTAGCAATCACTCGCTTCCTTGGCTATAACAAAGAGAAGAGAAAATCATTTAGTGTAGAAAGATGTGGTGACAATAGAGAATGGAAAAACAGATAATAATGTGGAGGATTTACAGGAAGTGCAGGTGGCCGGTAATTCATACTAAAAATATTGGAGAAACACTTAATTGCCTTCACAACATTATATTATATTAAAATTTAAAATACGTAGAAAATTGTAAAATAAAATAACAGCTTTTCTAATTTTACAACAACAACAATTATTATTATTATTATTATCATCATACAAATTCTAAATATGTTATACAATTGTATATATTAATATAACAATTTATGTAAATGAAAATGGATATTTTAATTTAATACTGTAATAAGTATAATAATAATAAATTGATAAACAATAATATATGTCATCTTTTTTAATAGCTACTAGCTTTGATCTGCTAAAACTCAAAAATCTACATTTTGTCAACTATTAAGAGTACATTAGCATATAGATGACCTCAAAGCTACCAGAAATGGACAAAAAGCCACAAAACTAAGTACTCTGACCTATCCTTCTCTTTAAAAAATAAAAAATAAAACATTCAAAGACCTTATAGTCAGCATGACAGCTCCTATCATGCTACATCAAGCTGAAATGCAATCCCACAATCCACTGGGCCATGTGCTAACCACGCAGGCAAATCTCCCTCTCATAGGTGAGCTGACCCCACTGTGAGGAGATGAATGTGGGGTGTGTTCGCCCTCCTCTGTGGAGCTGAACTGTGCTTCTGCGCTAATAGAGATCTAAGCTCAGGAGACACAGGTGATTACCTACACTCTCAGGGGTCATGCCGGGGTCGTGAGCATAGCGACACAACGCTGTCAGACAGACTAGCCGGGTAGCTTTGTAATTACCCATGAGGCTACAGCAGTGCCGGAGATGCTGCGTTGAGGGATGTTGAAAGCAGCATCCTGCGACCTCTCTGATTGGGGTTAACAAGGGGCTGATTTGCATATAGGGAGTGGCTTGATTAGTAGTTTTGTGTGCATGCACAGATTCTTGGAAACAAGAGGGCGTCAGTAAAATAAACCAGCAATTGTGAAATTGTGTCTGGTAGCATTTTGTCAGGTCTAGGCTTTGAGGAGGCCATTTAAGTTCTTTATACACAGGGCCATTGACCCTGACAGTAAAGACCCATCCAAAACTGTTACCGCAAACAGTCCTCTAGGATGTCAATGTATGATGCAGCATTAAAATTGGTCTTCTTTGAATTAAAAAGGCCAACCCAACGCAAGTCTGACTACTTAAGCAAAATGCAAATTACAAAACTGAAGCTTGTTGCCCTTTGAGTGCAACAAAAAGACTGCAATCTAATTTGTAACAGTTTTAAAGGGGACCTGTTATGAAAAATTCACTTTTACACTGTTTTTGAACATAACGATGTGTCCGCAGTGTGTGTACACAACCACACTATTGTGGTAAAAATACATCCACTCCATTTGTTATTTTCCCCATAAATCAGAAATGGTGTCTCAAAATGAGCCATTCAGGAATGCATCCATTGTGATGTCTGACCACAGAATCTGGCCTATTAGCTTAGCTCCTCCCCTGATTGAGCTGTACACAGTCTGCCATGTTTATCTCCTCGCTAGAGCATTTAATAGTAGCATTCAAGAAATGAACTCTTATTAAAGCTACTAAAGTTATTTAGTCAAGAATAGTGAGTGATTTTCAGTTTTTCTTTCGTTGTTCAATTCACAATGACAGCATAGACAACAACAGGTACTGTATATTAGACTGCTGCCGTTTTAATACAGATCTCATATAGACGTGATTTTTTCCCCAGCTGTTTACGTTCACAGACATATTCAACTGAACTTTGTGTACATTTCACAGTTTAAGCACTATAAGACCCGCAAGAGAACACAAAGTACAGGCCTTCTGTGCGTGTACTTCGGCTGTGTTTACTAAGAAAACCGCATACTAGTAGTTTAAACTGATTTGGCTCTAAAACATGCAAATAATAAACTTTCATGATGCCAAAGAATTGTAGCCACGTGAGCTGAACCATACAGGTTTTAATTAATAAACAAACTGTTTTGTTTGTTGTTGGCAGAGTATCTGAGGCACAAGCTGTAAAGGCTCCGCCCTCTTCTGGATAGGGAGCTTTTGCTCATGCTGTTTTATATGTGTATCCTTAAATGCAAATGTTTTTGCTTCAACCCAAAAAGGGGCATTTACAGCACAATAAATGATCAGTGGGGGTAATTTGAACTGAAACAGATACAATCTGAGGACACCTAAGATCTTTTTAAAAGACGCATAATAGGTCCCCTTTAAAATCTAATTAGAAATGCGATTTGAAATCTAGGACAGTATCTACAATAAGGGAGGAGTATGATCTTGTAATTGATGCAGCTGGACTGAGATTAGTGTAAAGTGGTCACTAACATGACAAACACAAACTGAGTTTCAGTCTAGTAGCGTGTGGTAATGCATAACTTTCCTCAACAAGCTTCACTATTTGAGATTTCATTCATGTCTGTAACACAAACAGATGCACTACATTGTTGTCTGATCAGCATGACAGCATTCTTTGTCATTGTCAATCAAAAACAGAGTGGTGGTATGTTGCCCAACTCCTTACCCCAGGTGAATAAATGTTTTATCCTCTCCATCTACAGGCAGAGAACAGTCAGAGCAGCTCTGAGTGCTTATGAGAGCTCAACTTGTTATCTCAGAGTGAGTAAGTCACGGAGAGTGAAAGACAATGGAGCCATCAGCTAACACACTCTGACAGGCCACCCTTCAGAAGGGTTAATAGACTCCAACTTAGTGTTTTAAAGTGTGTGTGTGACAGAGATATTGAGAGAGCGAGAGAGACATGGTCATCAAAAAGGACATCTTATGAACTGACACCTGCATTTCATCACTACAAACACACACACCATAATGCATTATTCACTGCGGTGACCACTAGGGCGGCATTCCCCTGATGGTCCCCAACCGCAGGGATGAGAGGATTAAACATTTAACAGCGCATGACAAAATGGAACAGAATGAATAAATAAACTGAAATGGCCCCTGGATGCACAGTCAGCATGTGCCACGCGCATACACCTATTCATGCCAGCCACACAACTACAGTGCTGAAACTAAAGTGACCCATAATGTCATACCGATAGCAACAGAAACAACAGCTATAACAGTTTTTCTCTCTTTTCAAAATGCATTAGGGTAAAGTATGTGGGATGATTATTTAGCTATGAGACCTAGTGGTGTGGTCAAGCTTTGCTGTGAATACTAAATGGCAGATGACCTTGAATGGGGCAGACCTGCTAGCAATTGATGTTCATCAGACAGGGCAACAGAACTCGCTACAGACTGAGACCTCACCCATAACTGTGTCCGAAACGTCCATTTCGTCTTCCACCAATCACGTACTTCTCAGAAGGGAACCAATTAGACGGAATATGTGGCTATCTTACATTAAGACGTGTTACAAGAGTGCTTAAGAGACAATACAATATTTGAACCAGGCAAATGTTTACAGTAGGGATGGACCAATATAAAAATTCTGATGACAAGCTGATGATTATTCATGTTAAGGCCAATAACTGAAAAATGGCCAATGTTAAAATTCTATATTATTTTCTCTAAATAAATAAAATATAAAACAATGAATTATTTTAAATGCTACAAATACATTTTCATAATTAAGTGAGAATTACATAGCAGCAAAACAAATAGTCAAATATGAGCAAGCACAATTAAATATCCAATATTGACTTTTACCAACCAACCAAACAAAACACATGCATATTGGTGTTAGGTCACACCACAGATAATGTGGTGGGGGTGGGGTAGGGAGTACGCTAAATACAATTAATACAATAAAATACAAGATAATGTACAAGATGATGCTGGCGGCAAAAGCTGTGTGTCCAATTGAACTCTACACATTATTTATGCAAATTCCACTGTCAAGAAACCAGCCAAATTAAGAAGAGTCCAACACAAACAGGTTGTGTGACATTCCTGATTAGAGAAAACTGGAATATTAAAAAGGTTTCACTGTTTGATTTTAAGAAAATGTTTACAATTTTTGTAAAGTTCTGGGTTTCCACTTGACACCCGATGGAAAATCTGGGTCCTGAAGCAAAACCAGTGGACAACCACTGCTTTATGGCATCTTATAGATTTCGTGTGCAGTTACTGTAGGTATGTAGGAGTCTGTTAATTCGGATGGGTGTAGTTGTGTGTTAGCTTTCAGCATGCGTATATGTTGATCCGTAGGTGTGTGTTTGTGGGTGTATGTAATTGCGTGTCTTTGTGTCTGTCTGTGTGTGCGTGTGGGTGTGCGTCCATAATTGTGTGTGTCTTCCTTATCTGTTCTCCTCTCCTTTAGTTTATTGGCAGACTAGCTGAGCTCAAACTGTTCATCTGCGACTGGTCCAAGCCCAGTAATTACAGCTTGTCAGAAAGAATTAATTTTCTCATTTCTCATAAAGATGTGTAAAAATTACCATGTTATTATACACCGACACTCTCCAGGGGCACACACCAAATTTAATTTAGAATTCTTCCCGCACATTAAATTAAATCCATAAATAAGAGTTTAGGCATTGGTAGGGAAGCATATGTTCGTTAGGCCAAGCAGGCTGCTTGGGCCTGCGCTAATGTCTATTGTAATGTTTTAATAGCTTGTGCCTTCTAAGCACCAATAAATTTATATGATCACAACAGGCGACGTCGAGCGCACGGCCAATTAGGAGTGCCGACGCCGCCACTGCTGCTGCCCTCAGGAGGAAAGAGAGGTGGGAAAACTGGAGGAGAGAGAGAGAAACAGACTGACACAACTGGCTGGATCTCTTATACATTTAAATAAAATATAGAAATATGTATACATACATTTCAAGTTTTTGATATGATGTTTTGGAAATAGTTGGATGGATGGATGGATGGATGGATGGGTGAATGGATGGATGGATGGACGGACACATAGACAGACTAGGGTGAGGTAGAGGCATATGAAATATTGACAAAATTGGAACATGCTTTGTTCAAAATGCTCTAAGAAATCTCCCATCTTTTTCATATTATTGAATATTTTAGGCAAATTTAAGTATGCTTATAGCTAACAACTATAGTGTAGCTAGTAACTATAAAAGTTTGCAGTTGTCAACTGAACAATGTTTTGTAAGTGGGTAGAGGCTCCAGAGTCATTAGGGACTGGGGACAGAGCCATGATTTCTGGATCAGAGCGCATCATGTCATCGTCTATATCAGGCATCTACAAATGAAACGCAACATCAATCAGACAACTATTTATAGTGCAGATAAAAGAGAAATCTAACACCAATAAACGTGTTTGTTGCCTGCACAAACTCCATGTACTTTACAGGGATGCCCACAGAGAGAAATAAAGAGATCCAGTGAGGAGGTGGAGACAGTAAAAGAGACACACAGAAAGAGGGAGAGGATGGTTGGTTGGAGATGAAGGCATAGGAATGGTGGATCTCGCTGCGAGGGGGCACAGGATGGCAGTCTCCCACTGGCACGCCGCATAGACAGTAGGAAGTCATACGCAGACTCACACACAGTGGGCAGTGCCACAGTCAGAAAGACGGAAATAGACAGAACTCACACATACCGCCAACTGAGTCTCATAGGCTTCATGAAATATGACTACAAGCTGCGAGACAGCGGCCGCTCTGACACACTCAAGCCCGTCTGTAATACGGTCCCACATACACAGACATGTATGGCACACATACATGACAAAGACGCCCACCAACAGCCCCAAACACAGATGAACAGACACACAGCCCCTTCTCCAGAATCCATTCACGCACATACGCACAAACAAAACCAGCCCCCTGATGGCGCTCATAGGTGAGTTGAAGTGTGAACACTGGGGCTGATGAACATATGTTGTCCAAAGAGCCACGAGGCAACGTCTATTACATGATCAGAGCTTTCAGAGTTCATTACTTAATTATGTGTGCCATCATAAAAGCATTTGGACACACACCACACTTACTTCTTTAACGTGTATTCAAGAAATACAGATTTTTTTCTGCTTCCTGAAAGCAAATACAGTGTATAAATGGCTACTTGTAAAGTATATCTTCAAAATTTCTTTAGATCAAGTCATGCGTGACATTTTTTTCTCTTTTTCTTTCCTGTTGCATGTTTGGATTGCAGTATATAACAAAATAAGAAAAATAGCTTATAAAAACGTATATAGTTATAAAACATTTAAATGAATTCATAAAATCTAACTGATAATTGTATAAAATACAATTTAATACTGATTAAATAGTATATTTAAGGAAAAGTAAGATTTTACTAATACAATAAACTGCAAAAAACAAAATATTTTGTATCCGCCAAGCACAAGTGGCACAGGGCGACAAGGTGAAGATATACATTTTTATGAATCAGTCAGTGGTAAAATCTACATAGA